>NC_062559.1:42537085-42858239 GCF_016906955.1 Phacochoerus africanus | reverse complement strand
CCATGCAGACCTTTGATTCGGCCCTGACTACTAGGAAGGATGTTTGTCTTTTCCCCAGGGTATGAACCTCACCCATCGCATCGAACGACTCTAGTAATCTCTGGTGTGCGAGTGTTAGTACTTCCTCTCTTGTGGAGGAACTGAACGTTGATTAGTGCGCTTTTATCCAGAAAAGACAGTGCCGTTTTCTTTTGTTTAAAAATAAAACCCTTAGGTAGCTTTACAGGTTGGGAAAAGAACTTAATATCAAAATCTGAACTATTGAAGAAAATGACATATTTACACAGTTATGTTCCCAAATAAGGGGTCTTTGTTCAGTTATTATTTTCATGGAAGCATTCCCATATTTTGATAGTCCATGTATTTGTCCTTTCAGATTACTATTTAATATTTCATTTCTCTAAATAGTGTTGTTTGCCTCTTTAGTACAAGGATTCTTCTCCACTTTGGTTAATGCTTTTCTCCTGTTCTAAATATTTTTACTAGGAGCATCTTTTTAGATTTTTTTTTTCTTTTGAGGTATCTCATCAGTATACTCCTATATTTTTAATTGCCAAGTTGAAATACAGTGTTTCTTTTTAAAAAATGCTTTTCCTGGAGTCACCACATAGCTTGGGCCTTTTCCCCTTTATTCTTATTAGAAGAAAATGTTATGATTGTCCCTTTAACAGACTCAGCTATTCCACTTGCGTGTTACAATAGCATTTTCTGTTACCCAAAAGAGCAGCAAATCCTTGAGGTACCCTGTCCTCCTTGGGTTTTTCCTGTCTTCCCAGACCACAGCTTGTGGCTTCTAGACAGCTCACTGCTAGGCAAACAAATGGAAGTGGCTGGTAATTTGAGAGCTGAAAAGAGAAAAAAAACCTCCCAGGGAGAAGCTGAGGAAAGTGAGAAAAGTGTAAAATGTGGTACCTGTAGAAAAACTGATTGAAAACCAAAGAGCTGTCAATGCCTATTTCCTGTTGCTGGCGGGGAGCAGGACGGATGAGTCAGTTGAGGGTGTTGTGAAGAGCCTTGAGTGGCTCTTTGGTTTCTGAACTTCGGTCTGGAGACAAGCTTGCTCCCAACACAGGAAGATACCCGCCTGTGAGGCAGGCTGGTGAGAGCTTTGGCTTGATTTAACAAATCCGTCTGGTCATCAGTGTTGAACGGAATTGGTAATTGTGAACCCTTCCTCCATCTCTCAGAATAAGATCTAACTGTGCAGTCTATTTATGACCAAATAATTGGACTTTTTGGCTTTTTTCCTTTTAAAAAAATTTCAGGCAAATGGAATTAAACAGTTGTGAAAATGGATCTGTGAATATGGAAATAAACGATGATGAAGAAATCCTAATGAAAAACAAGAGCTCCTTATGTTTGAAACCTGCAGAAACAGATTGCAGCTTATCAAGTGAAGAAAATACAGACGATAATATAACAGGTAAAAAACAAAAAGGCCTGAAGCAAGGCATTGACTAAAGAATGTTGAGGGTTTGATTCATTATCCATGATGACACTTGATGGAGTGTGACCTCAAGACAGCATGCCAGCTAGCTCCTGATAACACGGTCACTTGACAGCATCCTGCCGTCTCATCTGACCCCTGGTTGGAAAGGAAGAGGGAAGAGGAATTTTCCCACTCAGTGTTCTTAGCTGATGTTTATGGGCTTCTGTGAGCTGTAGCTGTCCCGGCTGACTTTGTAGAGAGTTATGACACTGGCCTTCCACTCTGAATTTCAAAGTCCTTGGAACATAGGCTCTGGGGTGAGACTTAAGAGTCTGGTCAAATTATGGGGGTTCACTTCCCATCCTCCTGGTTTCTGGTGAGGCCTGAGGGTCTCAGAATTCAGCAACCACCATCAGGTTTTAGGCCAGTTTCCCAAATTTCAGGTAATAGCCTGTAGTTGAAAATGCTGCCCTTTTGAATATACTAATTTCATTGGCTCTAACCACTAAAACTAACTTCAGATCAATCCACGACACCCATAATTGTGTTGTGTGTAAAATATATTTTGAAAATAATTTTTTTTTAAAAGTTTCATCCTCATCTCCTCTGGCGAGTTGAGGAAAAAGAAGATGCGTTTTCATAACTGCTCATCTGCAGCAAACAATCCATATGTTGCTAAAGTCTTATTCCTTGAGTAGATAATCAAGACAGAAGAAATTCTGTTAGAAGAGTCCTGTTATTTATTTGACCCAGTAATTTTCTTCTAGGAATTTGTCCTTAGGAAATAGTCAGACATAAGGACAAATATCTGTGGACAGGGATGTCCTTTATGACATTACAGTTAATTTTCATTATTATTCAAATACTGAATGTTGCTCCTAGGGGAAATACATGGCTAGGTTCGTGCAAGCCTCTCTTCGCATTTTCAACAACTGATCAGTACATAATGTTGTTTTATGTGTGTTTCTTTCTAAAGATACCTTGTTTAATACCTATTATTGATTCATTAACATCAAACCCATGGCCAACAGCACTATAACTCATGCTTGAATGAAGCTTATCTTATATAAGCTTATATAACACATGGACTTTCTCCATAAGGCACATCACAGCTTTCTTGTGCTTAGGAATACAAGATAGCATTATCTTTGAAGGTCCTTTTAAACAGCAAAATCAACAACAAAATGCAAAAACATGGCACTAAATAAACACATTTGTGCGCACTATGAAGGTTGGAACAAGAAGGCAGAGGTCACCTTGTTTGACATCAGCTGGGAACACTTGTATCAAGTAATTCAAATGTTTTCACCAGTCTGCACATGTCCACAAATGACTGCAAAAGTGCCACAAATGGAGTTCCCCTTGTAGCTCAGTGGTAACAACCTGACTAGTATCCGTGAGGCTATGTATGAGTTCAGTCCCTGGCCTTGCTCAGTGGGTTAAGGATCCAGCATTGCTGTGAGCAGTGGTATAGGTCACAGATGTGGCTCGAATCTGGCATTGCTGTGGCTGTGGTGTAGGTTAGCAGCTGCAGCTCCGATTTGACCCCTAGCCTGGGAGCTTCCACATGCTGCAGGTATGAACCGAAAAAGACCAAAAAAAAAAAAAAAATGCCACAAGCATTGATTGACTAGTATTACAAATAAACTTTAGCAAGTAGGGAAATCCACAAATACAGAATACACTAATAATGGGGATCCACTATATTTATATTATTACCATTTTAGAAACCACCCAAATGCCCTCCCTATGAGCATGATGCAATGTTACATGATCACTAAAATCATGTTTTTGAAGGGTATTGAATGATAGTGAAAATATTCATGATACACCATTCTGTGAAAACAAGCAGGATGAAACTCGGCCTCTGTTTAAACCCAGTTTTATTTGCGTGTGTGTAAGTATGGTATTTCACTGATTTTTCTTTCTGGACACTTTTCTGTGTTAGAAATGTCTAACAGTGAATGTATATTTTAATCTTTATAATAAATAAATAGGTTAGTAACAAGTATCTTCTACTTTGCGGTCCAAGGTGACATGAAGGAAGATGGAGAGGAAAACCTGGGAAATCATGACAGCAGCTTGGTGCAGCCTGAATCACACTCGTCACGCAGCTCTCCAGAATCCCACTGGGAAGAAGGCCAAGAAGTTATCCCAACTTTCTTTAGTACCATGAACACCAGGTATTCTGTACTCTAAAATCACTGACAGTTGGATACCAGCTTTCCTTCTGCAACGTCAGTCCTGGTGTTCCTTTCAGCTGGTGGTATGTTCTAACAATAGAGAATGTAGCATTCCAAGTGTCCGCTTTCCTCTCTTCACCTTGTCTGAAGCAGTGGATCAGAAGGAGTTGGATTGTCAGAGTATACCTCTTGACAAATTTTAGCTTGTTTTGGTGGATTATCTTTAGAAAATGATTTTATTAGACCATATGATAATGGAAAAAATCACTGGGGGTATACTTGTGAAATCAGGCTAAAGGATTTGACCCACAAAGGGGCAGTTATTTTACAGCTACCTCCAAACTGCAGAGGATGCTGATGTTGTATTTTTAATCTTTCCTCCTCTGTATCACCAAATTGTTTAGCTTTAGTGACATTGAACTTCTGGAAGACAGTGGCATTCCCACAGAAGCATTCTTAGCATCATGTTATGCTGTGGTTCCAGTATTAGGTAAGATTGGTGGATTTGCCTTAAATGTATAAGTATCTAGAATCTGTTACACTGCAGTTATTTTTTAGTAGAAATATCCTGAACTATGAGATGACACTTCTTACCCACCTCTTCCACATGCGGTTAGAACTGTGTGATCTTAATCATTGCTGCGTATTTCCGTTTCATCTCTGACTGTGATTAAATATCAATCTCAGCGTTGTTTAATGAAAAAGGGGGAATTCTGTTTTATAGAAATCATACTTAAGAGCCAAAGTGAACGTAGCTGAACAGATCTTCAAGTACTATGAAAAAAAAAATTTCACCAGCTAAAACTTTTTTTTTGAGATTTTTAAGAATTATGTATATAAATTTAAATTATGTTTACTTTTTATGGAGTCAGTAACACCAGGAATTGCTAGTGTGTTGAAATTTGCTATATAATTCTTTTAGCTATGTATCTTTTTTTAAATGGAGGTATACTTTGCATAGAACTTAATTATTAAGACTCAGTGAGTTTTGACAAATGCGTCTACCTGTGTAGTCCACACCTCTATCAAGACAGAGAATGTTTTCATCACCCTAGAATGTTCCCTGTACCAGTCAGTCCCCAACCTATCACCCAGCCAGAGGCAACCATACTGATTTCTGTCACCATAGATTCATTTTGTCTGTTTTAAAATTTCATATAGATGGAGTCATGTAAGGTACTCTTTGTATCTGGCTTTTCCTCCCAGTATGTTTTCTTCATCTTTGTTACATGCATTGGTAGCTCATTCCTTTTTCCTGCTGATTAGTATTAAGTGATTATACTGCAGTTTGTTTATTCACTCTTCTACTGATAGACATTTGTGTAGTTTCTTGTTTGGAGCTATTGTAAGTAAAATTACTTGAAGATTTTTGTGTCTGTGGTACATACTTTCATTTTTCTTGAGTAAATACTTAGTGGAATTGCTGATTTATATGTTTATGTGTTTAATTTCATAAAAAGTGCTTACACCTTGTGCATTTCCAACAGCAGTGTATGAGTATTCTGGTTGCTTCATATTCTCACTGGCACTTGCTGGTGTCAGTATATTTGATTTTGGCCATACCTGTGTGTTTGGTGGTATCTTGTTGTGACTTTAATTTGCATTTCCCTGATGACTAATGATGTT
Source organism: Phacochoerus africanus (assembly GCF_016906955.1). Lineage (NCBI taxonomy): Eukaryota > Metazoa > Chordata > Mammalia > Artiodactyla > Suidae > Phacochoerus > Phacochoerus africanus. The sequence continues at coordinate 42,853,001 of NC_062559.1, read as the reverse complement.
GAGTACTTTTTCATATAATTATTGGCCATTGTTATCTCTTCCATTGTGAAATCTGTTCAAATCTTTAATCCATTTTTAAAAGTTGGCTAATTTTCTCTCTATTATAGAGTTGAAATAGTTCTTTGTATGTTCTGAATAACATTTCATTGTAGACATACTTGCTCTGAGTATTTTCCCCCAGACTATGGCTTGCTCATGTATTTTCTTAGTGATGTCTTTTGAAGAGCAGGGTTTTTAATTTTCATTAAATCCAATTTATCTGTTTTATTTCTTTTATAGTTAATGCTTTCAGTGTCCTAAGAAATCTTTGCTTATCCCCAAGGTCATGAAGATAGTCTCCTGTGTTGTCGTCTATACTCTTTAGCTTTGATTTTGTGTTTATATTTATGATTCATCTTGAATTAATTCTTGTATGTGGTGTGAGGTAAGGGTTGGGATTCTTTTTTTTTTTTTTCCATATATATGGTTGTTTAAGAACCATTTGTTGAAAAAGCATCTTTTCCCTTTTACATTAATTTGGCAGCTTTTTGAAAACTAAGTGACCCTATAAATGTGGGTCTATTTCTGGACTGTCTTCTGTTTTAATGATCTGTTGGTTTTTCCTTATCCTGATAGTACAGTATCTTAATTATTGTGCCTCTATAGTAAGGCTAAAAATCAGCCTTGGAATATAAGTCTTCCAATTGTGTTCCTTTTTTCCAAGATGTTTTGGCAATTCTGACTCCTTTATATGTCCATATAAATTTTAACTTTTCAATTTCTATTAAATAGCCTGTTAAGATTTTAATTAAGATTACAAAAAAAAAAAAAAGGAGTTCCCGTCGTGGCGCAGTGGTTAACGAATCCGACTAGGAACCATGAGGTTGCGAGTTCGGTCCCTGCCCTTGCTCAGTGGGTTAAGGATCCGGTGTTGCCGTGAGCTGTGGTGTAGGTCGCAGATCCCGCGTGGCTGTGGCTCTGGCGTAGGCCAGTGGCTACAGCTCCGATTCGACCCCTAGCCTGGGAACCTCCATATGCCGCGGGAGCGGCCCAAGAAATAGCAACAACAACAACAACAACAAAAAAGACAAAAGACAAAAAAAAAAAAAAAGATTACGTTGAATCTGTAAACTAATTGGTAGGACGTTGACGTCTTAAACAGCATCGAGTCTTCAGCTCATGGGTGTGCTGTTACAGCTCTCTATTTACTGAGGTCTTCTTTAACCACATTTTACAGAGTGTGGAGGTCCTGTACATCTATTGTTAGGAATAAATTTGGGGATTTTATAGTTTTTTTATGCTATCATAAAAAAGTATTTCATTTTCCAATTGTTCATTAATAGCATATAGATGCAGTTGACTTTTGTATATTGAATTGTTTTTTATAATCATGAATGAGTTAATTTTACAAAATGTAATTTTTATATTTATTGAAATTGTCATTTTTTTCCCTGTGCTTTATTAGTGTAATAAATTACATCGTTTGGGTATATTTAAGCCTGCAGTGGATTTCTCCCTTCTTGCTATTTATTTTCTGTTTTCCTCATCTGTTCTTTGTTCCTTTCTTTATTCCTTTCTTGATTTCTAGTCAATTTATCAATTATTTTTTTAGTATCCTATTTTATTTCTTCTTTTGACTTTTTAGCTCCTTATCTTTGTTTCTGTCTTTCTTTTGGTTGTCAAGTATTTTTTAGAATTTTGTTAAATTTTCTCTTTGTACCCCTTTGTGTTAGTTTTTAGTTGCCCTATGCCACAAAAATATTCAAGCTACATATATAATTTAAAATTTTCTAGCAAGCACATTAAAATAGTAAAGCAAAACAGATAAAACTAATTTTAATAATGTATTTTATCTAACTTGGTATATCCAAAATATCATCTCAACATGGAATCAATGTAAACGAGTCAGTAATGAGATAATTTTGTTTTTTGGCACTAAGTCTTTGAAATCTGGTATGTGTTTACACTAACAGAACATTTCAGTTTGGAAGAGGGTACATTGCACGTGCTCAGAAGCCACACATCTAGTGGCTACCATATTGGACAATGCAGCCCTAAGGATTACAATATGCATTCAGACTTATAAGGTTATCTTCACCTGCCCCTAGGGCTGCATTATAGTTACTCACTTGAGAGCAGACTAGTAGAAGAAAGCAGTAACGGTGTCCTAGAAAGCTTTCCAGCTTATGTTTAGAAAGTGATTTAAAAGCAAAAAATTAAAGTTTGTGGGGGGTAGTAAATCTGTTTAATTCATTGTTGCTATAAAACTTATTTTCCACTTGAAAAAAAATCCCTTCTTCAAAGATGTTTTCATTCTTTTCTTGTAGACAAACTTGGCCCCACGGTGTTTGCTCCTGTTAAAATGGATCTAGTTGGAAATATTAAGGTGAATATACTGGCTTATCTCTGTGTCCCTGTATATTTAGAGGGAGGAGTTGCCTGAAATCTCATTCAGAGACAAATAACTCTTGACTTTTTTTACTCAGCATGAAAAGTACAGGTCAGCTGTAAGAACATTTCTCACAGAAAAAAATACTTTAAAAACAGTGCTTTTAAACCCTTAGAATATTTAATTCTAGCATAAGCCTCATAAAAACTTGCAAACAAATAAAACCCATTACTTTGAAACCGTAAGGAAGGTGATAGAGACTTTTTTTTTTTTTTCGGCCGAGCCCACAGCATGTGGAAGTTTCCAGGCCAGCAATCGAATCTGCGTACAGCAGTGACCCGAGCCACAGTAGTGACGACATCAGATCCTTATCCTTTAGCCACCGGGGAAGTCCAGCTTTAACATTTTTAACCTAAGATTGTTTCCCTCCTTTTCTTGCAGAAGGTAAATCAGAAGTATATTACCAACAAGGAAGAGTTTACCACCCTCCAAAAGATAGTGCTGCATGAAGTGGAAGCCGACGTAGCCCAGGTTCGGAACTCAGCTACAGAAGCCCTCTTGTGGCTGAAGAGGTAAGGCAGCTGCAGTGGGGCAGCAGTTAAAATCCCGCTTAGTTGAAATGTTACCTCCAAAAACAATTGCCATACAAAGGAGACTGCTTTTGAGGGACAGCTGTGACTCAGCTGTATAAAGACCTAATGAATAGAACACCACCTTTCTTTTTGCCTCCATCTTGATGGTGAGAAGCATTGTTAATAGAATATATAAGATTGGTATCATAAAAGACAATACAGTTGATTGGTTTGTCTTTAGTCAGTGGATCACAAACTTTAGTGGCACCACAATCACCTGGAGGGCTTATTTGAAAAAAACAGAAATTGCGCCACTCGAAACTCAGAGTTTCTAAGTCAGTAAATCTGGAATGAGGCTTCCCAAATTTGCATTTCTGACAAGTTCCCAGGTGATGCTAAAGCCTCTGGTCCTGGGACTACATTTTGAAAACCACTGTTTTGGTATTTCAGATAAGAAGGGTCTAGAGAAAGCTAAAGGGAAATGACAGGGAAGAAACTCAGAGAGGACTGCTATGTGACTTGACCTAAGATACTCTTAAAAAGAAGCTAATGTCATTTCTATATACCCATTTAATATGAGTGAATTTTGAAAATTATATTTCTTCTTTTTTGTTTTAGAGGTCTCAAATTTTTGAAGGGCTTTTTGACAGAAGTGAAAAATGGAGAAAAGGACATCCAGACAGCCCTGAGTGAGTGTTCTTTACGTGTTGATTGGTTGATTGACTGCAGTGTGAAATGGAGACCCCTGGTGGAGGAGACAGGGTCTGCTTTTCAAGACTTGATTTTTTTTCTACTTCATTATTATTAATGTTTATTATGATGATGATGTTTTGTATATGCTTTGATAAAAAAGAACCCTGAGGTAGTGACCTAGTAATCTAGATCTAACTTATTAAAAGTCAGTATATCTTTAAAAAAGAGCTAAATTAATAGCGAGCTCTCTCTTAATAGGAAAACCTACTATTTTTAAGACATTAGTTCTTCCTAAATTATACTGTATAGTTCTCTAAAATCAATATCCAAATGGAAGCTAGTTTTGGAGGCAGTAAAAGGGAGGGGGATCCCTGGGAATTTGCTCTGAAGTGAGAGGAAGGGTTGGGCATCATCTTGTGCTCCTCAGGTTGAAACTAGGATGAAGGCCTTGGTCAAAGGAGATGGCCCTCTATCTCTAGCACTTAATGCAGCGCCTGGAATGTTGAAGGTGCTTATTAATAAACATGGGTGGGTGGATGGAGAGATGGATGGTTCATTGCATCTGTCAGGCCATTTTTGGAAAACATTGAAGACTTGGAAGCGTCCTCGTGGTGCTCCTAACAAAGTGACTGAACTCTCACTTAGGAAATCCTTCCAGGATGAGCATTGAGGCGCTGGCGGGTGCATGGGCGGGAATGAAATTCCATGTATTTTGAAGCCCTGTATTGTTATGTTGTAGAGAAGCACATGGTCACACTCGAAGCAGCCGTGATTATAAATAGTGAAGTGAATGAATTAGATGCTTCTGTTGGGAAGGAGGAGCCAGTGTTCACAGCAGAATTTTATCAGGGTCAGGGGTGGGTTCTTCCTTTTGTCTGTCCTCCCTCTGGGTCATGAGCCCTGAGGGATCCTGCCCTCTCATGATTTTCCCAGGCTTCCCTGTCTGGAAACTAGCTGAAGTGCCATGAAGCAATAAAAGGTGTTATTTCTGTAATACTGTATTAAAAATTCAGACAACCTAGTCCTCACATCAGTCTATTTTTACAAGTTAGGTGATTGAAATTCTGCAAGATTTAGAGATATGCTAAGACCACAAAAGATCTGGAGCAGTGTCACTTTGGGATCCCTGCTTCCAGAGCCTTCATTTCTTCCACAAAAGTCTCTACCATCCCTGAGGTGCCTGCATTTTGGAGTTTCTCATCCATCCCTGAGTTTCCAGGGCAGTGTCAGTTATATTCTGCCCTTTGTGTCCTGATTTCAGGACTCAAAGTTAGACTCACCATGGACCCGCTAAAGTATCTACCAAACTTTACGGCTTTGTGGAGAGATTAAGATCTTGGCCTCTCAGGTTTCACCAGCAAATGGTGTTGTGCCCTTAAGCAATTTACTAAACTTTTCTCTGCCTCTGTCTCCTCATCTATAAAATGGGAGTGATGATTTGATTTCCCTAATAAGATTGTTGTAAAGATTAAATAGGTTTATGCATGTGGAAAGTTTAGAAAACTGGTTCATGGAGTTCCCATCATGGCACGGTGGAAATGAATCTGACCGGGAACCATGAGGTTGTGGATTCAATCCCTGGCCTCACTCAGTGGGTTAAGGATCTGGCGTTGCCGTGAGCTGTGGTGTAGGTCGCAGATGTGGCTCAGATCTGGCGTTGCTGTGGCTCTGGCGTAGGCTGGCAGCAACAGCTCCGATTACACCCCTAGCCTGGGAACCTCCATATGCTGCGGATGCAGACCTAGAAAGGCAAAAAAGACAAAAAAAATAAAGAATGCCTTGTCTGAAATCCATTCAGTGTATGGATCTGTGCAACAGTGGTGAGACACATTGAAAAGAAGCAAGAGCAATTAAAAAAAAAATTGGTTCATAATAAGCACTTAATAGAAGTTAGCTTCTATTATTGTTTGTATTTTTATCATGACATACAAAGTTAATGACCTGGCAGAAAATGGGACTTATTTGTCCCTAATCACAAATGGAAAGTTTGCAAAGCTCAGTTGCCAAGGCCAAATTTTCTCTCCAGACTAACTTCTTAATATGAGAAAGTTCCGTTGGAGGAAGACTCTGCCCCTTGCAGGAAATGCAGATGATATGGGATTCAGCACTCTGTGCCTGGCGGACACCACATGACACAGGATGCTGTTGCTGTGTAGTGGCTGTCTGTGTGAGGGGAAGTGGGGGATGCTAATCTCGCGACTCTTCTAGTGGAGCTGGGATGGAGTAGAACCCGGCCACTAGCAACCAAAAAGAAAAGCTTTGCCTCTTGGAGGTGGAGGAAGTTGAGGATATAACCTTTCTGCCCTTCCCTCATCCCTCATTCTGCTCCTTTTCCTCCCCTCCCTTTTACATAATTTGGGAACTGGGCCTAGAGATGTTGACATTGTGAAAAGAGAGGCAGCTCGAAGGGTGAATGCTGCTTCAGAACTGAAATAATCACAGCCAGTCTCAGCTTCTCCTTCCCTCTCTTCCCCTGTGGACTGTTTTCAGCAGAAAGGAAGAGGGACCATACATTGGAGATTTTCATCCTGACGCTCAGCCTTTGCTCAGAAGTTTTCATGATTTAAATCACCTTTGCTTGTAGAGATTCCCAGGTTCCTGCTGCTGTTCAGCGTAGAGAGATAACACTCCCCTAACCAACCCCCTCCGGACACAGACACAGCAAGCTCTGTGCAAACAAATAGTTTTATGAGAAATGTTTACGCATTAACTGTTCAGAACCCATATGCTCCTTGATGCATATTCCTCTGGATTAATGGCTTCTTTTTTCTCATTTTGAAATCATAGGCTTTATAAGCAGAACTGATACATTGTCTAAAATGAGGGAGTTTGGGTATGTAGGTAAAAGAGAGGGTATGTGCAATTTCTGTGCTATCTTATAGGCAGATCAGCTGCATTTAATTCTAAAATCGAGTGAGTTATTGTAATAACAGCTACCATTTATAGAGTACCCAGTGTTGGCATGACACTAGGTTCTCTGTAAACATTTCATTTAATCTTCGGAGTACTCCCCTTTTACAGTGAGTAAACTGAGGTTTAGAGAGGATAAGTACCTTCCATAGGGTCTCAGATGTAGATCAGTGGTTCTCAGAGTGGGCAGAGGACAGCAACATCTTTACCACCTGGAAACTTATTAGAAGTGCAGACAACTGGGTCCCACCTGACACCAGCTGACTCAGAAACTCCCAAGGTGGGGCCAGTGATACATGTGTTCACACGTCATCCCTGTGATTCTAATCCATGCTCAAGTTTGAGACCCATTCATCTAGAGCTGGGGTGTTGAAGCTCACCTGTCACTAGGCTACATTTTGATTATTTGGGAATTTTGACTGTGTCTAAGTGATTATTTAATAAGGAGAAATAAAGGTGCTAAAATTAATTAGCCATAGCATCAGTTAATTCTGCCTCTTTTTCATTATGATTGGCTGGTTCTCCAATACCTGAAAGCTTTTCCTAGCCTAGGAATAGCAAGACAGGTAGCCGGGATGAATGAAGGATAAACCTTTTGTGGCACTCCCAAATTTGAACACATTGCTAAAGAAAGCATGCTATACATGCTCATAAAACTTGTATAGTCTTAGTGGCTCGGAAGATGATATGTAAAAGTCCTCAATGACACAGTGGAAGCCTTGACATCTATTAACTGGCTGGAAGATGCATGTATCGTCATTGTATTGCTGCAGTTCTGCGACCTAGAATGAGTTTTCAACATCTGGAAGGAGGCCTTGGGCTTTATACTGCCCCCTTTAGCATTTGAGCCATCACTTGGATCCCCTATAATGATGAGCAGAGGGGAATATTTTGGGAGTTCTCATACCAAGAGCTGCTCTGAACTCTTGGTGTCCTCTGACATTCTCTAGACATCATTCTAAGGCAAGAGTTGGGTAACAAGGCAGATATATTTAATGGTCCACACTGTAGCTGAGGCCCTCCATTTGCAGATGCCACATCAAAAAGAGCCTTTGGAAAGCATCCTTCTAAGTGAAGGGAAGAAAAATTGCTCTGCCATTTCATGCACCATTGTATTAAATGTTATATGCTCAGCATTACTCCCATAGTGGGCTGGCATGTGGCCACATCCCTCACCTCAGAATGATTCCATAAATGTCAGGTAAGCATTAACCTAACCAAGATCTCTAGCACAGAATGGGGAAAAAACTGTAAAGGATGCTCAGTTATGTATTTAATATGAAAGGCTTTCACAAACGAGAGTTGTATGAGAGATACAATGTCAGGCTCATAATCAGATATTCTGCATCAAATCCTAACTTGACTAATTACCTTGACCGCAACTCCTGGGCAGTGTGAATCAGGTCGTGCCCTCTCCAGGGCTCTTCACAGCATGAGCCTCTAATGGCAGACCTGGCTTACGGTACAAGTTTTCATCTCATTGGTGCCTGAAGGTAACAAAGGGTAGCTCTGGGTACTTGTTTCATCTCTGTCAACTGGTTATTGAGTTGGCTTTTCTCCATACAGTTCATTTATCCATATAGCTTAGTCACTATAAAGAATTTGGGGTACTTTCCAAATAGGTGGGTTTTTAAATTATATCAAACGTTTACCATTTAACCAAATAAATACAATGCCACCTACCACCTTGTGACCCTATTACTTCCAAAGAAGATCTTCATCCTGAATTGGTAGTTTATCATTATAATAATGAGTGGTTTTATGCTTTTACTGTATATTTATTTGTCCACAAAGTATCTAGTAATATAGTGCATGTTTTAAACTCAGGTACGTGGTGTCACATTATACACAGACTTCCGCTTTCATTCGGTATTTTCAGGTTTATTCACTGCTTATTCACTTTCAAACTTGTTGCTGATTGTTGCCTGAGGACTTCCTAGTTTATTTGCAGGGCTGAGATGATTGACACTTCCTGAGCTTAGTGAATGATTGATTCCATGTTTCTGGCTTTGCTTGTTTATTTCCCAAGCTCTCTGCTAAAACTTAGCTTTGCATCTCTCCTTTTTCCTCTCTACACCCTAAAGTAACTTTACAAATTCTTACCAATTGTAGATTTACAGTAAGAGAAACACTGTCTTATATTCTGTTCCTGGACAGAATAGTTATCCACCAGCAAGAATGGAAAAGTTGCTCTCATTTAGATGCTGTAACAGGTTGAGGCATCATCTCTAAATACCTCACAGCAAGTTTCTGACTAACCAGTAAAGAAATCAGATCTGGGTTGTGTCCATAAATAGAATGTTTCCAGTTTTGTTCAAGAAATGGCTGAGAGAAGGCATGTTTTTCATGTTTGTTATTTTGTTTTATCACAGAGAATAAACATTAGTTTTTGTTCAGTGGTTTAATGTGACGTAAATGAGCCAAGTTCTCATTGCTTTTAACTTTGTGACCTTGGGCAAAAAACTATCTCTCTGAGTCTTCTGTTTTTTTATTTGTAAAAGGGAGAAAATTCAGCAAGGTGATTCTCAAATACTTCCTAGTCAGAAATTTTGACTCAGTTTTTGAGGAAGTGACACATCTCGAAGAACTGGGAGAAGGGTATCATTTATGTCTTTCAGAGGCCAAAAATACTTCCAGATTATAGAACATGCATTATGATAATGACTGGGTATTATGGTGAAGATTAATGTATTTCATTATCTAATCTTCTGTGGGTAACCAAAATAGGGGTCAGGCTTAGACTTCATCTTATATTAATGCAATCTTGCATAGCAGGGATATTTACAGCCCTAGAAGTCAACTAAGGACTATGGACAAGTCTTTTTCTTTTTCTTTTTTCCTTTTTTTTTTTTTCCTTTCCTTTCCTTTCCTTTTCTTTCAGTGAGTTTTATTTATTGCATTTATTTATATATTTATGTGTTTTAGTGCTGCACATGCGGTATATGAAAGTTTCCAGGCTAGGGGTTGAATTGGAGCTGCAGCTGCTGGCCTCTGCCACAGCCACAGCAGTGCATGATCCAAGCCATATCTGCAGCATACACCACAGCTCAGTGCAACGCTGGATCCTTAACCCACGGAACGAGGCCAGGGATCAAAACCGCATCTTCATGGATACTAGTCAGGTTCATTACCGCTTCGCCAAAACAGGGAACTCCCTATTTGTTGCTTTTAAGTTGCAGCAGTGGTCTTCCTAGGCTTAAGTCAGGACCCAGCCTAAATTCTCAGCCTACTCTTCTCCTGTTAGACTATCCGGCCCACATTTTGCCCAGTGAGCCTCTTTGGCAAGGCGCAGGCGCAGCAAAGACCACCTGCCTCCTCTAGAAGAGCCCAATGAGGGCCACAGGTCGTGCTGCTGTACAAACACTTCGCCTTCCTTAGACCAGGCTGCTCCTCTTATTTGGACATACAGCGTCCTTGTTTTCTTGGTGTCCCATAGAAAGGGCATGGAGAAGGGTTTCTGGGCTTTTTTTTGAATAGCTGACTTCACTGGCAAAGCGTAGGAAAGGTATACAGTCCCTGCACTTGGGGTAACCCTGGCTTCAGAGCCCGATGAACAGGCAGTTTGTCTGCCAGGTGAGTTCTGGAGCCAAAGGCACAAACAGGACGGCAGTGAGCATTGTTTGTTGCATACCATGAAGAAATGTGGATCTCTTTTTATTTTCCTCCTGTAACTCTAAATCAGAATGATTATCACTTTTAGTAAAAGAAAACACTACTATCTGCATAGGAAAAAAGGCTTAAGAGACTAGACCTTCTGAGTGCCCTCTACGGTTATCTTCAGGAGGCATGACTAGGGTTTTCTTTAGCGTTTCCCTTTTTGCATTTTCCATATTTTTAACAATGAACATGCATTATTTATGAAATCAGAAAAAAAAGCAGGAAGTGTTATATATATTTTTTAACTACCACTGTGCCTCTGGTGGAAAGTTTAGAACTCTTGACCTGGCATAAAAAGGTCTTCACACTTTGGCCCTAGGCCCAGTGATCTTCAGCCCTAGTGAACTGCTCCCCCTTCAGGCCACCATCTCTTACAGCTCCATGTGCTTCCTCTGTCTGCAATCCTGGTCACTACCCTCCGCTCTGCCCTGCCCAGCCTTTGAGACTCCTTGGAAAATTCTCTCTGTCCACATGCTCCCAGGCTGGATTCATCTCTCTTCCTATTCCTGGAGTACTGGATTCAGATCTCTGTTATAGCAGTTGACAATTTGCATGATGATGATTTGTTAAAGGCTGGCTCTCTTATAAATAAGACCATGAATTTCCTGAAGATAGGAGTTTGAGTTTAAATCAGGCCAAGATCCCTGCTGCCTTGCACAGTGAGGGGTGTATGGTAGACTCTCACCAAATTCTGGTTGAATGCAGCAGCTGTTCCATTGTGGACGTCCACCAGCAGATTGTAATAGAACTGGGTTTCACCTCTATTTTTAATGGCACTTAGTACCTTACCTGGATTAGGATCACAAGAAAGAAAGCATTCCCACTGTCTTGCCTCTGTGAGTCACCTCAGGATGCCTTCCTTGGACATGTGCACTATCATGCCAGCCCACATGGCTCTGTAGACAGTTGGAAAGTTGATTGTTTTGCTGATTTACCTCAGAGGCTCTGCCTGGTATTTTCTGCCTACCTATGCACTTGGTCTGCTAGCAACCCTTTCTCCACCAAGGTCTTATATACCATCCAAAATGTCCCTGATAACATGTCCCTAGAGAACCAAATAGATTTTATTTATTTATTTATTTATTTGGTCTTTTTGCTATTTCCTGGGCCGCTCCCGCGGCATATGGAGGTTCCCAGGCTAGGGGTCCAATTGGAGTTATAGCCGCCGGCCTACACCAGAGCCACAGCAACGCGGGATCCGAGGCATGTCTTTGACCTACACCACAGCTCGTGGCAATGCTATATCTTTAACCCACTGAGCACGGCCAGAGATTGAACCTGCGTCCTCATGGATGCTAGTCAGATTCGTTAACCACTGCGCCACGATCGGGAACTCCTCAAGTAGATTTTAAAATGTGGATTAAATAGGAGTTCCTGTCGTGGCTCAGTGGTTAACGAATCTGACTAGGAACCATGAGGTTGCGGGTTCCATCCCTGGCCTTGCTCAGTGGGTTAAGGATCTGGTGTTGCCGTGAGCTGTGGTGTAGGTTGCAGATATGGCTCAGATCTGGTGTTGCTGTGGCTCCGGCATAGACTGGCAGCTACAGCTTCGATTAGACCCCTAGCCTGGGAACCTCCATGCCTCGGGAGCGGCCCCAGAAAAAAGACCAAAAAAAAAAAATGTGGCTTAAATAGAAGATTTGTATCTTTGATGATACCTTAGTATACTCAGACTCTTCAGAGAAAAAAAGATTAAATTTAATCTTGCGTTCTCCTTTCACCTGTTTCAGAGAGTCCTTTCTACACTTGAATCTGTTGACTTTTATCGTTTCCACTTTAGCTTCGCCACACTGGGTGCTGGCATTTCAACCTTTCCTAAAACTTTAGATGCCAGGGAATCTGCTTTTATTAGAGATGTACAATCTTCTTTTAGACAAAATGTAATCTGTTTTATGCAAACTTGAGTTCTATAAAATTGATAGTATGGTATGCTAAAAGTATTAATAAAGCCACACACAAATTTTAAAAATAGAACTTGACAAGAATTATATCATTTCAAAGCTAGAGGGCTTAAAAAATTGTAGACTGTGTTTAAGTTACAACCACATGGCAGCACCCTTTTGCTCACTAAAATGCAGCTAGACACCTGATGTCCTTTGGTGGTATTCTGTGAACCACACTGCTTTTTACTGCATAGGAACTTAAGGTTGTGGTTTTGGTGTCTCTTTTTTTGTTGTTGTTATTTTAATAGCTGCTCTTGTGATAATTTAAAATATCTTTATATCATCTTACTGTATTGCCCAAACATTGATTAAATGGCGGTGGTACATGTACCGGTGCTGAAACTAGCACACGAAAATGAATAGGTTTTGAAATAAAATTTAGATGTGGTAAAAAATAATGAAGGTCAAACAACCCCCATGGTATTCCGTGCTGTAATTTAGGAATGCGAGCACTCTGTAGGCCGTTGGAGACGATGCTGAGAAAATAAAACGCAGCCCTGAAATAAATACATTGTGTGATGATGTAGTTTTGTCTCCTGAGACTGCGTTTACTCCTATGGGAAAACCAGCTTTGAATTTTGCATATATTGAATTATTCAGAGCCTTCAGGAACACATCCATTGCGTAAAATGTAGTCATCTTGTTCTTCAGATTTTTTTGTAATTAAAATTATTATATAGCAGTTTTTAAATCTCCTTTCAAAACACATTGGGACAGGAGTTCCCGTCGTGTCGTGGCTCAGTGGTTAATGAACCTGACCAGGATCCATGAGGACGTGGGTTCCGGCACTGGCCTCACTCAGTGGATTAAGGATCCGGCATTGCCGTGAGCTGTGGTGTAGGTCGCAGACACGGCTCTGCTCCCACATGGCTGTGGCCAGCAACGACAGCCGCAATTCAGCCCCTGGCCTGGGAACCTCCATGTGCCACGAGCATGGCCCTAAAAAGACAAAAAAATAAAACCACATTGGGACAAAACCAGATTTTTATCTTTAAAGTCTGGAATGTGAATGACTTTTTATTGCTAGGCCTCACCAATTACGTAATATCTAGCTTAGTAACGTGAAGCCATTCTTTCCAATTAATAGTTTTAAAAGTTTCCAGCTTTCATACTGTATATCCAGGGTCAGAGGGACAAACATTTGACATCCCAGAAAAGAATGTTAGAATTGAAGAGACCTTAGAGATCATTTTACAAAGGAGAAACAAATGGTTAGAGAGGTCAGCTGAGGGATTGGCTCGGGCTCATTCAGCATTTCAAAGAATTGCATTTCTATATTTTTACAGTGTATTTTTAATTTTATTTAGTCTCTATTTTCCAATATGCTTTCCTCCTTCTTTACTTCCTTATATACATCGAATTTTCCAACCATGATAATAAGCTGAAGTTCAGATATTTTGACACAGAGTACAAGTGGAAATACCAGTTGTTCTTTTTAAAAAAATCTATATGACCTTTTTTCCTACTCAGGACTTCTGGGGTATACAATCTTGTAGTTCAACTTTTTCCATAAGTTTTTAATCCAATAGGAATGTGCTACTACATACATTAGAAAGAGCACATGAAATTCTGATGAAATTGTTCCTCATGGAGTTTTTCTTCTTTTCAAGATAATGCGTATGGTAAAACATTACGGCAGCACCACGGCTGGGTAGTTCGAGGGGTTTTTGCGGTAAGTATTCCTTTTGCCTCCTAATATTCTGATGGTCGCAGGGAGGTGTTTTGTGTGTCTGATGTTTCTGCTTGCTTTGTGTTTGTGAATAAGAACAAAATGTTGCTTATTCCACTTCAGTCTGTAGGTCTTTGTTGTGTGGAAGTGCTGGCAATAAAAAGTGAGAAAAGACTGTTGAGTGTGCATCACTCTGTCTCGTTCCAGCGACCCTGTGAAGAGTTGTCTCAGAAGTGATTGCCTTTCGGATAGGCGGTAGAGCGTGTCATCGCAGAGACAGGTGGCAGCAGGCTGCCAGATGCTCACCATCGAGGGGAAACCAGCAGTGGTTTCAAACCCGTAGCTCCCTCTGCTGCCTGTTACAGTCAGTTCTCTTAATTCTCAGACTTTAGTCAATTTTTTTTTCCTAAACGAATTTTACTTTTGAGCCTTAACTGACCTGGGTTGCCAGTGGCTAGGGCAAGAAATCTCTTCTTACCCGGTTATTTTATATGTGGAGGTGTTCGTGTTCATATGTTTTGGCTTCTGTTACCTGCCACTCCTTCCGTCCCTGCACGACCTAGGAAGGACCCACAGCTGGAAATCATAGTCCCCTGGACAAATCACTTAGCCCACTTTGTAAGATAACAGGAGTGGATGGCTCCTTTATGTCAGCAGTAATACTCTGAGTCTCCTGGCTGGTCAGAGGTCAGCCTTAGTCAGATGCAGCCATGAGAAGACAGTCTCACGTTAATGGTGCAATAGGAAATGTCATAGAATGTGAATGTTCTTTGGAAGGTCAGGGATTAAAAATAGTCTTGCAGATGATGTCTTTTATTACATTAAAGCAGGGGAGATACCATTTGCCTAAGGTAAGAACTGTTCAGGTCATGATTTATTAGGAGACAGGTAAAGAAAGTGGGAAGAATTTGCCGTGGAATAAATCAAATTTTAGTGAAAAATGAGACATTTTTGAAAGCATAGAGATGACTAGCTCTATGTCCCCTGTTCACTGGAATAGGAGCCAGACCAATTGCAGCCACAAACTGCTCACGCTTAACCTTCAATGCATGGTTAATAACACAGTGATAGCTACTGTATGGCTCTCGGACACTCACTGTGTGTCAGGCACTGTGCCAGGTACTTCTGTGTTTATTATCTTTGGTAATCCTCAGGATTAACTCCCAACTCTTCTACAAGTTCAGAACTAAGTCCAATCCCAAAGTGAGGCAGTGGCAGAGCCCAGGTCTAAATGCAGATCTGCTGTCTCCAAGGCTCATCCCACACGTAACAGCTCTCCACAGGGAAGACAGAGTAATTGAGATGCTGCTAGTGAGAAATTAGACAAAAGATGCTGCTACAGTCTGTCTCCCTGTGATATGTGATTGCCTGCTACCCAGGTTCCCTTAGTGAGATGATAAAGCACGAAAGCATTTGAGTTGCACTGCTTGTAAGAAACATAACTGTGGCTGGGTTGTTTTTTTCCTACTACAGAAGGCAGAGTTTAATCCCAAAAAATTGATGATTGAAGAGATGTTACCAACAAGAATGCAGTTATAGCAGAAAATCTATCATAACCACAAATCTTCAAAAGGACATTTTAACATAGGATTTTCCCCAGTATGTAGTAATTTAGACTCACTGTACAAATTTTTTAGAAACTATGGAAGAATAGAAAGGGTAAAAATTAAAATTGTCCACATTCCCATCATTCTGTAGAAATCATTTTTAACATTCTTTATAGTTTTTAAAAATATTATTTTCCATCATGTTTATCATAGGACATTAAATATAGTTTCCCATTTTTAACATTTTTGGGTTTTACCTTCTTAGCTGTTGTTTTCGTATACTTTCACATATTCTTTCAATACTATTCTATTTCATTTTATATATTTATATAAATATATATCTATAGATGTTTGTTTTTTGTTTTTATATCTACATGTTTGTATTATATAATTATCTTTATTTTGTATACTTATTCTGTATATGCATACAATTTTTTGACATTTGGCTGATTGTATAATTTTATATTTTCTCTCACTTTTTAATGTTTTAATTTTTTCTAGTTTTAGTGAAAAATAATTGACATACACTACTGTATGGTTAAGGCACTCCACATGATGGTTTGATTTTTGTCTAAGGCACACAGCATGATAATTTGATTTGATTTACAGGGTTGTTTTTGTTTTTTTGGTTTTTTTTGTCTTTCTCAGGGCCACATCTATAGCATATGGAGGTTCCCAGGCTAGGGGTCTATTCAGAGCTATAGCTGCTGGCCTACACCACAGCCCCAGCAACACAGAATCCGAGGCATGTCTTCGACCTACACCACAGCTCATGGCAGTGCTATATCTTTAACCCACTGAGCAAGGCCGGAGATTGAACCTGCGTCCTCATGGATGCTAGTCAGATTTGTTTCCACTGAGCCATGGCGGGGACTGCGACAGTGATTTTTAAAGTTGCCGGTTTTAGAGAAAAATAGATTATGTCAAGCATTTGGCAACAGCCTTCTCAGTGGGGAAGCTAGAAATGCCCTTTCAGCCCCTCTCCTCTTATTCTCCAAGTCATCCCTACTTTGGAAAGTTTATAGAGTTTTCTAATGTACTAATTACAATTTGGAGGGGCAAATTCATTTTACCGACTGATTTTTTTTTTTTTTTGGTCTTTTTGTCTTTTTAGGGCCATACCTGCAGCATATGGAGGTTCCAAGGCTAGGGGTCTAATCTAGCTGCCAGCCTATGCTAGAGCCATAGCAACGCCAGATCTGAGCCACGTCTGCGACCTACACCACAGCTCACGGCAATGCCGGATCCTTAACCCACTGAGCAAGGCCTGGGATTGAACCCACAACCTTGTGGTTCCCAGTCGGATTTGTTTCCGCTGCACCACATTGGGAACTCCTCATTTTACTGACTGATCTTGGTTGCTCAGGGAAACTTTTTTTTTTTTGCTTCAGCTGCAGTGACTCAATATGGGATCTCAGTTCTCAGACCAGAAAGTGAACCTGGGCTGCAGCAGTAAAAGCGCAGCAGAGTCTTAACCACTAGATCAGCAAGGAACTCCCAGGGAAAGATCTTTCATGCCAAGGAATTTGACTTGTTTACAAGCCAAATAGTGAACTAAACTATTTCATCCATGAAACTGATTCCCAGTCCAGGCTCTGCCGCTTTCTGTGGCTTCCTCCTTTTGGCTTCTTCTCCAGTTGAGTTCTGTCGCTGTTTCCCAAATAGCCCACATTACATCCCCAAGGAGCCTTTGAGAAATGCATAGTCCTGGGCCCCACTCCAGAGAAGCTTTAAAAATTTTTTATTCTACTTAAATGTACGTACCTTGAGTTTTGTTTCATTTTTTATCACAAAGTCCAAAAACGTTATAATAGGAGTTCCCTGGTGGCTTAGCAGTTAAGGATCCGGCATTGTTACTCCTATGGCACGGTTAGACCCCTGGCCTGAGGACTTCCATATGCCACAGGCGCAGCCAAAAAAAACAAAGAAGAAAAAATGGTTATAGCAGAGAATAACAGTCCTTTTGTTCCCTGCTTCCCAGACTCACTAAAAGAGGTTGCCACTTTGAACTACTTTGGCTATTCCTTCCAATACCTCTCTAATTCTAGGGGTTCCCTGATGGCTCAGTGGGTTAAGTCATTGTCACTGCTGTGGCTCTGGTTATTGCTATGGCACAAGTTTGAGTTTGATCCCTGGCCTAGGAACTTCTACATGCCTCTCAGGCGTGGCCAAAAAAGAAAAAAGGCCAATACCTCTGTAATTCTAAAACTATTTACTATTCTTTGTGGCCTTATCAATTTTAATTAACTTATTAATTTTAATTAATGTTGACTTTCTGTTACAGATTAGAATTTAGTTCTCTTAGACCTATTCTCACTTCCTCACCTCCCCTGTCTCCACCTTATATCACAAGCTTATATTATGATGATGAGCCACAATTCTATGATTTCTTTTTGTTCTTCATTATATGAGTTTTATATTTTTCCCTGCACCATCCAGTCTGTCCAATCGCCATCATTTTGAACTCACAAATGTATCAGTCTGTGGGGTTTTTTTTGAGTCTTCCCTTCCAGAACTTTCTAAACTCTTATCCTAGACTAAGTTATTGTACTACTGTTGCCCTAGGACTTTTCTTCACTAATTATCCCATATCGAATCCTTACTTCACCTTGATTTCATTTCCCAGGTCCTTTGGCTTCCTAATTCTTGATCTAGTTCCTTTTTTTGATGGTATCCATCCTCTAGTAGCTTCCTAAGAAAGGGTGCAAGGGAGCTAAATTTGGGGATTTCCGTGTGTCTGAAAATGTCTTTATTCTACTCCTTTTTCCCTAAAATGTTGCTTTGGCTGGTGCAGAATTCTAGGTTAATAGCAGTTTTCCCTCAGAACTTTGAAGGCATTCCTCGGTTGTCCTCAAGCTTCTAGAAGTACTGTTGCAAAATCTCATGTTCCACTGTGTATAAACCTTTCTCGCCTCCTTCTAGATGCTTTTAGGATCTATTTTTTTTATCCCCACATTCTAAAATGTCCTCATGTTCTCCTTTGAGGCTTTATCACTCATTCTGCTGAGCACTTGGAGAGCTCTTTAAATCTGGAGACCCATATTCTTCAGTTCTAGGAGATTTTCTCACATTACATTTTAGGTCAGTTGTCTTCCCGTCACTCTCTGCTCTCCCTTGTACTCCTGCCATTATTTGTGTATTTATTGTGTGCCAGGCAGTGAAATAAACACATCCTACATGTCTCATTAATCCCTCAAATAAGGAAAGCGGTATCAGTTGTTTTCTACAGGTGAGGAAACGGAAGTTCTATGAGTTTAAACACCTTGCTTAAATTCCTCAAGCTAATCTGTCAGAGGTTTGGGATTCAAGTCCAGGTCTCCACACCCATGCTTGTGCTTTAACCCTTGCGTGATAATGCCATTTGCTCTGCAGTTGCAAAAAGGGGGAGAGGGGGTGTTGGTTTTCAAAGGATTTCAACATAAGGAAGCTCACGAAAGCAACTGCAGAATGATAATTCAAGATTCTGATAAGTCTAGAGATCTCAGCAGAGCCAACCCAGTAGATGCCAGATAGCAGATTTTAGCAAGCTTAGGGAACAGTTGGCCTGCGAAGGCAGAGGGAAGGGAGCTATAAGGAGCTTAGGAAATTTTCTGTCAGGGAAGTGGTATGTTTGAAAAAGCATAGCGACCATCCTAAGTTCAGATCCTGGCCCTGGCACTCTTTAGCTGTGTGGTGCCCACATGTAAAATAGGGATCGAAACTGTACAAGGTTCTTAAATAATTAGCTGGAGTAAAACACCTTAAAGCATCAGCGCACAAGCCAACAACAAACGATAGCCCCTTCCATTTTAGAAGATATTCAAGAAAACAAAGGAAATATTATCCATGTGGGGGGAAATAAAGGATATGCAAGGAAAGTCTATGGAGATGAGTATATGGAGTATGAGGCACCTGCCAGGTTGGCCATGCACAGAGCCTGGTAGCAACATGCATACAGGTAATTCTGAGCACTCAGCAGCAAGTGTCTGGGTCACTGAATGAGAATGGAGCTTTTCTCAAGGGAACCCTCCTACATCGTTGGTGGGAATGTAAATTAGGACACCCATTCTGGAGAACAATATGGAGGTATCTTAAAAGGCTGAAAATGGAACCATCATAGGATCCAGCAATTCCCACTCCTGGACATCTATCTGGAGAAAACCATAATTTGAAAAGACACACGCACCCCCGTAATCACTGCAGTACTATTAACGATTGCCAAGGCATGGGGGCATCCTAAATGTCCATTGACAGAGAAAAGAATAAAGAAGATGTGGTGTATATATATATATATGTGTGTGTATATATATAATGGAATATTATTCAGCTATTAAAAAAGGAATAAAATAATGCTATTTGCAGCAACATGGTTGAAACTAGAGATTATCATACTAAGTGGAGTAAGTCAGACAAAGACAAATACCATGATATCACTAATATGTGGAATTTAAGAGGGTACAAATGGATTTATTTACAAAACAGAAACAGACTTCAAAAACAAACTTATGCTTACCAAAGGGAAAGTGTGTTGAGGGGCATAAGTTAGGAATTTGGGATTAACATATACATACTACTATATATAAAATAGATAATCAATAAGGACCTACAGCACAGTAACCTATATGGAGTAACCTATATGGGAAAAGAATCTGAAAAAGAATGGATATATGCTTTGTGTAACTGAATCACTTTTCTGTACACCTGAAATTTAACAGAAACATTGTAAATTAGCTATACTTCAGTATAAAATAAAAACTTTTAAAAGTCCCACTGTATAGCACAGGGAATTATATTCAATATCCTGTGATAAACCATAATAGAAAAGAATATTTAAAAGAATGTAAAAAATAAAAATAAAGCTGAGGGGGGGAAAAGAGAGAAAAGAGCTTTTCTCAAATTTCTTTTCTCCCGGCATTCCCAGACTCGATGGCATTTTTCGTCCTCAAGATGGCCCAAGTACACACTTGCTGCTTCTAGCCTTAAAAAAAGGTTCAAGTTACTTGATTTGCTGCTTTAAATGTAATTTTAGAGTCCACACACTGGAGGAGTGTATTCCTGTTTTTTTGCTCTTGCTCTCCTCAGCTCTGTGTATGTGTGCAAGCGTGTGTGTATGCATGTGCAAGCTGTGGTGCAGCTTCTCACGGGCAGTTCTTTTGCAGTTAGCTCTGAGGGCAGCTCCATCCTATGAAGATTTTGTGGCTGCGTTAACCATAAAGGAAGGCGACCACCAGAAAGCAGCTTTCAGTGTTGGGATGCAGAGGGACCTCAGCCTTTACCTCCCTGCCATGGAAAAGCAGCTGGCGATACTGGACACTTTATACGAGATCCACGGACTGGAGTCTGACGAGGTGGTATGACGACTGCAGGGCAGCGCCGCCTTTCAACTTCAGGGAATAAAGTTTGCTAAAGTGTTTTGTTGCCCTGCTTAGTTTCCAGCAGCAGCTTCAACCCTCTTCAGTCCCTTGCTTGGGAGTATGGAGAGGAGGAAGCAAAGCCCAGTGCTTTTATATGTAATTTTTTAAATGCATATATGTTTCATGTGTTTAAAAATCAAGGTGCTATATATATTCAGTTCAAAGGGCCTCCTGGAAACCAAATCATAGCTGTTACATAGATGTGAACGGCAAGTTGTAGGAGCAGATTTGGCAGAGGACTCTGTTAGTGTTGTATTTGGTTTTTTTGGCTTGTCTCTCTCTTTGTTTAGCTTTTGGTTTTGATGGGCTACCCAAACCCAAACTGAAAAGGAACAAATTCTGTATCAGAGATGATGACTCACAGGCAGTGTTGCAGTCAGTTTAAAGCTAGACTAAGAACGTGGAGGGCGCCAAGCCCCTGTGTTGAAGCTATTGAAATGGAGTTTGCTGTTCCTGGACGTCCTGCAGAGGATCTTCTTCCCTGTGGCTCTGGGGCCGGATGAGCCTGAGTGGTCCAGGTGTCCGGGGCCTTGGTGTGACCAAGCAGTGCCATCCTTATTGACAGGTTGGAGGCTGTGGCTCTGAAGAGATGAGTGGCATGTTCTGGCTCCAAGCTGGAGGACAGGACAGAAAGATTAGGACAGGTCTTCTGAGGTGACCCGTCTGTGCACCCTTTGCCAACCTGCTGGTCTCTGCATCATCTTAGTTGGACATCACAGCAAAAGCGTGACATTCAGGAATTACTTCCCGGTTTTAAAGGTGAAATTTAGAGGTCAGGAGATGTGCTCAGTCACACAGCCGCGCTGTAGAGGAACCACGTGATTTCCATGTGTGATCCGGACCACCTCTGCATCCAAGTGCCAGGGAGTGCTTGTTTAAACAGCAAATTCACAGGCCTTATCTTGACCTGAACGACCAGGATTGTGGAAGTGGGACTCAAGATAATAAACCTCGGATATGACTAAACTTTCTAAGTTATTCTTGTGCATATGGAGTTGGAGAATGAATCACTAGATTAAATTCCGGCTTACGGAATTCCCAGTCTTCTGCATGAACTAAATGATGTGTCCTTTTTCTTCAAAAAGGAAGAGGCCATTGCTGAAGTGAAGCCGTTAAAGGGGAGAGTGAGAAGTGGAGCAGGGCTGTTCAGCAGCTTTCTTAATTGAACCAGCAGGCCTTCGTGTTGCCGTCTGGGCCCACAGTTCTAAACGTGCTCTCTGATCAGTCTTGGCTTAATAATGCAGGGTGAGCTAAATGCAGCTTATCAATTTCAGAAGCTTCAGGACCATGTCCCAGGTTAAAGGTGGGATTTAAGTCTTTTTGATAAAACAGCCTTGTGTAGGCATTCTCCTGAAGAGTGTGACACCAGGACTGTGGCCCTAGTCTCTCAGGCCAGGCTGCCAGGCATGGGCGTTGGGGAGAAGCAGAGGTGCCTTCCCCATCACAGGCTACATGCTTAAGGTAGGTGGCAGGTGCTGGCGTGAGGTAATTCCCCAGGGCCTTTGCAGGGCATAGATGACTGCTCTATGAGAGCCTTAGAGGATACTCTTCCCAGCCCAAAGAGATCTCCTTAGGCAAGAGATTAATGCAGGGAGGGTCTTGATTTTGTCTTTAAACAAATGGGCATTTATGGAGCTCAAATTAATAAAGCAGGTACTCTGCTCACTAAAGACTTAGGGAAAATGCTTGAGCTTAGAAAAGCAACGTCAAATGTTTTAAGGCTGGGGAGAAAAAGCGCACTAAAATGAGGTTTCTTTTGTGTCTTAGCGCCTGCTGATGGCAGCTGTGAGGGTGTGCGTGTTGTCTTTCCCCACTCCCACGAGTGATGAGTGCGGACCCCCGTCTCTGACCAGTGTGAATATGGTCGTGGGACCAGGGGATGATTTAGACTTTCTGCCCTTGACGGAGCCTCCTAAAGGGAAAAAGAAAAAGCCACCAGCCTTTGCTTTACCTTGAATGAACACACATGAGGCGTTGTACCACGGGGCAGGGATGCTCAGGAGGTTGTGGGTGTCGTGAAGCCTGACATTCCGAGCAAATGCCAGACCTCCCCGTCGCTCAGGTGACCTGGTGTGGACTCTTGGAGAGAGGTGGGCTCACTGAAAGAACCTCAGGTACTCCACCTGGGCTCTGAATACAGGCAGAGAGAAAGGTGTAAATGACCTTGTTTTCTAGAGAAGGAGGAAGGGTTTCACATTACCTCGGATCATTTGGACCCCAGAGCAGAGAAGCTTGAGTCACTTGAATAAGTTACATTATATACCCAGTACTTTTCCAACCCTACAGAAAGATAGGTATTTTCCTCACTGGAGCATGTGACGTTTAACTAAGATATGTAAAGCTCTGGAAATTGAACCTCATACTAAATGACAGATTCACCTTGCCCTGAAGCTTGGCACAGTAAGAGCCTCCTCTTGGAGCTACACTATTTGTTTCTCCGTGTCATTTAAAGCCATCATTTGTGCTGATTTGCATTTACTACCCAAGAAAAGGAAAAAGAGAAAAGATGGTTAAGGCTTTCTCTCCGTAATCCTCCAAGATTCCTGGGACAGCGAAGCTTTCTTCCACTCTGACGGCGAGAGGAGACGGGAAGGCGCCAGTGTGTTGGGTGGCGGAGTGGTCACCTTGCTCGCTTGCTCAGTTTTAGGATTCCTTCTCCAGAGGGACCTTTGGAAAGGTCCTGAAGGAAGGGTAGCGTAGCTTCTCAGTATCAGTAGAAGCTAATAAGTAGCGTGTGGAGGAGCTTCCACACACATCACTTCATCACATCGGCAGAAGCCAGGCTTACACTTAGGAGGGATCAATTTGATCTGACGAACGGAATAAAGCCCTTTCATGGTGGCAGTTTTCTTTTGTCCTTTGAAAGCAGATTTGATTCTTTGTAGCTAATCTTGGAAAAATGTCAAGTTAAAGGGATACTCTTAGGGGTCAAAACCAACTTGTGACTCTGAGATGTAGGTGGTTTTCTTATCCCCTCTTGATCCAGTTGCTTGGGGATTTCAGTCCTCAGGGATTCACTTTGAAAGGCAGCATGTGTTAGGATGTTTAAGTCGTAGCTCGAGGCGCCTCATCCTTATTTGCATGTCTTTCTGAACATCAGTACTTCCCAAATATCACATTCCACCATCAGGGAGGTCTGAACTCGGTAGTTGAGCCCTGCACTTCTCTCTCCTCCTCTCTATTCCCAACGATTGCAGACAGCAGCCCCCTCTTAGCTGTGCTGCGCCGTGCCTCAGCAGCAGCTTCTCGTATGTCGGTGGAATGTCAGGCCTAGACCCAGCCAGGGTCAGGTGCGCAGTCAGTGGGCATCCTGCTCCCATGCGTAGCTGCGAAGCAGGTGACGGCCGTGATGTGCAGCATCTAGAAAAGGCCGTCCAGTATTAGATGAGTGCTGCTGGAAAGGTTTGCTCGCTTCTCTTTTTTGATCATTAATTTTTTATACAGACACATACATAATTCCAAAAGTGAATGCTTCAACTTTTTATTTTCAGAAAAGTGTTTTTAATTAAAAATATGTGGTAGGGATCAGTGAATAAAGTATACTTAATTTGAGGTAGAAGAGCTGAACCAAGAGGTATCTTATTAAGAAACCTGATCTGATTGTGCAGAGCACATATATGAAGAAATATGTAAGCCGGTAGGGTGGGTCAGAGAGTCAGGATCAGTACAAGATGATGTGATGTTGAAAACGTTCTGAAAGACAACTGTTTTTATGGTTGGTTTTTTTTTCCCCCCAACTAAACTACCGTGTTCTACAAGAAGTTGGTTTCATAATGGTGCATTGCTGAATCATCAATTAAATGATTGTAGTTGCTTCGGATTTTAGTCTTAGGTTTTAACAACTCTTGAGCTTTCCCACCCTCATGTTTCATTTCTTTTTTTCAGGTGAATTATCAACCTTTAAAAAATTTCTTAGATTTAGAATTGATAAGTTATAGTCTGTTGTAAGCCATTGTCCTGTTAGCAGAGCTAATGTTTGGTCTTGGACAGCCTGACTTCCATGCTCTTTTGATCTGGTGGAGCCTGTACACAAGCCTCAGTGTCTCCGGCAACCTGTGTCCCTGTGACGTGCACATAGAAAGACACTCTGCTTCCGGACGGCCCTTTGTGGTCCACAGCTGCTTACTCAGGGGTTCATAATAGTGACATAAAAATACCGCCAGCTGTCTGATAGTATTTTAAGACTGCTTGTCTGTTACAAGGGTGTTAGGGTTCTTTCAGCAATTCCATGAACATACTGTCCACTAGACCTCTGGAAATGCCCCCAGCCCCATCCTGGCTTGGGCAGTGGCCTATGTACAGAGGCCATCTGCGTGCTTTCTCGTGGCACTGCCTCCTCGGGGCACTGGGGGTCCAACGAAGCAGTCGTCAGTGGAACGGTTGCCGCAGGCTTTGATCTGTCTTCCCCACTGTTATACAGCCTTTCACTAAAAGGAAAAAAAAAACACCACTACTCTGCAGTGCAGAAGTCTTCAAAATTCTTCAGTTAACCTTTTTGATTCATCATTTCTCTTTCAGAATGAACAAATGTTCTTAACTAAGCGATGTGAGATCACAACAAAGAGATTTGCTTGTTTTAAGCACCATCCTTTCTACTTTATGTATTTTAAAGTGTGGTCAGTATTTCCTCCCTGTACTTTATAAACAGGAACCACCTTGGGGTGGTTGGTACCCCTGGCAAAGCTGATCCGTCCACACAGTCTCCTGCGTATGTGTGACTTTAGGTGTATGTGGAGTCAGTGGTGACAAGAAGGTGATCTAGAAGTAATTCTCTTGCTTCCCAGAAGG
This sequence comes from Phacochoerus africanus, assembly GCF_016906955.1. NCBI lineage: Eukaryota > Metazoa > Chordata > Mammalia > Artiodactyla > Suidae > Phacochoerus > Phacochoerus africanus. Next base: position 42,827,461 of record NC_062559.1, on the reverse strand, counting down.
CCGGTGAGCCAGTCTCACGGCATGTTTGATGCATGAGCCCCCTCTGTCATGACATTTTCACTAGAATGTTAGTAAACAGCCTAACTACCTCATGCGACATTGGCTGTGGACAATCCGTGTCAGATGAGACATGCGTTAAAGTTGATTTAATCTGGTTAATAGGTTGAATAAAATGATGTCTCTATAAAGAAGAAACACATTAGACCATATGCCAAAGGCTACAATGTACATAGATTTCCTTGGATTGCTTTTTTAAGTCAATGTTTCATTCCACCCCCAGGATTATCTCGAATATCTGTGGTTTCATAGATCCATGCACTTTGAATATCTGTCACATGCAGTCTGACATTACCTGTTCTGAATGAGCATCATAATGACAGTAGAAAGCAAGTATCCAGTGGTTTGCTGATTTCTTAATTTTAAAGGACCTTTACTTAGAATATAATGTGTTGGAGCCTTTAAGGATCAACTGATAAATGAGAATTTCATGCGTAGGTTTCATGTAAAACTCTGTCCAAGTTCTTACTCTGTCTCTTGCGGGGAAGGGGAACAAGGGAGGGATTTACTTTTTTTGAAAAATGTTTGAAAATGTCTGTCAGATTTTATATTCATTAGTTATAATAAACTTATTTTTAAAGTATTTTATCAAGTGTTTCCTTAAAAAGTTTTTGTGGGGGTTTTTACTTGATGGTGTCAATAGTGAGTATCATCTGTGGGGCAGATACTTCGTTGCTGGGCATCATTCCAAGCCCTTTACAAATATTAACCCATTTAATCCTCTGAATCACGTTATAGGGCAGGTACTGCTATTATCCTCAAGTTACAGATGAGAAAACTGAGGCACAGGGAGTTCCCGTTGTGGCTCCGCCAGTTAAAAACCTAACTGGTATCCATGAGGACACGGGTTTGATCCCTGGCCTCACTTAGTGTGTCAAGGATTTGCCATGAGTTGTGGTGTAGGTCGAAAACATGGCTCAATCCTGCATTTCTGTGGCTGTGGCTGACGGCTGCAGCTCTGATTCGTCCCCTAGCCTGGGAACTTCCATATGCCGCAGGTGCGGCCCTAAAAAGACAAGAAAAGAAGAAGAAAAGAAAAAGTCCCCTGCAAAACTTTGGGAGCCTTTTTGTAATAGCTTTGTTCTCATACATCTTAAACATCTGTAGTGCCAGAGACAGCTGTGTAAGGACCAGCTGGCCACCTCCCGCCTTCTCCATACCTGCCTGGAGCAGAGTGCTCAGATGGGTGTGTGTGAAGAGAGTCGGTTGCTCTGCCTCAGCTCCGCCCTCAGCGGTACTTGGGGGCTGTGAACAGACAAGCTTCCTGGAAGATGAACCAAGGTGGGTTCGAAAGAGGCCGTGTTTGGATATCTGTCCTGATTTCTTGTGGGCCGGAGAGAAAAGATGCCTTGTGGTGACAGGGACCAGCTGAGGACAGGGGACGTCTGCTGCCTCATGTTCTTCCAGAACCTGGGAATACTACATTTTCTGATCTCTTACAATTCTACAAGATCGTGGCTACACCTGGAAAATCTGGGCTTAGTGGCAGCGATCGGGAAACCCAAAGAGCAAGAAGAAATGGAACCGTCCTGGAGCTGATGTTTTTATTCTCACGTTCACACAGATCACTTAGATGTCCAAGACCCTTTCCATGAGCACACAGACACACACATTCTCACACACACACCCGCGTCCTGGCCCTCGGCATCACCGTCACTCTCTCCAGAAGCACAGCATGGAGGGTGCCTTTGCAGCAGGATGGTTTGGTTGGTAAGAATTGATAAGTGTTGATGGTCTGACATTGGCCCTGAGGTCCCAGGCCACGTCCGAGTGGTTCACGGGGTAAACACATCTCCTTCCTCCGGGAACGGAGTTGTCACATCTCTGCTCATACCAAGTGTGTCACCAGTTTTAGGGCTTTTTGCCTTGCCTTGACAGCCCAAGGTATTGCCGAAAAGCTTTTAGGTGTTTTAAGAGTCAAATCCAGCTTCTGAGGCCTTCATGACATGGCCCCTGACCATTGTGCTTTATGGACCAAACCTCTTCCCCAGGGTTTTGTGAATCACGGTGGGGAGATGGATGAATCTCTGCCTGCTTCCTCCTGGTTTAGACCTTACCACTCACTTCCCTGCAAACTGGCTAAAATAGCGCATCTCCACGGCTCCAGGCGGCAGCCTCCCTGCACACCGCCCTTTGCACTCACCTGGGTTGTAGTCTCAGCGCTCCGATCCAGCCCCACCTGCCTCCTGATCACCTGCCCTTAAATGCCCTACCTTCATCCGAAACCCCAAATCCAAACTTACTTGTTTCTTGGAGTTGCCGTCGTGGCTCAGTGATTAAGGAACCCGTCTAGCATCCATGAGGACGTGCGTTTGATCCCTCGCCTCGCTCAGTGGGTTAAGGATCCAGCGTTGCCGTGAGTTGTGGTGTAGGTCACAAACAAGACTCGGATCTGGCGTGGCTGTGGCTGTGGCGTAGGCCAGTGGCTACAGCTCCGATTGGACCCCTAGCCTGGGAACCTCCATATGCTGTGGGTGCGGCCCTTAAAAAGACAAAAAAAAAAAAAACAACAAAACAAAAACCCACGTGTTTGTTTCTTAAGCTCTGCCCTCTAAGTCAGTGACATTAGCATTATTCCAGTCCCTCGGGCAAGAAACACCCTAAACTCCTTCCTGACTTCCGACCCCTTTTTTACGGAGGCCTGCCTCAGCCTCCACACCCCCAATGGCTACAGCCTTGATGTCTGGAATCTGTGCCTTTTCAACCTATCACTGTCTTCCAACCTGAAAATCCTTTGTGACTCCCTGCCATGACTCAGTTTCCTTTACGAACTTGCAATGCCCTTTTCCCTTCCCGAGAGCCCAGATTGAGCGTCTTCAGAAACTGCTCAGACACAGTAAATCCTGGCTGTCAATTTCATCTCTAAAGACTTACCACACTTCTCAACAACACCACATAAACTAGATCTTAAGGATGGGAAGCATGAGTACATGGAAACAACTAATGCTTTGGTGTGTGTTTTAGTTACCAATATAGCCGCCTCCCTCACTAAATCATGAACTTGACCTTCTTCAAATTAGTGTGCCCAGGACCCCACAGCGCCTTTCCTGTCCATGGAAGGATTCCAGAACTGTCTTAGAAATTGAGCATTACCTCCGATGGGGCTCCCTGCTTCTTTCAGGTGGGTTGGTTCTGTTTCCCAGCAAGGTAAAAATATTTTGAAGCAAAGCCATACACATCTATTTCTTCCTGCTTTCTTGACTGCTCAAAAAATACTAAATGTCTCTTTTATAGTTTGCCTTCATTAATGTAGGTATAAAATGCTTCATGGTCCTTAATGCATATCAAATTATGAATACTTAGAAGACAAAGTCTGGCTCATGGATCTCTGCCCTGTTTGTGCATTAGAATCACTAGAAGGACTTAAAGAAGCAAATTAAAACACTTATGTCTATAGAGTACCCTTTATGGCGCAGCGGAAACAAATTCAACTAATCCTACCCCCGCTGGAAGAATTTGGATTCTGCAAATCCAGAATCCATGAGGATGCCGGTTCGATCCCTTGCCTTGCTCAGTGGATCAGGGATCCAGTGTTGCTGTGAGCTGTGGTGTAGGTCGCAAACGTGGCTCAGATCCCAAGTTGCTATGGCTGTGGTCTAAGCCAGCACCGATTCGACCCTTAGCCTGGGAACTTCCACATGCTGCAGGTGCAGCCCTAAAAAGCAAAAACAAAAACAAAACACTGGTGTGTAGGCCCCTCTCAAACCACTTAAATCAGTCTCTTGTATTCTAAAAATCTCCCCACTGATTCTACTAAGCAGTCCAGATGGAGAACCCCAGAGCTGCTGCTGGCTTAGATCTTTAAAATTATGCTTTGGGGTCTTGTAGGATAAGTAAAGCCAGATCACAGAAACTCCATCCCCTAAAGCCTAACCACATCAACTACCAAAATAAGTAAAACTTTAAAAAGTAAAAACCAGTAGAACTAGCGTGAAGCAAAAGAAGCCCAACCTTGTCATTGTGCCCTAAACTGTAAAAGATGATCACCAAAGAAAAAGACCAGATATTCTGGCAAGAATGAGAAGGTTTGCTAATCCTACCCCCGCTGGAGAAATTTGGATTTTGCAAATCCAGAATTCACATTAAAATCTCAGATATTGGAAAGAAGATTGGAGAGTTGGGAAGGCTGAGTGGGGCTGGGGTGTGTGCGCGCGTTTGTGTAAGGGCAGGTGGTTTTGCTGGGGAGAGATGGGTGAAGCAACCAGCGCATCCCTGAATTAAGAGACAAACCCACATGCTAGGAGTCCCCTGGTGGTCTAGTGGTTAAGGATTTGGTGTTGTCGCTGCTGTGGCTCGGGTTTGATCCCTGGCCTGGGAACTTCTGTGTGCTATGGGCACAGCCAAAAAAAGAAAAACCCCCATCCCAAGGGTCTCCTCCCCCGTGATATAGTATATATCTCTCCTCCATTCAGAAATCACCGTGGTGCAGGACTTGATCTAAGCATCAGACGGCAGAGCAGGGTTCAGCCCCTCCAACAAAAGGCTGTATGCACAGCTCTCCCTCCTCCCCGCTGTGGACGCACACAGACGAGCAGGGCTTGAGTTTGGCTGGGATACACTCTATGGCTGTGCTGGTTATTAAAACATCAGACTGCTTCTACACCAGGAGGTAAATACCGCTATCCGAAGTGTCTCCAGCTGCTCTGACTCCAGCCCCTCTCACAAGAACCAGCCACCTCCAGACCCCCCGCAGTCCAGTCCCTAAAGGAGTAACATAGAGTAACTTGAGGTTTTCCTGAAAAGACCTTCAGGAGTAACAAAGGAGTAACAAGGAACCTCCAGGCCCCTGCCCCAGTGCTATGGTCCGCCTCTATTCTGCTTGTTCAGTGTCTGTGTCATGATTGTTATTAAATACTTTTAATACCATCCATACAGGAAAGTGTAGAGAGAAGGTCATAGAGGAAGAGACATCGTTGTCAAATGAGATGTGAACGCTGCCAAGGATGACACACCAAGCCCATGTCAGAGCAAATAAATGGTCGGAACAGGGGCTTAAGGTGTCTGAGGTGCTCACCTTAAACAGGAGCACATTTAAATAAAATGACCTGGTCACCACACCAATATGTAATCACCAAAGCAAAGGGAGCAGAGTGAGGAAGAGAGGAAACCAGTAGGGAAGAAAAGCTGACCTACTAAACAGAAGTTCCTACAGGTATGGTGTGTTCTCAGAGAACATCAAAAGAACATGAATTCAATAAAACGAGAGCTCACGTCTGAGCTGATGAAACGACAGAGTGAGATCAAAAGGCAGATGACAGAGCTAAGGAAACAACTGGGCCAAAATAACACTATCATCGAACAAACGAATTAGAAATAGTAAGAAACATGGTCGAAAACTGAATCATTAACATAGAAGAAAAGGCTTGGGATGAGTGCAAGTGAATGAAGAATTTAAACCATAAAGATTAATTCTTGAGAGGACAGTCGTAGGAAGACAAATACACATTCACATACATGTAATTGGTGGCCAAAAAAAAAAGGCAAAGCAACTGAAAACAGGCAACTGAAAGATGTGAGACATCTTGCTGAAATGATAGAATGAATTCCCATTGAAAAAGTACACCATGTTCTGGCGAATCTCACAGAAAGCACCTGACACCAAAGCATCGTGATGAAGTTAAGGTACTTCAAGAATGAGGAGAGAATTCTTTGCCGATTCAGAAGAAACACCAAAGGGTCTCAAACTTCTTTACTGCCCGATTCAGTGGTAGGAGGCAGTGCAGGAACATTTCTGAAGTTCTGAGTAGGAAAAAAAAGAGTGACTTGAGTGTGTTATGCCAGCCAAATTGTTTGATAGGAGAGATGAATCAAATAAAAGGACTGGGAGTGAGCCCTGAATTTATATAAAGAACCAAGACCAAGCTGGGAATTACAGATACAGGTTGCAAATATTATAAATCTTAATAATAGAACTAATAAACTGGGAATGAGGAAAGGGAGGTATAAGAGTGCCAGTCTCCTCTTATTTTTATAGAAAAGTGTAGATATTGCCTAAAATTAAAAATCGTAAAATATATGCATATTATATAAATGATGACTAACCTTTTAAGTTTTTTGGTAATTTTTTTAATAAGCTTGAATGAATTTTTAAATAAGTGCCTCTTGAGATAAATAAATATTTAAAGTTTGGAGTTCCCGTCATGGCACAGTGGAAACAAATCCAACCAGGAACATGAAGTTTCAGGTTCGATCCCTGGCCTTGCTCAGTGGGTTAAGGATCTGGCGTTGCCATGGGCTGTGGCGTAGGTCACAGACGCAGCTCAGATCCCATGTTGCTGTGGCTGTGGTGTAGGCCAGCAGCTGTAGCTCTGATTTGACCCCTAGCCTGGGAACCTCTATGTGCCACGAGTACCGCCCTTAAAAAGTTTAAAAAAAAAAAAAAGAAAAAAAATATTTAAAATTTAGTATTTTCCTCAGTTTAGTTTCTTATTTAACTAAAAGCAGGGGTTTCCTGGTGGCCTTATGGTTAAGGATCTGGCATTGTCCCTGCTGTGGCTCAGGTCTCTGCTATGGGTCAAGTTTGATCCCTGGCCCAGGAACTTCTGTATGCTGAGGGCATGGCCAAAAGAATAAATATAAGCAAACTACCTGAATTCTTTATTTAAAAAATTAATGTGATTTGGAGTTCCCCGTGTGGCTGAGTGGGTTAAGAACCTGGCATAGTCTCCAGGTGTGGGTTTGATCCCTGGCCTAGCTCAGTTCCCCGTGTGGCTGAGTGGGTTAAGAACCTGGCATAGTCTCCAGATGTGGGTTTGATCCCTGGCCTAGCTCAGTGGGTTAAGGATCTGGCGTTGCCACAAGCTGCAACATAAGTCACAGATGTGTCTTGGATCCCACGTTGCTGTGGCTGTGGCATAGGCATGCAGTTGCAGCTCTGATTTGACCCCTAGCCCAGGAACTTCCATATGCCACAGGTGAGGCCCTAAAAAGCAAAAAAAAATTAATGTGATTAGAAACAAATATGATGAATAAAAATAAGTATCCATCCGTAGGAAAAAAAATAGAAATATCTTCTATTTTTTATCTGTGTCTGTGTAAAAAAGTCAGGAATGATATTTAACAAAAGTTAAGGCGAGTTATTTTTAAGTGGGTATTGATTTAATTTTACTTGTTTCTTTGTACTTGATTATGTTACTTGACTTTTGCTTGATAACTATGCTATCCTTTTATTTTAAAATTGGGGGAAGGGGCCTATTCTAAAAATGAGGTTCAAAAGGCATTGTATAGTGTGGGTGGACCCCCTGATATATGCTGCTCCTTATAATGCCATTTGCTTTATAACTCCTAGCTAGATACTTTAAAATTTTAACTTAATCTCAACACACTTTTTTTCCTCTCGTTATTTTTCACTCATTAGCTGCTATTCCTTCCACCACATATTACTTATCTAGATGTCCTATCTTTTATACAACTCACGAGTGTTACATTCCTTGGGGCTAAGGGAGAAAAACAGAACTGATACCTACTGACTTGCCCAGTGCGTCTGAAACTTGAAAAAATAGAAAAAGAAGCCATTTGGAGTGGCTGACAGTCATCATACAAGAGGAAGCCAGAAAGACTCAGCAACTTGGGAATTTTGCACATGAATTGGCTGCAGCCCATCAGAGGAGCTGAAAGGTTTCTTTCTTTGTGCTTCTGTGCGCTTGGAAATGAAATGTCAACCCTTTTTCTGCCCAAGTGAAATGGCTGGGCAGTAGAGCTGTGGTTCAGCATTAGCTTGAGCTGCTCAGGCTCAGCTGCCAGGGATGGCAGATGCGAGAATGCAGGGGAGTAAATGTCTTCGGTAAGTGTTTGTTTGAAGGACCGCTCCACATTGTGTGGGTGGAAACTGCGGAGGCCCTGTGTTTGGCGGCAGGCGTGAGAACAGCTCAGGACCCTCTCTTTGCCCCACCGTTTTATGAAACCCCAAACCCTTGACTTGAGTAGCATAAAAAAGATCGCCCCAAGTTGCAGCACTGGAAAGCTCTGTTGTGGTTGTAATTGCTTCCCAGAAGGTTGTTCTCAGGGTCAAGTCAGGAATGGCGCATGATGTCAGCTCAAGGTAAGAGCTCGAAAAATGGTGGTGGCGATAATAATAGCTGTTATTACTACTGTTTTAACGGGAAGTAAAACTTTAAAGGCCATCATGCCTGGAGTTTTCCTGGCTGAATAAGCCTTTTCTTGTTTGGGGCACCTGTCCCTGCTCTCACAAAGGATTCTGTGCCGCCCCTAGGGCAGCCCCCTCCCTGCGCTGAATGTCATGCCACCTTCAAAAAGGAGACCTTCACCGAATCCCGTTTCCACGGAGACTGCAGCATTTCCTCTTCCTTGCTCGAGCTCTAGAGCCAGCTGCGATGCTTCATTGCCCTATCCCACTTGGAGGATTCCAGAGGAGGGCTGACAGGGTGTTGGGTGGACCTGATCCTTTCTACAGGACATTCCTGTTCACTCCAGAGGGCATCTAATACATTTTCCTGTCCTAATCTCCTCTCCCCTTGTTCTGGAACATACTTCTTCGAGGGACGGCCCCCTCGCTACTCTTGAGTTCTGATTGAGCCACCAGTCGCAATGCCCAGCCCTCTGGCCACAGTGGTGGGTGTGTGATCCATCCTGAGACGTCTGGGGACCATGTATTTGGACACTGGGAGAGAGTATTGTTGTTGTGAATTGCATGTTTGTGTCCCCGCCCCCCAATTCCTCTGCCGAAACCCTAACCCCCGGTGAGATGGTATTAGGAGGTGGGGTCTCTTAGAAGCAATTAGGTTAGTTTAGGTTATGGGGGGGGCTGCAATTAGGTTAGATTAGGCTATGGGGGGGCTGCATGGTATGATCAATGCTTTTAGAAAAGGAAAACCAGAAAGCCCGTGTAAGGACATACCCAGGAAGAGGACCCCCACCAAGAATCCAACCAATCCAATCCAACACCCCTGATCTGAGACTTCTAGCCTCCAGAGCTGGGAGAAATAAACGCTGTTGAAGCCACCCAGACTGTGGTATTTTGGAACAGCAGCCCGGCTAAGGCAATCCCTTTTCTCAAGGGTCACCAACCTGGGCTGGCAGAAGACTTACTCATGGGCAGCCTGCCTCCCGTGGCTGGCTGGGGGCAGGAGGGAGCTGGGAAATGGCACAGAGGGCCCCGAGCACGAGACGATGTTGGTTGTCGCTGCTGGGTGCTGGGTCAGACGCTGTCTGGGGCCTGTCCACGCCCGTCTCTCCCAGTCGTACACATCAACACGTCTCCCTTTAGTGCTAGTTGGCATTAGGTTGCTGTAACTTGGAACCGAAAAAGCCTGAGAAATTTTCAAATGCATCCAAGACATTTGCCTTTGGCCAGATTATATTATCCTCTCTCAATGCTTCTGCCTCTGCATAATATACAGACATGATCTTTTGTGGTTAATAGAAGAAAAACGAGCAACGTGCCTAAAGGAGAGCCAGCTGGGGGGCCAATTAAGTATAGCTCTTTGGCACTGCAGCAGCCCCGGCACACGGGGCTGAGTCTTTGCTCGCTGTTAGCCTTTACCCCTTTCCTAGATGACAGCCAATGAATTTTCATGTACTACCCAGAACTGTGTGAAGAACTTTGTACAGGGTACCTCATTTAACCCTTGGGATAACCAGGAAGTATATGCTGTTTTAAACTCCATTTATATAGGAGGACACAGAGGCTTAGAAATGGTGCTCCCTCTACCCAAGGAGCATGAGTGCCAGGGGTGGATCTGAGCCTGTGTCCTCACCACTAAGTGGGTGAGGTAGGAGAGTGCAGACTCCTGGGATCAAATCCCAGCTCTGCCCTAAGCCTGCGGGGCTCTGCCCAAGCTAGTTACCTTCCCTGAGCTTCCCTTTCTCCTCTGTCAACGGAGAGAATGAAATGACACTCCCTGCTCTTGGGGTCCTTGCAAGGATTAAATGAGGCAGCATATGAAAAGCCCCTGGCATGTCGCCTTACTTGCCTGGACAGGCACGAGCTTGTGGGTGTTTTCATCATGGCCCACATTCCAATCTCCTAAACACAGTAGTGAGAGCTCACATTTTTGTGCAGATCATTCTGCACCCTTCTTATCTTCCTGGCTGTGAGGGTGGAGAGGGCATGGGACTAGAAGGGACAGATCTGGATCCTGGTTCCACCCTTCTAACTGACCCTCTGGGCCACCTTGGGCAAATCATTTCACCTCTTGAGTCTTTGTTTCCTTGTCTATAAGACTGAGATGGTACTTCCATGAGGAGCATGTGTGATGAACATATTTATAGGCACATGGTAAGTTCTATTTAAGTTGTGATGGTGGAGTGGTTAGAGAGGTACCTGTTTTCGACAGGTAGACACTAAGGTAGCTAATTCCTTCTCAGCTCATACTAACTGCAGGTCGACACAGAGGAAATGACATTAACAGGAAGGACATCTTTAGATTGTTCATAAATGTCATCACTTATATTACACTTAAGGTCTTTCTTTTAAGCTTCTTCTTTTTTTTTTTTTTTTTGGCTGCACCCCTGGCATATGGAAATTCCCAGGTTAGGGACTGAATCTGAGCCACAGCTGAAACCTGCACCACAGCTGCAGCAATGCCTGATCCATTGGACCTGCTCCTCTGCAGTGACCCAAGCACTGCAGTTGGATCCTTAACTCACTGTGCCACCGTGGGGACTCCTAAGGTGCTTTTTTAATTATTTGATTTAATCTGCTAAGTATTCAGGATTCGTGGAGAGGAAGATTCTAAAATAAAATTATTTAAAATATCTTCTGTTTTACAAAATCTTTAACCACACATCAAAACTGAGATCTATTTAATATAACCCTTTGCCAGTCCCTGCATTATAAAACTGAATTCTATTGGCAGAGGTTATCTCCACAACCAGGCAAGAAGCAAAACACTGCAAACAAATGAATACCTAAGGGGAGCTTCCACTGTGGCGCAATGGGATTGGTGGAGTCTTGGGAGTGATGGAATGTGGGTTTGATCCCCGCCCGACGGTGGGGTAAGGATCTGCTGCAGCTTGGGCCTAGGTCGAGACAGCAGCTTGGATCTGATCCCTGGCGTGGTAGATGCCTTGCGGACACAGAAATGAATCTGATACACACCCTTCTCTCCAGGAATATTCAATCCAAGAAAGGAGATGAGACTTGTCCTTGAGTAAGAATAACTGTTATAAAACAGAATGTAATAAAAGCTTTATGAGAAGTATAAATAAAATGCTTTGGGATCCCAGAGTGGAGAGTGTGTTCTTTTAGTTGAAGGCACAGCACAAAGGCTCCCTAGAGAGAGTGGCAATGAGGTGGGGACATAAGGAGTGTTGTGCCAGACAGCACCCTTTGGGTTGCAAGGGACCAAAGACCTGACAGATGCTATCAACCAACTCAACCCCACTGACATTTGTAGAAGACTACATCCATTTACAAAATTCAAGTTCTTTTCAAGTACTCATGGAACATTCACCAAATGAAACTATGTGCTAGACAGTAAGACAAGCTTAAAATCATTGATGTGAAGAAAGATTCTGGGAAAATGGGAATGGCAGCAGTATAATTTTTCAGTCTCTAAATTTCCACATAAAAACAGACAGAAAACAAGATAGTAAAACCAAAAATTCATGAACATCTTTTACTAAAGAAACTAGGTACATTAGTTCACTAGGACAATAGCAAATTACCACAAACTAGTTGGCTTAGCACACCAGAAATGTATTCTCTCAGTTCTAGAGGCTAGAAGTCCAAAATCAAGGTGTTGGCAGGGCCATGCTCCCTCTGCAGGCTCTAGGGAGGAATCCTTCTTTAGAAGAATCCCTCTTCATAGCTTCTGGTGGTGGTCAGCAATCCTTGGTGTTCCTTGAATTGTGGCAGCATAACTATCCATTCTCTGCCTTCATCTTGACGTGGCTGTCTTCACCCTGTGTCTCCCTATCTCGTTCCCCTTGTAATAATACAGTCACTGTATTTAGGGTCCACCCTAAATCTGTATAATCTCATTTTAACTCAATTATATCCACAAAAACCCTATTTCCAAATTCAGAAAATAGGATTCAAACATATCTTTTGGAGGGACACAATTCAATCTGTAACACTAAAAACAAACAAAAAAATTAAAAAAAACAAAACAAAACAAAAACCAAACACCAAACCTGTAACACTAGGTGACATTATACCTAAAAATATGATAATGAATGTTTCCCCCATGTCCCCCAACCAAAGATCAAGAGCAAGGTGAGGATGTTTGCTCTCACCACACCACTTCCATTTGTGCTTGAAGTTGAGGTTCTAGCCAGTGGAGTAAGGCAAGAAAATAAATAAAGGAGAGAAAATGAAAACAAAACAAAAAACAAAACCAAACAAGAAAACTCCTACAATGAATTATTACCTCACACTGGTCAGAATGGTTATCATCAAAAAGTCTACAAACAATAAATGCTGGAGAGGATGTGGAGAAAAGGGAACCCTCCTACACTATTGGTGGAAATGAAAAGTGGTATCATCACTGTGGAGAATGGTATGTGTTCTCATTTTGGTTTTGGTTTCCTTTTGCTGTGCAAAAGCTTTTAGGTTTAATTAGTTCCTATTTGTTTATTTTTCATTTTAATTTCCATTACTCTAGGAGACAGAGCCAAAAAAATATTGCTGTGATTTATGTCAAAGAGCGTTCTGCCTATTTTTTTTTAAATTACATTTTATAATTTTTGTTGCTGGTGAGCAGCAGTGTTACTGATTATTTCCAGTAGTTTGTAGATTCTTCTGTATTTTTTTAACTTTCCAATCTTTATAATTCTTATTTCTTTTTCTTGTGCTATCACACTAGTGAAAAACTCCATTACAATATCGAATAGAAGTGTTAGTATAACAAATCTTCATTGGGTTCCTGACCTGAAAGAGAATGCTTTTAGCATTTCACAATTATATATAATTTTTGCTATGATTTTGGTAGACACCATTTACCAGGCTAAGGAAGTTGCTTTCTACTCTAGTTTGCTATGGATATTATTTATGAAACTAGGTTGGATAGTATCAAAAATTTTTCTATATTTATTGAGATGATTGTATGGTTTTCTCCTTTAACCTGTTAATATGATAAATAGTATTAGATTTTCTAATTTTAACCATCTCTGCTTTCCTAAGATGAATCCAACTTGGCAATGATATATTTTTAATAGTATTTCTGAATTCAGGCGACTCACATTTTATTTAGAATTTTTATATCTATATTTAGAAGTGAGATTAGCCTTTAATTATTACTTTCTCATACTGTCCTTATCTGATTTAGCCATCAGAATTATTTTACTTCATAGAAGGAGGTGGGCAGTGTTCCCTCATTTTACATTCACTGGAACAGTTTGTTTAAGCAAACAGTGATCTGTTCTTTGAAGTTTGAGTCTGACTGGTAAAATCTCCTGGGCTTAATGGACTGTTTTACTTTTTCTTTGCTTCTTTCTTCTTTTCTTTCTTTTTACAGAGGAATGTAGTTTTAAAACTCCTGGCTCAAGTTATAAATTATATTTCTTCTTGAGTGGTTTTATTATATTTTTCTAAGAAACTATACATTTTGTGTATATTTTCAATTTACTTGTTGTAAGTGTCAAGTACAAATGTGCAAAAGTAACCCTGAGAGCTTACTCTGGATAGACATTGCGGAATTCATCCTGAGCCCAGAGACCTGACAGGTGGTGACAGTGAAGGAGCCTACTTTGCATAGCACAGGTAGACCATTGTTCTTAGAATTAGGGTTACACCTCCACTATTTATAGTTTACATCCCATGTGTCACTCCTAATTATTTATTTGTGACTCCTCTCCCTTCCCGCACCCCCATAGCTCTAGATCGAGCACACTAAAGGTTTGCCCAAAGTTATGGAGTTCTCGCTAGAGTCTAATTTTACAATATTTTCATCACCCCCAAAAGAACCCTCTGCCCATTAAGTAGGTGATGATTCCCCATCCCTCCCTCCTCCAGCCCTAGGCAACAGGTAATTGCTATCTGTCTCTATGGATTTTCCTATTCTGGACCTTTCATATAAATGGAATTATATAACGTGTGGTCTTTTATGATGCGTCTTTCACTTGCATGTTTTTGAGATTCATCTATAGTGTAATACATATCAGTACTTCACTCTGTTTTATTATGAAAAGCGTTCTCTTGTAAGGATGTGTCACATTTTATTTATCCATTCATCAGTTGATGGATACTTGAATTGTTTCCGTTTTTTGGCTGTTATGAATAATGCTGCTTTGTATATTCGGATACCAGTATTTGTGTGGATGTACATTTTCATTTCTCTTGGATATATATATCTAGGAGCAGAATTGCTTGGTCTATGGTAACTGTAGCTCCACGTTTAACATTGGGAGGAACTGCCATACTGTTTTTCTAAAGTGGTTGCGACAGGAGTTCCCATTGTGGCACAGTGGAAACGAATCTGGCTGGGAACGGAGAGATTGCAGGTTCGATCCCTGGTCTCGCTCAATGAGTTAAGGATCTGGCACTGCCGTGAGCTGTGGTGTGGGTCACAGACGTGGCTCAGCTCTGGTGTTGCTGTGGCTGTGGTGTAGGCAGGCAGCTGTGGCTCTGATGTAACCCCTAGCCTGGGAACCCTCCATACGCCATGGGTGCGGCCCTAAAAAAAAAAAAGTGGTTGCAACATTCTATAACCTACCACATTTTCACCAACATTATTATTACTTTTTATTATTATTTTTATTTTTATTTTTTATTACTATACCCATCCTAGTGGATGTGAGTGGTATCTCATCATTTTTATTTTCATTTCCCTAATGATTAATGATAATGAGCATTTTTCCATGTACTTATTGGCTATTTGTATATCTTCACTAGAGAAATGTCTATTCAAATCCTTTGCCCAGTTTTAAGCATGTCATTTATTTTCATATTATTCAGTTGTTGAAGGTTTTTATATATTCTGGGTGCAAGTCCCTTTTCTGATATATGACTTTCAAATGTTTTCTTGTGGTCTGTGAGTTGTTTTTTCACTTTTTTTGGTGTTATCATTTGAAACAAATTAGTTAAAATCTGTCCATTTGACTATGTCATTCTACCAACTATGCTGTTACTTGGTTCATAGAACATTCTTTAATATTGACTAAGTCCAGTTTATCAAAATTTTTATTTTATTGCTGTGCTTCTGGTATTGTACCTAAGAAGTCATAGTCTAAGATCATGAAGATTTACTCTTATGCTTCCTTCTAGAATTTTATATTTTTAGCTCTATGATCCATTTTGAGTTAATTTTTATATATAATGTAAGCTAGAGGTCCAGTTTCATCCTTTTGCATATGGCTATCTAGTTATCTAGTTCTCCCAGCACCATTTGTGGAAAAAACTATTCTTTCCCCATTGAATTTTCCTGGCACGTTGTCAGAAATTGGTTGACCGTTGACTTATGGTGCAGTGGGTTAAGAACCTGGTGTTGTCACTGCAGCGGCTTCAGTTGCCATGTGGTACAGTTGGATCCCTGGCCCAGGAACTTGCACATGTTGCAGGCATGGCCAAGAAAGAAGAGAACCGGTTGACCATTAATACAGCAGTTTATTAATGCCCTACTATCTTGATCCCATAGCTTTGTAGTAAACTTTGAAACTGGAAGAGTAAGTCTTCCAACTTCATTATTTCTCTAGATTATTTTGGCTATTCTTTGTCATCTTATTTTAACTTTTTAAAAAAGAATTTTTGGTTTTGTGGTTTTTCTCTCTTGTTTCTTAGTCTTCCATTTCATCCATTTCTGTTTTGATTTTTATTAATTCCCGACTTCAACTTTTTTGGGAGTTTGTCATATTTGTTTTATCCCTGGAAGATGGACATTTCTTTTACTACTTTTTCAGGCTTTCTTCTTTACTGATATATTCAGTTAAGGCATACATTCATGAATGACTCAAGTTCTACTTAAGCTGCTTTCCGCGTGTTTTATTATGTGTTGTTGTCATTGTCTTTTAGTGATAAATATGTACATTTCCCTTAAAGTTTCTTTTTTGACACATAAACTATTTAGAAGTGTGTTTTTAATGTTTTTTTGAGGGGTCATCTTGTTAACTAGTTTCAAATTGCAGTACTTTGTATTCAGAAAACCTCGACTTTGTTGGTACACATTGAGCCATGTAAATTGTTCGAATCTTCTATATTCTATTTTTGTCTGCCACGTTTGAATGTGAATTTGTCCATTTTACTATGTCCTTCTATCAATTATGCTATGTTACTTGGTTCATAGAACATCAGAACTGTTAAATATTCCTGGTGAATTGTTCATGTTTTCATTTTGCAATAACTTTACCTCTAAAAAATTTTTTAAATTCAGTCTTTTTTGTCTAATGTCAACAAAATTACTGTCTTCTGACCTCTGTCATTGCACTGAGTCAACGTACTGTCAATTTTTTAAAATATGTATTTGCCTGGTATAGTTTTTTGGCCATTCCATTATTTTTAGTCTTTCTGAGTCATTAGATTTTAAGTGTACCTGTTGTGAAGAGCATGTGGCTGGGTTTTTGTGTCCAATATCTGAGTCTATTTTAAACTCATGGATTTAATATATTTATACACATTTAGACTATATATTTTATATGTGCTTATATAGCATATAAATATGGATCAGTATCTGTCCACTCTGTCTCTCTGTCCTGATATATAGGCGGTCATCTAAGCACTTTACATTCATTAACACATTTAATCCTCACAACGTCCCACTGATGCACCCATAAACTACTATTAATAGTCCCACTTTAGGAGTTCCCATCTTGGCGCAGTGGAAACAAATCCGACTAGGAACTGTGAGGTTTCGGGTTGGATCCCTGGCCTCGCTCAGTGGGTTGGGGATCCGGCGTTGCTGTGGGCTGTGGTGTAGGTTGCAGACGCGGCTCGGATCTGGCATTGCTGTGGCTCTGGCCTAGGCTGGCAGCAACAGCTCTGATTAGACCCCTAGCTTGGGAACCTCCATATGCCACAGGTGCGGCCCTAAAAAGACAAAAGACGAAAAAAAATTCCCACTTTACAGAGTAGAACTGAGACCCAGAAATATTAAGTGAGTCACCCCAGTTGACATAAGGATTGTGAAAAGCAGATTGAACATTACAGAAGAGATAATCCTAGAATTTCTAAGAGGCAGGTAGGGTCAGAGGATGGCAAGCATTCTTGGGAGACCAGAGATTTTAGCTCATTGTCATCAAGAAGTTAAGCTAACAGGTTGTACTATCCAGCAAATAGGTGACAGAGCTGGGATTTGAACCCAGCAGTTTAGCTCCAGTTTCTAAGCTCATGAAAAGTGCCTTTCATAGGACTTGTTCGTGTGTGTGTGTGTATGTGTTTTAATTACATCATTTAGGCATTTAAACGTGATAATTTTACATTCTCTCTTAAATTGTCATTCTATTATGTCAAATTGTAGGGCATCTTTTGTGCTCTTTATGTGTTTGCTGATTCTCATGGAGGATTTTTGTCCTGCATTTCATCATTTTTGTTTGTGAACTCATCTTTAGAGAAGGCTGTTTTTCTGTAAGAATCCTCAGTGGCCTGGGTTTGGGGTGTGTCCCTTAGGTGCTGTTTTGCTTTTGCCACAGAGAGATCACCATACTTGGACTAACTTTTTGGTCATTTTATCACCTTGGAGGGCATTTGGCGTCATGGTTGCCTGGATCATCTGCAAATTTAAACCTCCAAATTAGGGGGAGAAACAAAGCTGGAGATTTTGTTTCCCAGACCGACATTTTTCCCACCGAAGCACAAGCATACAAAAACCTTTTGTCTCTGTGCCGGTGGAGTGACAATTTTCCTAAATCTACTTTTTCAATAAGACTACAGTCCTTTAAAAGCTGCTTTATTCAGGAACCCACGACCTCATCCCAGCTGCAGCAGCATCTCACGTCCTTGCTACTCACTTCCCTATTTCTTACTGACACCCTTGGGCCTTCCCTCTCTCGTACCAGTCCCAGGGATTTAAAACAATTCTTTAGGAGTTCCCATTGTGGAGCAGTGGAAACGAATCCGACTAGGAACCTTGAGGTTGCAGGTTCGATCCCTGGCCTTGCTCAGTGGGTTACGGATCCCGCGTTGCCGTGAGCTGTGGTGTGTATTGCAGATGTGGCTCGGATCTGGCGTGGCTGTGGCTGTGGTACAGGCTGGCAGCTGTAGCTCCCATTCAGCCCCTAGCCTGGGAACCTCCATATGCTGAGAGTGTGGCCCTAAAAAGCAAAATAATAATAATAATAAAAACAATTTTGTATATATATTATCAAACATTTCTAGGCAATGTGATGGGAGAGCTTTCAGATTATCTTTTCCCCTCATCTTATCTTATGAGAATTGGAAGTCTCATTCCACCCTTTAAAAAGTATGTGTTAGTTATTTTCTCTTGATAAGAATAATGAAAAACTTGGGACACATATTAAAATGTTAGGAGAAAAATGTAAACTACTTATGATACACCACCCAGAAGTAAGCACTGTTTATTGTTTCTTTTATTCTTCTACTATCTAGATAAACATATATATGTGTGCATGTATGTATGTAACTGGATTCATGTGTACATCATCTGCTTACTACTTTTTTCACCTGATATTACATTTTTGCTATATCATTAACTTTTTTTTTTTTTTTTTTTGCTTTTTAGGGCCGCACCTGTGGCACATGAAAGTTCCCAGACTAGGAGTTGAATAGCAGCTGCAGCTCCCAGTCTATGCCACAGCCACAGCCACAGCAATGCGGGATCAAGCCATGCCTGTGACCTACACCACAGCTCTCAGCAGCACTGATCCTTAACCCACTGAGCGTGGCCAGGGATCAAACCCCATCCTCATGGATACTAGCTGGGTTTATAACCTGCTGAGCAACAACGGGGACTCCTCATTAACATTTATAACATTTACTTCTCTGTACCCCATGACCTAGAAGCAACAGAGGGAATAACTATTCTAAGAGCCCGGCAATCCTAACTAACTTTGTGCCACTGAGAAACTGTCTTACATTTAGAGCAAGACAATGTTCTTTCTCTCCCATAAGCTGAATAAGTCGATTATATTGTCTGGTCTCCAATTTGCCGGAACTAAATTTTAGACACTTCTGCATTCTAGCTTTCTGGTTGAAAATCGCTCTCTTAGTGAAGTTTGGAATGTCCCCCCACACAGTTGCTATATAAGGGCTGTGAGAGAACAGGATTTAATAGCAAGTTTCTCCATGGCAGGGCGTAAAGATGGTTTGAAACCAAAGTTGGGGAATGACAGGCATGTGCGATGGAATGGCATTCCCCTTCTCTCCTTCTAAAAGCAGCCTAGCCTCAGGAGAATGGGCGTTGTGTTTCACTTGTTCTTGCAAATGCAGGTCTAACTTTGGCACAGCCTTTCCATCTGCCCACCAGCATCCATGCCCCAATTGACACAAGGATTGTGGAAAGCAGATGGAACGTTACAGAGGAGATAATCCTGGAAATTCTAAGAGGCAGACAGGGTCAAAGGATGGCAAGCATTCTTGGGAGACCAGCCTTTTAGGCTCCCAGTCGTCAAGACATCAACTCAGATGCATGCAGCGTGATAAAAATGGGCATTTCTGGAGTTTACATTGTGGCTCAGCGCTTAGCAAGCCGACTAGCATCCATGAGGATGCGGGTTTGATCCCTGGCCTCATTCAGTGGATTAAGGATCTGGCATTGCCCTGAGCTGGGGTGTAGGTCGCAGACGCGGCTTGGATCCAGCACTGCTGTGGCTGTGGTGTAGGCTGGCGGTCCAGCTCCGATTGGGCCCCTAGCCTGGGAATCTCCATATATGACTGGTGTGGCCCTAAAAAGACAAAAAGACCAAATAAAATAAAATAAAATAATGGGCATTTCCTTTAAGTTATTCCTTGGCCCTCCCCAGTTCAGTCACCACAATGCAAATGGTGGTGAGTTCCAAATTAGGTTCTTGGAACTCAAATGAGTTCCGAGTTAGGTTCTTGAACTAGTAAGAGTAGTCTTAAAATCCTACACTTTTGATTGACAACAGCCAGGATTTTCGAGAGAAAAGGAATTTCCAGTTTTAAAAGACTCACCCCTAAAGGGATCAATGCACAAAGTCTATGTTGTACACAAGATATTAGAAAGAAATCAGAAGAATAACTAAAAGGCTGCACTTTCAGATTAAAGATTGCCCAGATTTTATCAAAACCCTTTTTATTAAAAATAAATATGTATATAAAGGAGTTCCCATTGTGGCACAGTGGGTTAAGGATCTAACATTGACTCTGTGGTGGTGAGGGTTCAATCCCCAGACCAAAAACTTCCCTATGCCATGGGTGAGGCCATTAAAAAAATATGTGTGTGTGTGTGTGTGTGTACATATATAGACACACAAGTGTGTGTGTGTGTGTGTGTGTATATTTTTTTTTGTCTTTTGTCTTTTTAGCACCACACCCATGGCACATGGAGGTTTCCAGCTAGGGGTGTAATCAGAACTGTAGCTGCCGACCTATGCCAGAGCCGCAAGGGCGGATCTGAGCCCTGTCTGTGACCTACACCACAGCTCAGGGCAACGCTGGATCCTTAACCCACTGAGCGAGGCCAGGGATTGAACCCGCAACCTCATGGTTCCTAGTTGGATTCGTTTCTGCTGTGCCACAACAGAAACTCCACAAATGTATGTATTTAATGCTATTGAGTTCCTAAAAGGGGCACAGACATGTCAGACAGTAACCAAAGAGCTCTGGAGGGCTGTTGTGCATGATCAGGTGTCCAAAGAGTGGCTGCAGGGACGTGATGACCCGGGAGCAGATGGACTGCATCGCACCTTGGTTACATCCCTCTCCAGGTAGGTGAGCATGGACCCAATGGCACGAAGGATGCCCAAAACGTCTAAAGATGATACTATAGTGAAAAGGAAATGTATTAGGATATCCTGAATTGAGTGAAACTTAAAATGCCTGAAAAACATTGAAATGACCAAGTTTACCTGGAGCTTGAGTTGATTTCTTTTCTGCCATCAGGTGGACGGAGAACTGAAATTTGATTTTGTTATAGGAAAATAAAATTCAATCACTTGTCCATTGGAGTTTTGTGACCTATGAAAATCTTACCAAACTCTGAGAAGCACCATCAGGGAATTCATTATAAATCTATAAGTGAGTGTCTCATGGCATCCGAGGAAAAAACTTCTGAGCCGGGCTCAGAAAGGACTCGTGCCAAGTACTGGAAAACTGTGGTAGTCTGGTCTCAGCTTGCATTGCTCCTTCTTTCTGCTTATCAGCTTCCCTCTTGTCTCTCTGAGAACCAACTTTCTGCACGCCCCCATCCACGTGCCAGAATATAGCAGCATCTAATCCTAAATCATGTGACACAGTTCTGGCCATATACAGATTCTAACTTCCTGTATCTCGATCTCAGTTCCAAAGTGTTATACAAGAATCTGGCCCCCTCTAGTCCCATGTCTGTCTCCCCCCGTTCAATCAGCAGTGACCCAGAAGGCATGGCCTGTGGTACACACATGACCACTCTGGGGCCATCACCCTGGTTCAGGGCATGGTCGTCAGGGAGCTGGAAATGGCTGGGAGCTGGGGAGACCAGATGATGCCTCATTCACTGGCCTCAGTTCCCCCATCCCAAAATAGGAGGAATAATGTCTATAATAGCCCTGTGTTTAAGGGAAGGCAAAGAGAACTAACATTATGAACTTCCCTCCAGGTACCAGCCATTGTAGTAAGTTAACCAGGTTATCTTAGCTCATCCTAAAAGCAACCTAGGAGATGAGCATTTTAATTTCCACCTTTACAGATAAGAAAACGGATGTTCACGGAGGTTAAATCTCATAGCTAGGCAGGGGCAGAGCTCAGATCTGAACCCAGACAGAACCAGTGCTGCGGCAGAGGAAAGAGCTATTTATTAAGATTGAGATAATGTCTGAAAGCTGTGCAGTACATTCTCAGCTATTAATAAATTGCCTGGGACAGTATCTTACAGGAAGTAAAGGCTCAGAATTAAAAGTCTCATTAATAAGAGCCCCCGACTCTCTGACTACAGCAGAAGTCTTGTCATCATGAAGGGTTTGGCTCACGCCAATCCACCAGACACCTCTGGGAAGTGGGCCCCCATCTGCCTTAAGAGGTTTCTGCCAAGGCATATTTTATTAAAAATGAAAAGGGAGATGAAAACAGCAGCTGATGCTGATTTTAACAGCAATGGACCTTCAGCCACCACTTGGTGCAGTGGGTCAGAGATCTTCTAAAGCTTCCATTGCTGCTTCAGGTTTGAGGTGTGAAGTTGCCAGCTTTGGGGCCTGTTGTCATGGAGTCTTCTTTAGAATGTATCCATGTGCTCTGATCTTCTGACCTCCTGAAGCTAAACATAGCTCCTTTTGATTGGTGCTGAGCTCACACAGAGCTCAGACTCTAGAGATTTGCCCAATGAAAGGTTTGTCAACAGGTAATGATTAATCACCACCTGCATCCTCAGTCCTGAGAAGGTTAAACATCGAAGATAAAATCCATGCCTCTGAGAGCAAACAATCTTTTCTACGCAATCAGAACCCTAAGACCTTGGTTATTAGGGAAAGGCAACTCAAAATCATCTTGAGATCCCTCTCCATACTCACTAGGTTAGCTCTAGTCAAAAAAAGGAAAATAAATGTTGGTCAGGATGTGGAGAAACTCTAACCTTTCACATTGCTGGGGAGAATGCCAAATGGTACGGCCGCTGTAGAAAAACAGTTTGGCAGTTTCTTAATACGTTAAACATGGCATTATCATGTGACTCAGCAATTCCATTCCTGGGTGTATACCCAAAAGAACTGACATAGGCGTTCAGGAAGTTCCCTGGTAGCCCAGTGGGCTGAGGATCTGGCATTGTCGTGCTGTGGCTCTGATCACTGCTATGGCACAGATTCAATCCCTGGCCTGGGAACTTCTGCCTGCTGCGAGCACAGCCAAAAAAAAAAGTGAAAGAAAGAAAACAGGTGTTCAAACAAGAGCTCCTACACAAATATGCCCAGCAGCACTATTCACAATAGCTGAAAGGTGGAAGCAACTGAAATGTCCGTCAACTGACAAATGGATAAATAAAATGTGGTGTTTCTGTAAAATGGAATATTATTCCGTCATAAAAAGTAATGAAGTCTTGATAAAACATTGTACTCAGTCAAAGAAGCCAGACATATAAGACTACATGTTGTTATGATTCCATTTCTGTGAAATTACAGATTTATTTCTCTATATATGTAATATATATATTTATATGTAAAT
Organism: Phacochoerus africanus; assembly: GCF_016906955.1. Classification (NCBI taxonomy): domain Eukaryota; kingdom Metazoa; phylum Chordata; class Mammalia; order Artiodactyla; family Suidae; genus Phacochoerus; species Phacochoerus africanus. The sequence goes on along the minus strand of NC_062559.1, from coordinate 42,804,243 downwards.
AAGTATAAGAGCTGTGACCAGAGATGAGGATATCAGTATGACATACCTTGTGATTCTATCTGGGCATTCCAACAGATGGCCTTTCTAAGAGGTGGAATCAGAACCTATTAACCTGGGAGCTGCTGTTGGAAATTGGTCCATTTGGTTTTCTAATTGCGTTCAGAAAAGAAAAACCACTAGATCCACATATTATATATCAGTATTCTCATTGCTGAATATATAAAAATCATACAAGACCCTAAAATTATTTATGTGTTATACTTTTGGTTACCCTTCCCACTGTGTTTTTTTTCCTTCTACTATGTTTTTTAAATAGTATTATTATGACTCATGTTCTGTTTCTTTTTTTTTAACATTTTTTAATTAAACATTTATTTATCACATCTGTAGTTGTATAATGATCATAACAAATGCATTTGTCACATCTGTAGTTGTATAATGATTGTTATGATCATGTTCTATTTCTTATACCCTATGAATCCATCCTCTTCCAAAAATTTTTTTTTGGTCTTTTGTCTTTTTAGGGCCACACCCGCAGCATATGGAGGTTCCCAGGCTAGGGGTCCAATTGGAGCTGTAGCCACTGGCCTACAGCACAGCCACAGCAACGCAGGATCCGAGCCGAGTCTGTGACCTACACCACAGCTCATGGCAATGCCAGATCTTTAACCCATTGAGGAGGCCAGGGATCGAACCCACAACCTCATGGTTACTAGTCGTGTTCGTTGACCACTGAGCCACAATGGCAACTCCTACCAAGAATTTTTTAAAAATCATATTCATCTGTTTAAAAGCTCTATAGTTGTAAAGTTCTTTTTCCCCTTGAAAAAAAATTGAGATATAAGGGAGTTCTTGCCCTGGCTCTGTGGTAACAAACCCGACTAGTATCCATGAGGATGTGGGTTTGATCCCTGACCCCACTCATTGGGTTAAGGATCCAGCAGTGCTGTGAGCTGTGGGGTAAGTCGCAGTTGCAGCTGGGATCCTGCGTTACTGTGGCTGTGGTGCAGGCCGGCGGCTACACCTCCAATTCAATCCCTAGCCTGGGGACTTCCATATGCTGCGGGTGTGGCCCTAAAAAGACCAAAAAAAATTTTTTTTTGAGATATAATTGGCATATAACATTATATTAGTTTTTGGTGTACAACATAATTATTTGATTTTTTTAATATACAAATATTATGAAATATCACCACAATGAATAAAACCAAACACAGTTTCAATTTTTTTCTTTTTTTGGCCACACCCACAGTATATGAGAATTCCTGGGCCAGGGATCCAATTCAAGCTGCTGCTTTGACCTAGGCCACAGATGCAGCAACCCTGGACCCTTAATCCACAGTAGCAATGCTGGACGCTTAACCCACTGAGCCAGGCTGGGGATTGAATCCATGCCACCTCAGAGACTATCCTGGATCCTTAACCCACTGTGCCACAGTGGGAACTCACATAATTACAATTACGAAAAATTGTAACTACGTGAATTACAACTATGTGAGTTTTGTGTGTGTGTGTAGTAAGAATTTTTAAGATCTACTCTCTTAGCAACGTTCCAATATGTAATACAGTATTATGTAGCCACCAGGCTGTACATCTCCAGGACTTATTTATTTTATAACTGGAAGTTTGTGCTTTCACACACACTTTTACCATTCCACCCATTCCCTGTCCCCCACCCACCTCTAGCAATCACCAATTTGTTTTCAGTATTTTGAGTTCACTCGGGAGGGTTATTTTGCATATGTGTGAGATCATATGGCATTTATCTTTTTTTGTATGACTTATTTCACTTAACATAATTCCCTTAAGGTCCACCCATCTTGTCACAAATGGCACTATTTCCTTTTTCATGGCCGAATAATATTTCTCTCTGTGTGTGGGGGGGGGTAACATTTTCTTTATCCATTTATTCATCAGTGGAAACTTAGACTGCTTCCATGTGTTAGCTATTATAAATACTGATGCAATGAACATTCAGGTTCATATATTTTTTTCAAGTTAATGTTTTCATTTCCTTCAGATAAATACCGAGAAATGGAATTTCTGGATCATATGTTAGTTCTGGAAGTTCCCAGGCTAGGGGTCTAATCAGAGCTGTAGCTACTAGCCTATGCCACAGCCACAGCAATGCAGGATCTAAGCCGAGTCTGTAACCTGCACTGCAGCTCACAACAATGCCAGAACCTTAACCCACTGAGCAAAGCCAGGGATTGAACCCACATCCTCATGGATAATAGTCACATTCATTACCACTGAGCCAGGATGGGAACTCCTGGTAGTTCTATAATTAGCTTTTTAAGGAAAGGTTACTTCTATAACTTGGTAATTGTAAACAATGCTGCTGTGACCACTGGGGAGCGTGTATCTTTTTGAATTAGTGTCTTTGTTTTCTTAAGAAATGTACCAGGAATGGAACTGCTAGATCATATGGTAATTCTGTTTTTAGGGTTTTTTTTTTTTTTAATCTTTTTTAGGGCTGCACCCATGGCATATGGAGGTTCCCAGGCTAGAGGTCAAGTTGAAACTGTAGCTGCTGGCCTTTGCCATAGCCACAGCAACTTGGAATCCGAGCCATGTCTACAACCTACACCACAGATCTTGGCAATGCCAGACCCTTAACCCACTAGCAAGGTCAGGGATCGAACCCACATCCTCATGGATACTAGTTGGGGTTGTTAACCACTGAGCCACTATGGGAACTCCTGTTTTTAGTTTTTTTGTGGAAATTCCATACTATTTTTCATAATGACTGCACCAGTTTACACTTCAATCAGCAGTGTATAAGGGTTCTGATTTTTTCCCACATCCTCACTAACATTTGTTATTTTTAGACTTTTTGATGATAGCCATTCTGACAGGTGTGAAGTGATATCTCACTATGGTTTTGATTTGCATTTCTCTGATGATTACTGATGTTGAACAATGTTTCATGTGCCTCTTGGCCATCTGTATATCTTTCTTTGAAAATGTCTACTCAGGTTTTCTGCCTATTTTTTGCTTTTTTAAAACATGTTGAGTTCTATGGGCTGTTTATATATTTTGGATATTAACCCTTTATTGGCCATGTCATTTGCAAATATTTTCCCCAATTCAGTAGGTTGTTTTTTCATTTTTTCATTGGATTTTGGGGGTCTATTTAGGGTCTTTTGTCTTCCCATACAAATTTCAAATTTGTTTATCCTAGTTTTTGAAAAATGCCCTTGGTATTTTTAATAAAGACTGCACTGACGCGATAGATTGCTTTGGTTAGTACTGTCATTTTAACAATATTAAGTCTTCCAATCCATGAACATGGTATATCTTTCCATCTGTTTGTGTCTTTTTCAATTTCTTTCACTAGTATCTTGTAGTTTTCCAAGTACAGGTCTTTCACCCCTTAGCTGGGTTTATTCCTAGGAATTTCATTCTTTTTATTTCTTTTTGCTGTGATGATAAATGGGATTGTTTCCTTAATTTATTTTTCTGATAGTTTTTTTTTAGTGTATAAAAATGCAACAGATTTGTGTATATTAATTTTGTATCCTGCAACTTTACTGAATTCATTGATGAGCTCTAGTAGTTCTTTTGGTGGTATCTTTAGGATTCACTATGTATCACGTCATCTGCAAACAGTGACAGTTTTATTTCTTCCTTTCCAATTTAGCTTCCTTTTATTTCTTTTTTATCTGAGTGCTGTAGTTAAGACTACTAATACTATGTTGAATAAAAGTGGCAGGAGTGGGCATCCATATCTTGTTCCTGATCTTGTCCTTTGCTTTCAGTTTTCACTATTGAATATGATGTTAGATCTGTATTGTATATGATCTTTCTTGTATTAATGTATGTTTCTTCTAAACCCACTTTCTGTAGTTTTTTGTTTGTTTGTTTGTTTGTTTTTCCCTATGCTGAGGGCCACACCCTCAGCATAGGGAACTTCCCAGGCTAGGGGTCAAATCAGAGCTACAGCTGCTGGCCACAGCCACAGCCTTAGCCACTTGGGATCAGAGTCTCATCTGTGACCTACACCATAGCTCCCAGCAACACCAGATCTCCGACCCAATGAGTGAGGTCAGGGATCAAACCCACATCCTCATGGATGCTAGTCCAGTTCGTTTCTGCTGCACCACAATGGGAACTAACCCTGGAGCATTTTTATCATGAATGGATGTACAATTGTATATATGCTTTTATTTTCCAAGGAAAATGAGTAAATTTATCCTAAGGCAGCAGTTCTTGGACTTCTTTGTTAGTTTTTGGAACCTCTTTACCCTCATGGTTTATTGAGGGCTCCAAAGAACTTTTGTTTATGTGGGTTATAACTATCAACATTTACTAGATTACAAGTGGGAACTGAGAACCTTAAAAAAATACATATTGATTCATTTGCCAATAGCGATGATTAATACATTGCATGTTAAGATAGACAACATCTTAGTGTTATTATGAAACTGGTTTTGATTTGCAAACCCCTAAGACCTGTTCTAAAGTAAAATGTCAGTTTGTTTTAGAATAGGAAAAAGGATAATGAATGACTAAACTTGGAAAGTGAATTTTATTTGCCTTCAATAACTTGAGTCTGAAAAGTAGCTCCGTAATGCATTAAAATCTTGGCAAACTTTGCTGAATTTTGGTAGACTTGTTGCCTTAGTTTACTGAGTAATGCCTTTGCCTACAATGTAAAAGTTTATCACTACCTGCTGTGTCACCTGCCTGGATAGCAAAGCTTCTGAGTTTTACCAGAATAATTTCACATGAATTATGTTGATTTTACAATATCCTTAATTATTTAAGGAAGGAAGAGAACCAAGGTTTTTCGCTTGTGAAAGAGCAAAGTTTTTTATTTATTATTATTATTTTCTTTTTAGGGCCGTACCTGCAGTATATCGAAGTTTGCAGGCTAGGGGTCAAATTGGAGCTACACCACAGCTCACAGCAACACCAGATCTCCGAACAACTGAGTGAAGCGAGGGATCAAACCCACATCCTCGTGGATACAAGTCAGATTCATTTCCACTGTGCCACAACAGGACCACAAAGCTTTTTTTAAATCCTGTCTTTATCTACGTTTATTTTTAAATGCTTTATTATGCGTCTAAGTAGGTAATCAATTATTGTTTCCAAGCCATCTATAATCTGATTTTAATTAAGTATCAAAATATTTTCCGATAAATTTTTTATTTTCATCATCCCCAAAATTAGATTTTTAGAAAAAGTAAAATAAAATCAAGTTGTTTGAGGGGACGTTCTTGAATCGTAATTTGAAATTTTTGAAATCTTGTTATTATTGTAAAATATACGTAACAGAAAATTTACCATTTAGCCATTCCTAAGTGTGCAGAAAATCAAGATATCTTTTACATCTGAAACAATCTTGAGATTCCCTAGAGGGCCCCTAGAAAGTGCAAAGCCCTCTTCTTTCACCTTATAAAAAGAGGGGCCCTAGCGAGGTGCTAGTAGGAATACATTGTTAAATGTAGAATTCCCACTTCAGAAGTTACATGAGAGGAGCTGTCAAATCAGAAGAGAAGCTCAGCTTTCCCTAGGTTAAATTTGTGTAAATAAACTGTTGTTAATTTAAGTATTTCAAAAATGGTATGCTTTCTAGAAAATCCCTGGAGTTTGTCAATGCCCTCTCTGTCCACGATCTATTTGTACCCTCAAGGAAAATACTGATCAAAACTCTCATGAGGAGCTCCTGTCGTGGCTCAGCGGAAACGAATCCAACTAGGAACCATGAAGTTGCAGGTTCCATCCCTGGCCTGTAGGTCGCAGACACAGCTCGGATCCTGCGTTGCCATGGCTGAGGCGTAGGCCAGCAGCTGTAGCTCTAATTCAGCTCCTAGCCTGGGAACCTCCATAAGCCGCGGGTGCCTCCCTAAAAAACAAAACAAAAACAAAAACAAAACAAAACAAACCTCATAAAATAATTGTGTCGTGTTTTCCTATATTTATCAGAATCCTGGCAACACTTTGCCTGATGACATTAGACACCAACAGTATAGTGAGTATTCCCAAACATAAGTTCAGTTTATTTAACATTTTGCCTTGGCCTGGACGTGATCTTATTTCTGTATTTTTAAATTTTATTTTTAATTTAAAAAAATTATTTTTTTGCCTTTAGGGCCGCACTTGCGGCATATGGAAGTTCCCAGGCTAGGGGTCGAATTGGAGCCGCAGCTGCCACCCTATGCCACAGCCACAGCAACACAGGATCCAAGATGCATCTGTGACCTACACCGTAGCTCATGGCAAAGTTGGATCCTTAACCCACTGATCGAGGCCGGGGATGGGACCCAAAACCTCCTGGATACTAGTCGGGTTCATAACCCACTGAGCTATGGTGGGAACTCCCGCTAATCTTATTTCCTTAATTTGCATCTAGTGTCTACTAGGCCAGTGGTCATCAAATAGGATGCACATCAAACTTTCCTTCGGAGTTTTATAAAAATACAGATGTCTGGGCCCTACTCCAGAATCTCTTGACTTGCTATTCTTAGGAGTCTTGCTATATTATGTTTTATGATCATTATGTTATATATCAAGATTTCCCCTCTATGAAATTATGTTTTGCCACTTTAATGAGTCAGATTTCTTTGGCTATAAGCTTAATCGTTATCCTTAGGGACAGGTTTTTGTTTTGTTTTGTTTTGCAGGGGGTATGGGGTGGCTTTACTACTTTTCTTTGGCATGCTATAGAAACAACCAAATTTCCTTGCTGGTTGCATTTTTATGAGGGACTCCTCATTGGACCATTCACATTTGAAGGTTACTAGTTATAAATTAAATGTAGCCTTTTTTTGGGGGGGGGTCTTTTTAGGGCTACACCCAGGGCATATGGAAGTTCCCAGTCTAGGGATCGAATCAGAGCTACAGCTGCCAGCCTGTACCACAGCAATGCTGGATCCAAGCTGAGACTGTGACCTACACCACAGCTCATGGCAACGCCAGATCCTTTACCCACTGATCGAGGGCAGGGACTGAACCTTTGTCTTCTTACATACTAGCTGGGGTCGTCAACTGCTGAGCCACGACAGAATACCATACCATCTTAACTTCTGGGTCAGTTTTACTTTATTGGGCTCAGCCAGAAATTTCTCCCACCTCCAAATTCGAGGAACCTCTATAAAGGCATTTTATCTTATAATTATTGTAGGTCTTTCTTCCACACACAGTCTTGCCACCTACACCACAGCTTGCAGCAATGCTGGATCCTTAACCCACTGAGCAAGGCCAGGGATCAAACCTGCGTCCTCTTGGATGCTAGTCAGATTTGTTTCACTGAGCCACAATGGGAATTCTTAAACATAGCCATTTCAAGTCTCTGCCATCTACAGATAGTTTTTGTGTTACTCCCATGCTTGCCTGAAAGCTCTGCTATAAGCTAAAGGTCGATGTTGTCTTCTAAGAAGGATGGCCTTGGAGCCTTTTCTCAGCCCAGAAAAGGACTGTACCAGGTACTTTAAATTGTCACTGCTTTAAAACTTAACCTCTAGGGTACAGGCTTCTGAGCTGGCATCTTAGATCATTTTCCTACCATACTGGCAAAGGAAATTAGGCTCTCCAGGACTGCTTTTGGTCGAGGACTGCTAACCCAAGGACCAGGAAACAAGAACTAATTACATAAGACTGAGTGAACTGATGAGGGAAATTTCACCGTGGTTATTTTTTCAGAATGTTGATTTTATTTTAATGTTCTATATTCTGGTTGTATGAATAAACCCCTTTCTTTCTTCCTAAGCTGTTTGTAACCTATAAAATTTAGTAGATTGTGCTTTTGCAAACTGAAATGGAACATATACACATTTGATCCCCACTGATCCCACAAAATTCAGAAGCTCTTCCTGAGTCTCCCCACTTTTCATGGTAATATAATTATTCACAAAGGTTTGGCAAGGATCTGTTCTCCTTAGCAGGATACAATTGGATGAATTGATTGTTCAGTGAGGGCCTTACCTGGAGGGCCATATTTGAGAATGATGCTTATTTCATCAGATGTGACCAGCCACTTTTAGGGAGCTAAAGTTGACTTTGCTTATGAAGCCGATGCTTACAAAGCCCTTCTAGGAAAACTGGTTCGTATCTGGCTTATAGCATCCCAGCCTTACAGGAGGTGAGGAAGATTACTTCCTGCCAGACCTGGAACCCTAAGAAATTTGGAGGATTTTGAGAAGAAAGAAGTTCACCCAAATGTATAGAGATTGCAGGTGAAATTTGATGGTAAGAATTTCCTAGCCACAGGAGAGCGAATCTTTGAAGAAATCATTCTGGGATTCCTTATGAAAACATCTAAACAGAAATTAATTTTGTAGTTGGTCAAATTACTATGGACTTGGATCTTGCCGAACAACCTTAAGAATAATCTTTCTTTGAGGTCATCATGGTCATAGAAGGAGAGGGTACACTGGGGAAAATTGTGAAAGATTTGAACACAGACCGAAAGTTTACTTGATGTCTTCAATGGGAAATTAAGCATTGTTTGAGAGTAACCCTGCTGAGTTTTCTGATTCTGTAGTTTGTGCCTTTCCTTGTCCTCGAGCTGTTTTACAGAAAACTGGTAGCAGGGCAAATGATTCTTCTCCGTAGATACAAAGAATCGTGTTCAGTGAAACATTACTGATCATCACCCTGTGGATATTAACCAATTTTGCCTCTATTTGTGCATTTGTTCCTGATTCAACTATAAAAGTGTAATCCTTTGAGTTCTCTATTATGGCATCTTACTGGTTCCCTTATTAATTAGAGTTAATAAAATCTTTGATGTTCTCTTTTCTATTTATGTAAGCATCACAATATTATCTTTCTAGAAAATTACTCTTTAGGGTATTTGCCTGTTATATATTTTCCCTCTCCTATGCTTTCATACTTCCTCCGTTATGACTTAAGTGTGTCTCCTATAAACAGCACAGAGATGAGTTTTGTTGATTTAGACTATCGGACAATCTATGTTCTCATCTGTGAGTTAAATCCATTCACATTGATGATGATTACACTTAGGCTGGAATTATCTCCTCTATCTTATTTTGCCTAAATGATTCTTTATAATGATTTTTCTTGACTTTGGTTTATTCTATCCCTGATATCTACTAGATTGATGGACTTTTCTTTCGTCTCCATTTTCCTTTCTATTTGTCTGGAAGTTTCTTTTTATGTTATTTAGTGGCTACCCTTATGGCAGAACCTGCTAGACATCTCTGCAAATAGCCATTCTCCCTTTCTTCCTTGGCAGTAACCCTGGGAGATATACCTTGCTGAAAAACTACCGTTTCGAGTTTCCCTCACAGATAGAAGTGAAACGCTATGTGAGAAGTTGGTTGAAACGTCTGGGAAAGCTGATCAAAAGAGTAACAAGAGTTGGCCCATGTTCCTTTGTTCTTCCCTCCTTCGTCCTGCTTAGAGTGTGAGTGTGATGGCTGGAACTCCAGAAACCATTGTGCACCCTGAGGTAACTTTGAGGATGGAAGCCCCGCCCTGAGGCTAGTAGGACAGAAAGAAGAGCCTGAGCCCTAATGACCAAGGAGTGGCCAAATTCCTTGGCCACAGAACTGCCCCCCTCCAGATTTCATTCATGTGAAACAAAGACCAACTCCGATCTTGCTCTAGTCATTGTAGTTAAGAGTTTTACTCTTAGCTGAATGCAATTTCTAACTGATACACTTTACATTTTTAAAGGGTATACTTAAACAGAATCTAAACTTAAGCAGTACCTCAACACACATTATAGACCAAGGACTGCTACCATCAGAACGAATGTCTCACTTTTTAAACAAAACTCCATATTGATTTTTGTACCATCTTCCCTGGCGACACACACACCTGCATGATATTTTCTCACATTCTTACAAGTTCGCCAGGTATACACCCTTATCCTGTTTTTACAGATGAGAAAATTGGAGGTCACAGGTGTTGGGTAACCTATCCAAAGTCACACACACAATTAAGTGGCAAAGCCAGGACCTGAAGACTTTTTCACACCCAAACTTTTCCATGGCGTCAAAACCTTGGCACTCTTTCTACCAGCTCCTTCCTTGGCACTGTAGCAGGAGACAAGCACACGTTCTGTCTGGGGCAAGGCTAGAGTAGAGCATACAGCGCTGTCATCAGATCATGGTATCTTAGGAAATGGATGTATCATAAGAGGTCAGTCTGCAAATTACCTGGATACCCCCCCTTTATGCCGAGGGGAAATTGCCTTCCTCTAAGGAGTTCTGGAGTCAGGCGCTTGGAACGCCTCGCTCGAGAATGAGCCAACAAACTGGGTCCCAGTAAGCCTCAGCAGACAAATAAAATAGAGGCAGAACCATAATCATGATCAGAAAAGGTAAAGACAAATGTTAAAACAACCATTCTGTGACCATAAAGTCTGTGTTTCTCTTTCAGCACCACCAAAGAGACATCGCTGAGAAGGAAGTTTTGTGAGTTGGACGAAAGGAAGGCAATGAAAATGTTTGGAAATAGAAACTATTTTAGTTGCAAGTGAGGGCAAGGAAGGCATTGATCAAACAGAATACTGAAGTGTTTAAATGAATAAAAAAAGAAATAAAATTAAAATGCTCTCTGATTCTTTCACATATATAAAAGGAAAATGTTGGAGTTCCCGTCGTGGCTCAGTGGCTAACAAATCCAACGAGGAACCATGAGGTTTTGGCTTTGATCCCTGGCCTTGCTCAGTGGGTTAAGGTTCCACTGTTGCCATGAGCTGTGGTGTAGGTCACAGACACGGCTCGGATCTGGTGTTGCTGTGGCTCTGGTGCAGACCAGTGGCTGTAGCGCCGATTAGACCCCTAGCCTGGGAATCTCCATATGCTGCTAGTGCGGCCCTAAAAAGACCAAAAGAAAAAAAAAAAGAGAGAGACAATAAAATAAAATAAAAATAAAGGAAAATGTTTACCAGGTGATTTTAATCAGCTGGACATGCTTTGAAGGCAAATATGTCCAAATTATGTAATCTGGAGCCTCCTCAAATTCTAGATGCAAAGCTCTTAGAGGGATAACAAAAAAAAAAAAAAAGAAACAATTTTGTAAAAACAAAGATTGATAGATTCAGAAACAAAATTCCGAATGAACTTTTCAGGCCAAAGTAAATCCTTCTCCCGCGGTTTATGGAGCATTTGTGTCACAATGACCCATTTATGTAGATTTTTAATTTTTGCTGATCTTCCAACTGAATTTTTTTTCAAACTCCAGTTGCCCCAAAACATAAACTCCAGCATAGGCTTAACTCACACGACTACCCTCTGCTTATCCCCCCCACCCACCGCCCAGGTGTCACCTCTTCCGAATGTCTTGGGAAGGGGATGATGGCTTTCATCCCTCTGATGCTGACCTCTTGGGTGTTTTTCTCCGAACCTCAGGTCCTTTCACCTCTTCCATCACTGCTGTGACAAATCACACCCCACTCTACTGACCATCACCTCCCAAAACTTGGCCTTCAAAGTCCCTGTGACACAGTGCAACCACCTGGGGCTCAGAGGGTCAATGTGGAACCAGCTTCATTTCCCCTTCTGCCTAGTTCCTTGTACCACAGGACCACAAGGCTGTGTGGATGAAGCAGATTTACCAGAGGGTAGGGCTAATTAAATGGACTTACAACATGAGAGTTAATAAAAGGTAAAATTATATATTCAAGTCAGCCTTACTTATACTAGAATAGTAGTCACAGAGCACTTGGTAACAAGGGTAGGTGGAAGAGTCAGCTTGAGCAGGAGAAGAATCTAGGGTGGGCTTTGCAGTTCTAAATGGGGCTCCTGAGACCTCCCAGCCCATGTGGGATCTGAAGATGTCTTCTCTTCTGACCAACACACATTTCCCAAAGATAGTGGTTCAAGGAGACCAAAGTCTAGATTCATCTAGAGGGAGAAAAACATTTCTCTAAATGCAATGAAGACTGCACAACCCTCTGCCCACCCATGGGGATATGTTTTAATTTCCCTCCTACTTCTGAACAATGGCCAAAGGCAAAACAGAGAAGGGGGCTCAGGAATCCCTTCATCCTTGGACTACATAAAAAACCTGGCTAAGTTCTGGAATGACCACTGCCTGGTACCTGGAACCTGTATACATCTCTACACAGGATCTTTCACAGGACTCCGTCCAAGTGGAAGCAACATGGTTTATTGTCTTCTTGTCTAAGCAACTGACTTTTCCAGTTGCATTAAGAAAACCAAGGTTCAAGCAACTCCTGGACTAATATCCACTGTTTCATGAAAGCACCCTTTTCGTTAGTTAATAAAATGACTGAAGCGGAACTGGTGCCAGACTTTTCTCTCTAAATCTGTGGTTCTCAAGTGAAGGCGATTTTACCCTCCAGGGAACATTGAATAATGTCTGGCGACATTTTTGATTGTCACAATGGCAGAGAGGGTGGGGGGAAATACAACTGGCATCTGGGGTACAGGCTAGGGATGCTATCAAACATCCTACAAATGCAAAAGACAACTCCCCACAAGAGAAAATTCTCCAGCTCCAAATATCAGTAGTGCTGCTATTGAGAAACCCTGCTCTAAATGCTTGGAAAAAATGAGATTTCACTTCATCTATGACCAGTACTCAGCATGCTGTCACTCTCATGGCACTCAGAATTTTACTTTTAAAATTCATCAGCTGATCTTCCTAGAAATCATTCCCAAGAAGTCAGACTAAGAGTAATCATGGCATTTACTGGGTTCTTACTGTGTGCCAGATTCTGGGAAAAGGACTTTACATGTTTATCTTACTTATTGTTACCATTTTCAGAAGCTCTAACAGGAGGCTCAGGGAAAGTAAGTTGCAGATGGATGTGAAACTCGCTGAGGTGGGAATCAACTCAGAACTCAAGCTTCTGCTCTTTAACTCAGTGCCTTTCGAAGGAAACCACTGGTGTCTATTCAGTTTATTAAACAATTGCTTTATACTCATTATGAGAATTTTTCTTCTTCTAACAAAAAGCATGTGTTAAATAAAACTTTGTAATATGGTCATCCATCACTTGGAGTAAACTTGATAGCTGGATTTAAAAACACATGTATTAGAGTTCTCATTGCGGCTCAGAGGTTAACGAACCCGATTAGCATCCATGAGGATGAGAGTTCAATCCCTGGCCTCACTCAGTGGGTTAAGGATCCGGCGTTGCTGTGACCTGTGGTGTAGGTTGCAGACGTAGCTTGGATCCCCTGCTGCTGTGCCTCTGGCGTAGGCCGGTGGCTACAGCTCCGATTTGACCCCTAACCTAGGGACCTCCATGTGCCACAGGTGTGGCCCTAAAAAGACCCCCCAAAAAAAAATCATAGTAAAAAACCCCCTCCTTGGAGTTCCCTGATGGATCGGCGGGTTAAGGATCTGGCATTGTCACTGCTGTTGTTCTGGTAGCTGCTGTGGCTTGGGTGCAGCCAAAAAAAAAAAAAGAAGAACAAAGAAAAGAAAAACCAAATGAAAACTCTCTCTTTTCTAAAAAGAAGAAAAGCTATGTCTTTTATATACTTTCATCTCAAATTAAAAAAAAAAAAACTCTTCATTTTTGAAACTTCCAGACTAATGCACGTCATACTTTAAGTGGCAGAACCAGGTAAAACTGCAGGGACTATTGCTCTATCTTGAGGTGCCCATGTTTCAAAGAAAAAAAAAAAAAAGAAAGAAAGCAACCTTTTGTGACATTTACAACAGAATATCGAATTTTTTTATTCACATGCTTGTCTCCTCCATTGTCCTGTGTATTAGTTTTCTACTGCTGCATAAAAAATTAAAATAAACATAGCAACTTAAGACTACACTCATTAGTTAGCGTCTGTAAGTCACAAGTTCTAGAAAGCCACAGATAACTGAGTTCTCTGCTCAGAGTCTCCCAAGGCTGAGACCATGGCATCGGTCAGGCTGAGTTCTCTTCTGGAAACTCTGCAGAAAATCCACTTACAAGCTCATTACTGTTGTTGTAGCTGTAAGAATAAAGTCTCATTTCCTCCTTGCTGGCTGGTCTTCGGGGGCTACTCTGTGCTCCCAGACTTCTCTCTAGGAGAGGAGCCCCCTCCATCATCAAAGCCACTAGTGAAGAATCTCACTGATGATGAATCTACTTCATGCTTTGAATCTCCAAGAAAAGCCCAGTCAGTCCCTTTTAAGGGCTCGCCTGATTAAGTCATGCCCACAAAGGACAAATCTCCCTATCTTGAGGTCAATGGAGACCTTAATTACATTGGCAGATACCTCTAGCAGTCTAGATCAGTGTTTGTTTGAATAATTGGGGTAAGGTCTGTGTACATCAAGTTGGCAGGAATCTTGAAGGTTATCTCCCCCCCCGCCCCCTGGCCGTGCCTGCGATGTGTGAAAGTTCCTGGGCCAGGGAGCAAACCTGTGCCACAGCTGTGACGCAGGCCTCTGCAGTGACAATGCCAGATCCCGCTGTGCCACAAGACAACTCCTTGAAGGTCATCTTAGAATAGTCCCTAGTTCAAAGTCTGTAAATTCCTTGATAGAAAAAACTGGGCCTTGTGTATCTCTGTCTGATACTCAATGGCTATTCTATGAAATTTCACTGAATTAAATTGTTTTAAAGGAATTGGGAAATTATGAGGTCACGAAATTGTTACACAAGAGCATTAACTTCCAGGTAAGGACATTTCCATCAGGAAAAAGATCAGATAAAACACAATGCTTAGGATGCCTTCGGGCTAATCACTGTCCTGACCTCTTCCTCTACCAAAAGATTAAGTGGATTTTCTACTTTCACTATGGGAATGCAGCTTTGATTTTATGAAGAGAATTCAAGGAAAAAAGAACTCCTATCTCAGTTATTTGCTAGAGAAACAAGCTTCCAGAATCACATCTGTTCTAAGGATGGGTGTCATGAGCTTCCCTTAGCAAGCCTGCCAGCTCTTGGAGGGTGGAACTACATATTAGTCATATTTATATCCTAGGGCTAGCATGGCGCCTGGTTCAGAAGACACACTTTAAAGATAAAGTCTGATTGAATGTTTATAGAATGAATACTATTTAGCCTGTCTCTGCTAGTAGTTATGCAATTCCTGTGGGCCAGGACTCTGTCCAGTGCATTTTCTGCAATCCAGCAGTGCCTGTCTGGTGGTTCCTGGCAGCCAATGAGCGTTCAACAGGTGCAATCCTTGGGCCATATACTTTTGTACTTTTGTGAAATGTACTTTTTTCCTTCCCAAACTAGCAGTTGATGATTTTAGGTTATACAGGATGAATTGAAGGTGACTAATATTCAAGCTAGTCTTAGGAAGCTTATTTCTAAGAAATATTCAGCTTTATGTTAACACCCCCCATCCCCAATCCAAAAACTTTCATCTTCCTTTCCAAATGGACATTCATTTCGGTGTCTAGTAAACGTATTTATGGGAAACATTTATTTACATCAATCAGAGGACAGAGCTGTGATTTCTGAAAAAGAGAAGCTCCATTTTCCTTAGGTTTTCTCAGTTCCTTCATTGCTAGTCTGAGGGTGTAAGTTGTCTGCAGTTTTTTGAGCTTCCCCTGCATTTAAGTCGCATTAGGGAAAACCTTTCCCGGCCTTGTATGCCCAGAGAAACACGATCCAGATAACTCTGCTTCACTGTTACCTGGGAGCTGGGGATTTCGGGGCCGCGCTGTGACGTCACCGGGCTCGCAGGCCGCGGCGCGGGTCTCAGGCTCCGGTGATTGGCTGGGGCCCATGACGTCACGGGCCGGGGCGGCCCCGGGTTCGCGAGGGCCCAAGGATGCTCCGGGTTCCCTTTTAAAAAGGAGGGTTGGGACCGGGGGAGCCCGCGGAGCGCGGGGCCCCTCCCGCCGCGCCGGGTCCCGCCCCGCCCCGTCCCGCCCCGCCGCGCCCGCAGTCCACCTTTCCGGGCCTGGCCGCGCCAGCCTCGGGGGCGGCCCTAAAAGGGGGCGGGCGGGGAGGTGGAGCGAGGAGTCGTCGGGCGCGGCGCCGAGCCGTCCCTGGTCGCCGCCCACCCAGTTACACACAGCATGTAAACAGTCCCCGCCGGGAGGAGCCCCGGGACCGGAGGGAACCCGCGCCGCCCGTCCCCGCCGCCTGCCCCAGAGCCCGAGGAGCCGCGCGCTGCCCGCCCGGGAGGAGGGCGCCCGAGAAGAGGAGGGCGGGCGGCGGAGGGAGCGGGAGGCGGGTGGCGCGCGAGGAGGCTGAGGGAGCGGCGGGCGCGGCGGGCCAGGATGGATTTCCAGCAGCTGGCTGACGTTGCGGAGAAATGGTGCTCCAACACGCCCTTCGAGCTCATCGCCACCGAAGAGACCGAGCGCAGGATGGATTTCTACGCCGACCCCGGCGTCTCCTTCTACGTGCTGTGTCCGGATAACGGCTGCGGGGACAATTTTGTGAGTGCCTGGGGGAGGGACCGCCGCAGCGCGCGGGAGTGTGGACGCGCGGCCGCTTCCCTGCACCCGAGCTCGGGCTGGCGGGGGAGGTGGTGGGGCGCGAGGGGGCGGGGGGGGGCGTAACCAGCTGGCAGCCGCTCACACCGCAGCTCCGCGCTCCTCCCGGGGAGTCCCTGGGCTCTGCGCTTTGGGGTCAGCGTTCCGGGTGGGGCCGGTAGGCGGCCAGCAGGGGCGTCCTTAGGGTCGGGAGAGCCGAGCTAGGACGGGCTGTTTCGGGGACGCGACCTCGGGGCTCGATCGCGGTCCTCGCTTTGGAGCATCTCCGGAGGGGTCTCCGCCTCGCACCAGTCCGGGCCCGGGCGCACGGGCCCTCCCCTCTCGCAGGATCTGGGATCTGGAGCTTCCTCCACCCGGGCGTCCCGTTTGGGTGAGGAATCCTGTTACCCTTCCAAGGAGCAGGCACAACTCCTTGAGTTGTCCCCGCCCGGGAGAATCCCCCTCGCCGTCCCTGCCCCCCGCCCTGCATTTTATTTCCTGCGCTGTTTGGACACAAAGCCTCTGTCCACACTAGCGATGCCCCATCTCCTGGACCTTCTTTGCGGAATTACACCCGGATCTTAAAAACGCACGCGCGCGTGCGCGCGCGCGCGCGCGCACACACACACACACACACACACACACACACACACACACAGGCACGCCTATCCCCCATTCCTTCTGTGCTTCCATTGCTCCTCTGTGAGCATCATACGAGGTGTGTGGGCCCCAGCGGTTCTGTCCGGCCGAGGCGGCGGCCGAGGCTCTGCTAAAGCCCTTTGGTTTTTCCTGATGAGGGAGAATTCCCCCTCCCCTCCTCAGCTCCCCCCCCACCCCCACCCCGCGCCCGCCCGGGGCTCGCGGGGCCCCGGACCTGGAAGTGAGGTGTCCACATCTTCAACTTTGCATCCTGCGCCCACTTGGGATCTTGGCCCTGGCCGTTTAGGAAGGGGATGTAGAGGCCGGGGAGTTGGGCTGGGAGGTGCGGAGACTGGGCCAGGATGGTGCTGCATGAAGTGTTTGTGAGCACAGGGGAAAAATAATGTAAGATGGAGGCGGGCGGCTATGGGCTCAGGTTACTGGCCTGAGTCGCCAGCCTGAGCCTGGAGCTGGCACGGAGGCCGCCCCTGAGGCCGGAGGTGGGACAGCTCCAGGCGCGGCCTGGCGCTGGCTCCTCAGGTGGGGTGAGACAAATCTGGGCCGAGGTCCAGGCTGTCGTGCACCCTGCCACCCATGGAAGTTCGCAAAGGAGTTAGCAAGATTGTCTTAGCCCCAGAGAGATGAAGGCTTATTGTAAAGCATGCCCCTCCCATCACCTCCAGTACCCAGCAAAGGTAAAGAATCCCCCCACCCCCAGCCCTGTGTCACTCTCCAAGAGAGATGGCCTTGAGTGACAGCCGAATTTGAGTTCTGGCCGACAAATGCCTTTTTCATGTCTTCAAAGGCCACATATACACATCCCCCAAATGGGTATAATATCAACTCCCAGGTGATCAAATAGATAAAACACCTAACTGTCCCTACACACAACAAGGGCCCTACAAATTTGGATTAGAGGTCTGGGGTTCCCCAGAGTTTAGAACTTGTTTTTTTCTTAAGAGCCTCCATTTCTCACCTATAAAATGAGGTTAATCAGAATATTTCCATCACAGGTACTTGTGAAGACCAAGTAAGCTATAAATATATGTAAGAACACTGTTAACTATAGTTAAGATAGTAAATAAGGGTTGTTTTGTCGGGAGTTCCCGCTGTGGCACAGCAGAAAGGAATCTGACTAGTAATCCATGAGGATGCAGTTCAGTTCCCCGCCTGGCTCAGTGGGTTAAGGATCCGGCATTGCTGTGAGCTGTGGTGTAGGTCGCAGACGCGGCTTGGATCTGGGGCCACTGTGGCTGTGGTGTAGGCCAGCAGTTACAGCTCCGATTAGAACCCTAGCCTGGGAACTTCCATTTGCTGCAAAAAGAGTTGTTGGTCATTGGGAAGGCTGGGAGATCATTAAAAAGGGATTTACTCCACTGTGAAAGTGTAAGTAAGTGCCAGGGGTATAGTGGGAAGGGCACCAGGGTCCAAGGAATTGCCGTGTCAGGGCTTGATTAGGAGTCTGTCCTGGCCCTGGGCTCCCTTGGTCCCAGTGGCCTTTCTGCCCCCTTATTGTGCGAGATGGAGCAAGAATCACTCACAGTTCTGGATTTTATAGGGAAGAGTTCCACACAGCCTTTCCTGCTGGCACTTTAGGCGACATATCCGAAGGGAATAAGTGGGGACAGAAAAGCAAGACTATTCTTTTGCCTTGAACAGGTTTATCAACCCATCATTCAGGAATATGAAGTCTGTCAGGACCTTTTCAAGGCTGCCTATATTATATTTTAAAAGTTTTCCCACCTAGGATTTCCTATCATGATGCAGTGGAAATGAGTCCGACTAGGAACCATGAGGTTGAGGGTTCGATCCCTGGCCTCGCTCAGTGGGTTAAGGATCTGGCATTGCCGTGAGCTGTGGTGTAGGTCTCAAATGCGGCTTGGATCTGGCGTTGCTGTGGCTGTGGTGTAGGCCCGCAGCTGTAGCTCCGATTCGACCCCTAGCCTGGGAACCTCCATATACCATGGGTGTGGTCCTAAAAAGAAAAAAAATAATAATAAAAGTTTTCCCACCTGTATGAGTGAAATGCTTGGAAGTGTTTCTTTTGAAAGTATTCATTCACCGACAAGTGAAATAGGAAGAAAGAAAGTGGATGGTGGTGGTGATTAACTGCGTAGACGGGAATTTTTCATCTTCTGGAGGCCAACCACCGGAGTTGTCTTAGACGGAAACCGCCCCTCCAGTGTGTCTCAGGCTGGATTTGTCAAACTGCTATTTGCCTCTCGGTAAAGGAACTCAGCCGTGAAGTCAATGTCCTACCTCTGTTCTTTTCCTTTTCCTAGGAAAATCTGTTAAGCATTAGAGGAAGTTTGAAATGAACGGAATTCCTGTAATCTGAAGAATTTGTTAACCATAAGAATATTTACGTAGCACTTCTCAATTTACAGAAATTTTTTATGTCATTCATTATTCAACAAACATTTACTGGGGGCTCACTCTGCACCAAGCCAGGGCTACCGAGAATGGGGCCATTCTATTCATCTAAGAGGCAGTGTGGTATAATGGTGAGGGGCACAGGCTCTGGGGTCTGGCTACTTGAGTTGCCCCCCGAGTCCCCAAATCTTACTTGGTGCCTTGTGGGGGGTTATTTAACCCCTCTGTGTCCTGATTTCCACATCTGTAAAACAGGCATGATATTAGCACCCCCTCCCCAGCAGACTTGTTTGAGAACAGTGTCTAAAGTGGGGGCGATGACAGTGACTCTGCCAGAGGTCTCCCCAAGCAGTCCCTCTGGATCTATTTAAAATATAATCCAGGACATGTTCTCACCAGCTCCCCCCCCCCCCCCCCCCCCCCCGCTCCTAAACTGACTTCTCATCCCTTTTGCAACATAACCTAAGCTCTCCTGGCTGCAAGCGCCCACCTGATCTATCTCCTGCCGCCTCTCTGACCTCCTCCTGCATCATTCTTCCCCTTTGCTTTCCATGTTCCTGCCCCGCTGGCCTTTCTGATCTTCACACAAGCCATGCTCATTCCTGCCTTAGGGTCTCTACATTGGCTGTTCCCTCTGTCTAGGACTCTCTTCCCTCACATCTGCGCATGGCTAGCTCCTCTGTGCCGTGAGGCCTGGAAGAAACCTCCTCCTCTTTCATTCTTACCAGAGCCTTCATGAATACGGGATAGTCCATTGTTTATTTTCAGCCTCCCCCCTTAGCCTGTAATTTTCAGGAGAGTTTGTCTTATTTGTCACCGTGTCGCAGCACTTGGAACAGTGTCAGTCATGTAATAGGTGCTCCATCCATGTTCGTAAGACTGAAGGAATGACAGTCTAGTGTAGAAGGCAGATGTTACATGTCACGCGTGACAGCTTTGAAGACACTACCACTTAAGTGCAATTTACCATGTATCAGACTCTGCATGTATGATCTCATCGCATCTTGGTAATCTCCCAGGCTCCTCTCTGTCATGACCTCCACTTTACAGAAGAGAAAACTGGAGCCCAGCAAGGTTAACTGGCTTTCCCACAGCTAATTAATGATAGGGGAACTTGAACTGTAGCCTGGACGGAATATCCAGGATCCCGGGAGTGACAGCAGGGGACCCAATTCAGACTGTGGGTTCAAGGGCTACTTCTTATTGAGCCTCACAAACATTCTGGAAGGTGGGTATTCTTATCCCCACTTATAGGTGAGGAAACCGAGGCGAATGAGTTTTAAGGGACTTACCCAGAAGTAGGCCACTGAGAAATGACAGAGCCAGGACAAGAGCCCAAGCCCAGAGGGCTGGCCCTTCCCCCATGCAGAGTGTCTTCCAGCAGGCTTAGGCCAGGAGCGCCAGAGGATTAGGAACAAGGACTTCTTTTTGTCTGCCCCCCCTCTTTCTAAACTGCCCTAATTCGGGCCTCTCTCAATGGACAGCCCGTGAGGTCAGGACCTGGGATAAAATGCTGCCAGTGGATGGGGCTCCCCTGCTTGGCTTTACAGGTGTGACGGGGAGGGGACCGAGAGCTCACAGACATCTGCCAGCTCCGAAGGTACCAAGGGCTCAGTCAGGCTTGAGGAGTGGGGTGTTGGCAGCCACTGACATGCCAGACGGACTGAGGGGCACGTGCTCCTGGGCATGGCAGCACCAGCTGCTTCTCCTCCTTGCCTAGGCCGGGAGAAAGGCCCTCTAGAAACAAAGCGCATTTCCCACCCCCCCCACCCCCCGCGGGAAGGGGGGCGCTCCCTCAGTGCCCTGCCCACTGTCAGTACCATGTTTGCCTTACAATTTTGTATAGTTTAATCTCTCCTCAATGCCAAAACAAAGATAGCAGTTGTCGTAGTATTAAAGAAAAATGTTTTATTTATAGAAGGACTACGTGTGCCTATGCTTGTGTCCCTCTCTCTCTATATATATATATTTTCCCTTTTGTTCTAAGCATGTCTCTATTCTTAACTATGTGACTAACAACCTCTTTATTTTGGGGAAAGAAAACATAACATTTGAATGAGATTGCATCATGTTTACATGGTAAAAGGGGAAAGAAGGCACTTTCTTGTCCAATTTAAACCCTCAGTTTCCTCTTCTGTCAAATGGGGATAATCATACCTATATCCCAATATTACTGTGAGGATTAAATGAGGAGGAGCGGAGACTGTGAAGCTTTCCATAGGGGCTGTGTGTTATTCATTTAGAGAGATTATCTTGGGGAAAAATTTCTGTTCTCTGTATAGTCATGGAGTGGTAATTCCAACGAGAGTGCAATTTTGCTGCTATGAGTTCAGATAGAAGGGAGGAAGCTGGGCCTCTGCCAAAGGAGAGGCAGCCTGCAGGTTGTCTCCTGGGATCTTTAGATCCACCCAGTGGATATTATTATTTTCTGGGACTTACAGAGGAAGGAGCTGAGGCTCAGGGTGAAGACATGACACCTGTCTTGACATCCTGGCTTTGGCCCTTGCTTCCTGTGTGACCACCGACCAGTTGCTTAACCCCTCTGAGCCTCAGTTTCCTCTTTGGTAAATGGACGGCTGTTTGAAACCAAAAGCAGGGTGTTGGTATGGTCAGCCGAGCTCTTCCCATCCTGCATAGAAATACGTTGGGTGGCATGAGATGGCTTGTAGCTCTTAGCGCCATCCAATGTCTGTGCAGTCAGCCTGGGATTAAGCCGCACCAACTTTAAACGAGCTCATCCCCGTAGTGTGACGGCAGGAAGGCCACGCATTGAGAGTGAGGCCCTTGGCAATGGCCTTTTGACACAGATAACTGCGTCCTGGGAGAACAATGCGTGTGCTCTCAGCTCCCCTGCCACTCACCCCCACCCGAGCACCAGGCAGTCAAGCAGCATCCCCGCAGGTCTAAGAACAGTAGGTGCACAGATTGTGCTCAAAACGATATTTGTGCGGTTGAATTACCTTAATGACCGAATACCATTTGGGGATAAACTGGATATTCTCGTCTTCACCACAGAAAACAGAAAGATGCTCACTTTCCTCTTTGCAGATGACACTGTTATATTGTTTCAAGCCGGGCAAGCTTTATAAGAAACCCTGCTCCAACTTAGTAACAGCAAGCAGGGCTGCAGATGGCGGGATCTGAAATCAGAGTTCTCCCTGGGGATTTTCAACTCAAAGAGGCAGGCATCTATAGCAAAGAGTAGGCTGCTCAGGGTAGGTACGGGGTGGGCCCCTTCACTGCAACCCATGCCATCCTGAAAATTGGAGTTAGTTTTAGTAATGACATTAAGATTTTTTAATGTAATGCCCATCCTCAAATATGTGGGTCATCCGAGTTGCACCCAGGTTCTAGTTTTCAAATTGTGGGTCCCAGAACCAGCAGCATAAGCATCACCTGGGAACTCTTTTGACACGCACCTTCTCAGCCCTACCCCCATGAGAAACTCCAGGGCTGGGGCCCAGCGATTGTTTTAATAAACCTGCAGGTGACTGTGATGCTTGCTAAAGCTCCAGAACCACTGCTTTCCTCTCCCTCGTGAAGCCTTGCCTTGGCAGTTCTGCTGTGATCACAGGCCAGGCCTGTGATCTGGCTTGGCTCTAACCACCTTATTGGAAATTCGATACATTCTGGCATCAGGCCTCTGGTTGCCAGGGAGTTACATTGTTCAAAGCCTCGGGTTCTCTGACCCCTACTATAGTTTTTGCTTTTTTCTTGAAACCTCGGAAGTGGGTGTTTGGTTACACATGCTTAAAATATTTTCCAAGTTGAAGGCCTGGTGGCCACGCCCTGTGGTGCAGGACTTTGGGTCTTCAAGTGCCCATATGTTTTTTGTACAAGACTAGACCCCACGGAGTTCCCGTGGTGGTGCAGTGGAACCGAATCCGACTAGGAACCATGAGGTTGCGGGTTCGATCCCTGGTCTCGCCCAGTGGGTTAAGGATCTGGGGTGGCTGTGGGCTGTGGTGTAGGTCACAGATGCGGCTCGGCTCTCACGTTGCTGTGGCTGTGGTGTAGGCCGGCAGCTGTAGCTCTGATTCGACCCCTAGTCTGGGAACCTCCATATGCTGTGGGTGTGGCCCTAAAAAAACAAAAGACAAAAAAGAAAGACTAGACCCCAGATCCTATTTTCAGGAGTTTCAGCCCAGCCATCATGTGCTGACTCTGCCCTCCCCAATGTGGGTATGGGCCTCTCGCTAGTTTTCCTGAGATAACCCCCCTGTCCCAAGTCCCTCACCTGCTGGTTCTGAAGGTCTGTTTTCTACGCAGGCACTGCCTCGGGGCACTGGTTGCATGTCTGTCTTTGCACAGGCCTCTGGAAGGCGGTGGATGCAAATGTTTGCCCCATCTGTGGCAGGTGCCAGGCATGTTCACCTGGCCTTGTGTGTCCTAATCTCACTTGGGTTTTGTATTACTCTCCTTCTGTTGTTTCCCCTTTGTCCTTATTTTCCCAACTGCAGACTTATTTTTTAGTTTGTCTTATCTTGTATTCTATGGATCTTTGCTGACTGCTTTGATTAATTTTAGAAGGGGGCAGTTTCCATAAAGAAAACCGAATACCTTTTGTTCTGAGATCCAGTGGATATGAAATATGAGCCTTTAGTCAGTGATGTATTTTAAGCATCTGTATACACTAGGCCTGTCTGATTCCAACCCCCCTGCTCCCTCATGTTATCATAGGGGCAGGGATTCTGTTAAAATTGTTTTTTAAAACCACAAAGCTACTGAGAGTTCAGGATGCGTTAGCCACATGAAGGAAATTTAGGCAGACTGGACAGAAGGCCCTTTAGCAGGTGTTAGGTCTTTCCTCTCCAGTATATTCATAAAGCCACAACTCCAAAAGTGAAGTAATGAAAATTGTGGCATGAACAATCTCTTTATGAGGTTATAGGTGCCCTAGAAACACTAAAACTAAAGAATCTGATTCCCGAGCAGAGCTGTGTACACTGTGGTTCTGTTATTGTTTGAGGAATGTTCTCTCCCAGGTTTGCTTGGTAATTTGAAGTACTTAAAAAAAAAAATGTAACTTAGCTTTTCTTCAGCGACTGTGAAGCTGGGAGATATCAGAGGGAGGAGGGCAGATCTCATTGTTCTCCCAGACCTTCGATCCTCCCCCAAAGCCCCTCAATGAAATAGATGGATCAAAAAAAAAAAAAAAAGGTGGCTTAAAAAATAAGCTTACAAGCTTTTCATAGATACACCTGCTTCTGAATTAACCACAAGCCAAGTTGCCTTGGATAATGTTATCAGAGAAGTCACCTGGGGTGTCTGATTTAGCCTTATGGCAGGTGGAAATCACCCCCCCCCCCGCCCATATTCCTACAGATGCAAAAGGGGAAATAGGGGACTTTATGTCCACCATTTACTGAATATCTACTATTTGCCACGTAGGCGCTGTGCCAAGCACTTAAGGAACGTTGTTTTCTTTTTCTCTAATCTTCACAACAAGTCTAGGGAAGGCAGGCTGAAAATTTTCCATTGTGTGATGCTAGATGTTAATCCCATCTCCAACTTGGATAAGAATTTGAAATTTGCTAGAATTTTTAAAACTTTGAGTCTGTAAATGGATGCTTAGCCCAACTTATATTAAAGTGGGACTTCATTGTTCTCGCTGAATCCCCACTGATCAAGAATCAAGTGCTATAATGGATATGAAAAGCACTTTGTAACTATTATGCTTTTGTAGAAGGTAAGAGACTATTACACAAATGGGGCTTTAGTGGCTCAGCAATTTTAAGGGTCTCTAATTAATAGGGAATCGAGTTTGAGCTATTCTCTAAGCTGGAGAATCTCGAAGTTATCTTTATTAGGTCAGGGCAGATGCCTCTCTAGAAGTCTGCTGGAATCAGAGAGGCATGTGTCGGAAGCGGACCTTCACATTTATGAAACACGGGTAATTGGAGTATTATATATGCCATTTTAATAAGATGGCATATTAGCACCTAGTTATTCTCTCTCAAATCTGCGCAGTGTTTTTTAAAAATTTATTTATTTTTATTTTTTTAGGGCTGCACCCAAGGCATATGGATTTTCCCAGGCTAGAGGTCAAATTGGAACTGTAACCGGCAGCCTGCGCCACAGCCACAGCATCCAGCAACATCAGATCCAAACCACGTCTGTGACCTACACCACAGCTCACAGTAACAGTGGATCCTTAACCTACTGAGCGAGGCCAGGGATTGAACCTGCGTCCTCATGGATGCCCGTCAGATTCGTTTCCACTGAGCCACAACGGGAACGTCCTGTGTGGTGTTTTAAGTTCTTTCTAGTTCTTGGAGATCCTGCCATGATTAGAAAGGAGTGAGGTGTTTCTTGAGTGCTGGGCATGTTACTTTCTGGGTTGATGCTCTCATCGTTTGTATTAATAGAAAGGGACAAGTGTGCTTGACATGGACCATTTTTCCAAATTGATCATGTCTCTTGCTGCCTTGTCCCCTCTCCTCACTCCCACCTGCTAGATATCTTCCTTCTCCCTACACTTTTCTCACCAGCGATGAGCTGTCATTGATTGGGCCCTTCTAAACAGCGATTCTTGGTACTTGACAGATGCCCTGATGTTATCCTGGTAGCTCAGTGCCCCCTCTGTTGCTCAGATATGCAGAGCGGGGGGGCCTTCTGCATCTCGATCTCTTAAGCCTCTTTCTTGGGTTTCTTCCATATCCTTGAGCATTTATAGGAGCGACTAGCCTAGTCTTAAAGATGTGCCAAAATGGATATCCTCGTGTGGGAAAAAAAGCTCATCTAGCCCTAAGAAAAAAATAAAGCCGAAAACAGTCTCCTGTTGGTGTGTGTGAACATTGCAAGGTGGTGCTTGGGGATGGTACCCTCTTAAAGCATTTTAAGGAAGCCTTGGTTTCCCCGTGACTTAGTGATGGCTTTTCAGTGTGTTCTCCTAAATTCATTTCATCTTGAAGTAATGATGAATCCCTCCACCCTCAGGCTAATCCGGGTGAAGAATGTCTCCAAGTCAGCACTTACAAAGGACGCCTAATGAATCCTTCTGCCATTGCTGAAGGCAAAGATGTGATTTCCCCAGGCTCTTGGTTTCTCCTCCCTCCTGTTTTCCAACCACCCTTAGCCTGCACCCGAAGCAGGGTGGGCTGGAGGGGGACATTGGAAATCATGGGTGGGGGGAATATCCATCCCACTGCCTTCCTTCCTGCGTGTGAGCAGAGCTGATGGAAGACGGAGCAGGTGAGATTACGGGCCCGAGGCCTGGGGGTTTTCTGCAGGGTCTGAGTCCTCTGCGTTCCTTCAGGGCAGACACATCAGGAAGGACTGTGGATACTACTGTGGAATGGAGGCCTCCTTCAGAGTCACGTAATTAACAACAACGGCACAAATCTTCTTGGCTTTGCGTGTTTCAAACTGAGTGTAATGACTCTGTCTTTGTTTTCTCCTTTCCCTTGCCGGTGGGCGCGTAGCACGTGTGGAGTGAGAGCGAGGACTGCCTGCCTTTTTTGCAGCTAGCACAGGATTACATCTCCTCCTGCGGCAAGAAGACGCTCCATGAAGTCTTGGAAAAAGTCTTCAAGTCTTTCAGACCTGTAGGTGCCTGCTTGGCTTCTAAAGCTCTCTCGTTGTCTCCGGTGATGGTGCTTTGAATAACACGGGTTGTGAGGAAAGTGGGCAAAACCTGGGATGACGAATTGCTTTTCTCTTGTCTGCCCTGTGGCTTAAAGATAGCAGCTCGTGGAGGGAGGCTGAGGGCGGAGAGGGAGGGGGGACACGGGATGTGACACAGCTGTTTGTCGCAGGGATGATGGTTATTTCTGGCATCACTTGAGTTAAGAATCTCTGATTGGGTGGCAAGCAAACAGAGCCTTTGCGAGACAACGGAGTATTCCGGCTCTCATCCAGTAGACGTGAAACCAAAATGCTTGGAAGTGCTGTGCAGGTTCGCTTGTGATAGCAAACGGCCAGAAGCCTCTGTAAAGGATGTGCCTCCATGTCGGGGCCATGGAGAAGGCTGAAACTGGATACTAGTTCTGTTCTTTTCTCTTTTTTGTATTCTCCTAGAGAGCTTGCTTCTCCCGGCTGCCAGCCCCTTTAGGATTTAGGGTAGCGGACAGTTTGTTTCCTTGTAGCTGAAAAACATGTAAAATGATTGCTCCCCTCTGTTTTGAAGACTCCCATTCTCTCTTTATTTTTTTTTCTTTTTATTTTATGATTTTTATTTTTTCTATATTATGGTCGATTTACAGTATTCTTTCAATTTCTGCTATACAGCAAAGTGACCCAGTCACACATATATATGGATTCTTTTTCTCACATTGCCCTCCATCATGTTCCATCACAAGTGACTAGATGTAGTTCCCTGTGCTACACAGCAGGAGCTCATTGCTTATCCACTTCAAATGCAATAGTTTGCATCTGTTAACCCCAGACTCCCAGTCCATCCCATTCCTTCCCCTCCCCATTGGCAACCACAAGTCTTTTCTCCAAGTCCATGAGTTTCTTTTCTGTGAAAAGGTCCATTTGTGTCATATATTAGATTCCAGATATGTGATATCATGTGGTATTTGTCTTTCTCTTTCTGACTTACTTCACTTAGTATGAGAGTCTCTAGTTCCATCCATGTTGCTACGAATGGCATTATTTTGTTCTTTTTGATGGCTGAGTAATATTTCATCATGTATATATACTGCATCTTAATCCATTCATCTGTCATGGACATTTAGTTTGTTTCCATGTCTTGGCTATTGTGAGTAATACTGCAATGAACATATGGGTGCATGTATCTTTTTCAAGGAAAGTTTTGTCTGGATATATGCCCAAGAGTGGGATTGATGGCTCATATGTAGTTCTATATTTAGTTTTCTCAGGTACCTCCATACTGTTTTCCATAGTGGTTGTACCAATGTGCATTCCCACCAACAGTATAGGAAGGTACCCTTTTCTCCACACTCTGTCCAGCATTTGTTATTTGTTGACTTGTTAATGATGGCCATTTGGACAGTATGAGGTGATACCTCATAGTAGTTTTGATTTGCATTTCGCTAATAGTCAGTGATGTTGAGCATTTTTTCATGTGCTCATTGGTCATCCTCTCTTTATATTTATTGGAAGAGTCAGTCAGATTACGTGTCCCTTCCCCCAAGTGCAGTTCCCTGCCTACCATAAATACTCTACATGTTTAATGTTATTTGTTCAAGAACTTCTTTCTTTCTTTCTTTCTTTTCAAATCTTTTAAAAGCATATTCACTTCTTTCCTGGAATTTTCAAGGTTGTCTGTTATTTCTCTGAACATGGTAGACTTGGTGACGTGAGAGACTGTCAGATATTCCAGTATTTCAAGGTTTGAGAGTGTTTTGTCATCTTTTATTTCCACTCGTTCTCACTCCTGGTATTTTATTTTTTCATGTGTTGAATTATCCCTGTCTGCTTGGAAATTTGTATATTCGCACTTGAAAATTTGTAGAGAGGGATGAATGGAGGCCTAAGATGATGGTACTTTCCTCCAGGGAGGAATTTTATTTGCTCTGCGGGGGCTGGAGGGCCCTGTCAGTCAAGACCACCTTCAAACAATTTGAGACTTGTAGTTCTTTGAACTCTCCAGGTGATGGATCACAGGCCTGATTTCATCTAATTCATCCTTGTCTGATTGCTGTCTCAGTCTGTTCAGACAGTTGTAACAAAATACCAAAGATTGGGTGACTTATAAACAACAGAAGTTCCTTTCTCATCATTCTAGAGGCTACAAGTCCAAGATGAGGGTGCAGGCAGATTTGATATCTGGTGAGGGCCCACTTCCTAGACAGATGGCCATCATTTCATGTGAACTTCACATGGTAGAAAGAGAAAGAGACCCATGGGGCCTTTTTTATAAGGGCACTAGGCCATTTAGGAGGGTTCCACCTTCTGACCTCATCACCTCCAAAGGGCCCACATCCTAATCGCCTCTCATATGTTAGGATTTCAACATATGCATTTGGGGAAACACAGATATTCAGACCATGGCATAGGCTTTTGGGGTTCCAGGCTAATATGGGGCTGGTGTATTACAGTGTACTCCTTCAGAAGACCCTGGATTTGACTTTGGTCTCCCCAGCTTTTCGATAGGCCAAGCATGCAGTTTGTTTCAAGTCAGCAAATGTCCTTAGTTTTTCATGATAGGTTTACCTCTGTGGGTTCTAATTCTCAGTATATTTAAAAAGCATTTTTTCAGGCAGTCCCCATTGTGGCTCAGTGAAAATGAACCTGACTAGTATCCATGAGGATGCCAGTTTGATCTCTGGTCCTGCTCAGTGGGTTAAGGTTATGAGCTGTGGTGTAGGTT
Organism: Phacochoerus africanus; assembly: GCF_016906955.1. Taxonomy (NCBI): domain Eukaryota; kingdom Metazoa; phylum Chordata; class Mammalia; order Artiodactyla; family Suidae; genus Phacochoerus; species Phacochoerus africanus. Next base: position 42,774,635 of record NC_062559.1, on the reverse strand, counting down.
GCCAACATAGCTCAGATCTGGCATTGCTGTGGCTGTGGTGTAGGCCGGCAGCTACAGTTCTGTTTCAGCTCCTGGCCTGGGAACCTACATATGCCACAGGTATGGCCCTAAAAAAGAAAGAAAGGAAGAGAGGGAGGGAGGAAGGAAAGAAGGAAGGATGGATTTTCTTATTGAATCCGGCCCTGAAAAGCAAAGAAAGAAAGGAAGGAAGGAGGGAGGCAGGCAGGCAGGCAGACAGAATTTTTCATATGGAATCCAGCTTTTTAAAGTTTATTTATTTATTTATTGGCCACACCCATGGCACACAGAACTTCCCAGGCCGGGGATCAAACCCACACCACAGCAGTGACAATGCCAACACTTTAACCACTAGGCCACCAAGGGAACTCCAAGTCCAGCTTTTTGTTCTTGATGGAAGAGGTGGCCCCGTTCACTGTCACTTAATCTACTGCTATAAGCAGTGGGGTTTCCGGTGGCTTTTGCCATTTTGTCTGATTTGTATCATTTGTCCAACCAGTTCATTTTTTGTTTGTTGTTTGCTAATTTTCTAAGCCCGTTTGGCTCATTCAAAATAGATTTTTTTCTTTCTTTTTCTTTTCTTTTTTTTTTTTTGCCTTTTCTAGGGCCACTCCCGCGGCATATGGAGTTTCCCAGGCTAGGGGTCGAATTGGAGCTGTAGCTGCCGGCCTACACCAGAACCACAGCAACGCGGGATCACAGCTCATGGCAACGCCGGATCCTTAACCCACTGAGCGAGGCCAGGGATCGAACCCGCAACCTCATGGTTCCTAGTCGGATTCGTTAACCACTGTGCCACAACGAGAATTCCCAAAATAGCTCTGTGACTTAAAGGCATTGGTCTATCCCTCTTTGACGTGTTCAGTGTGGACGTGCTGCGTCGGGAGGAGGCGTCTGGCCCTCTTGACTGCTCTGTTCCCAGCCCTTGAAGCTGATGAAAATCTTTGGCCACACGGAGCCTTTATTCTAGTGACAAAGAGACAAGATAAATGAGTATGACACATACGGTGTTAGGGACAAGTGCCAAGGAGCAAAACACATGAATCAGAGAAGGGGGGTGAGACGGGTGCGAGGCACTGGCGATTTTGATCAGGGGCTCAGGCTTCAGTGAGGAGGATGTGATTAAGCCGAGGCGGGGCGTGAGCCGTGAGCAGGTCCAGGGGAGAGCCTGCCAGGTGAAGAGCACCGCACATTCGACCGCAGGGTGGAGGAAATCCGTGTGGAGGGAACAAGGGGGGCTGGCGTGGCCCATGTGGAGGAGGAACACGATGAGTTGATGGAGTTTCTGGGGCTTGCAGGGCACAGCAGGACCTGGGCTTTTATTCTGTTTGCCGGGGAGCTGCTGGCGGGGCTTGAGAACAAGAGGGATCTGCCAAGTAGAGAACAGGCTGTAAGGGGAGAGTGGGACCCAGTAGCCCGGCGAGGAGCCGTTGTTGTCATCCAGGCCGGAGACCATCGGGCCTGGACCAGGATGGTGGCAGTGAGGGCGGCACAGGGGTCACATTCGAGATGCCTTGGCGGGAGACCCAACTGAACCTGCTGGTGGCTCAGAAGCGTGGTGTGGGAAGAGAAGACAACGATGCCTCCTCAACAAGGAAGGCCTCATCTGCTCAGTGAGGGGAGTGGTGTTTGTTTACTGCCATGCGGAAGGTGGCCGGAGAAAAGTCTGGGGTGAGACCATCAGAAGTTCAGTTATGCACCTGCCCATGTTTGAGGTGCCTGTCAGACATCCAGCTGGAGATAGCAAGACAGACAACATTTTTAAAAAACAGATTCCTGGAGTTCCCGTCGTGGCTCAGTGGTTAGTGACTCCGACTAGGAACCATGAGGTTGCAAGTTTGATCCCTGGTCTTGCTCAGTGAGTTAAGAACCCAGGCTTGCCGTGAGCTGTGGTGTAGGTTGCAGACTCGGCTCGGATCCTGCGTTGCTGTGGCTCTGGCGTAGGCCAGTGGCTACAGCTCCGATTCGACCCCTAGCCTGGGAACCTCCACATGCTGCGGGTGCAGCCCAAGAAATGGCAAAAAGCCAAAAAAAAAAGAATAAAAAATAAATAAATAAATTTAAAAAATTAAAAAAAATAAAAAACAGATTCCTGAGCATTCCCATGTGGATCTGTGAAAACGAATCTGACTTAGCATTCATGAGGACACAGGTTCAATCCCTGGCCTCGCTCAGTGGGTTCAGGATCTGGCATTGCCATGGGCTGTGGTGTAGGTTGCAGATGCAGCTCAGATCTGGCATTGCTGTGGCTGTGGTGTAGGCCAGAAGCTGTAGCTCCGCGATTAGACCCCTACCCTGGGATCCTCTGTATGCCACGGGTATGGCCCTAAAAATACAAAAAAAAAAAAAAAGGGGGATTCCCAGAGTTCCTACTGTAGTGTAACAGGATTGGCAGCATCTCTGCAGCGTCAGGACGCAGGTTCAATCCCCAGCCCAGCACACTGGGTGAAAGGATCTGACATTGCCCCAGCTCCAGTGTAGGTCACACCTGCGGCTGGGAGCTGATCCCTGGCCCAGGAACTCCGTATGCTGAGGGGAGGCCAAGAAAGAAAAATAAATAAATAAATAAATAAAGTATTCCCTCAAATTTCAATCTCCCCTCAAAAAAAAGGTATTAGCAAATAGTATTCACTTTGCAGCAGGTTTTCTTGCAGGGGTTCCACTCATTAGCCTGCTGCCTGCTTCTCTTTACGTGGCTGTCATTATAGTGGCAAACAACAGGCTACCTGCAGCAGGGGCTTAACTGGAGAAGGTGAGATCCCACCAGAACTCCTTTTGCCATCTTGCTTTGCCAAGTCTATGGCCGTATTTCAGCAACTGGGCAGCCACCTGTAAATGGGGGAAAAAATGCAGTCCAAAAAATTGAGAGGCACATGGACTTGGTTGCGCACAGATTTCCTTGAATGCTGTTGGACCTGCAGGCTTCATTTCTAAAGCAGAGCCTTACACGTGATGGGCGGGGATGGTGCTCCCAAGCTGGGGTTCTCTCCCGGGACAGCGCCCTCTCTTGTAGGGAAGCTTTTTTTGTTTTGTTTTGTAGGGAAACTTTAGCGAGCTGGGGGCTCTGGCCAGGTCTTCCCGCCTTCAAGAGAGGCTGGCGGGAGGCCCTTCTCCGGGCGAGGGAGGGTGGTGTGCACACAGGCTTTGGGTTTCTGCCAGTCCGATGGGCCCCAGATCGGATGAGAGGGAGCGTTACAGACCCAGGTGAAGGCCTGCTAGAGATCGGGGGCGGGGGTGGGGGGGCTTTTACCCTCCATCACCACTGAAAAGTGCCTTTCTTCCCTCTGCTGCTGGTCATCTGTTTTATATAAACGAGCCTTGGGTTCAGAAATAAGACGCAGGAAGGGGTCTCATTGCCACTGAAGCTGCACGTATTTGTTGAGGTCACACCCCCCCAAATGCTGTGAGGGTATCAAGCAGGTAAACTTCAGTACATCGTTTCTCTGAAAATTGTTGGTACCCTAATCAACTCATGCAGCTGCTTTTTGTTTATAGTTGGGGAAACCACAGAAAGTATATTTTCACCTTTATCTTAGGCTAGCCTCATTGGTGGCTTTGAATCCGTGTTTTTCCTTGGCCAGCCTGTCAGCAGCCCCTGACCTGTTCTGTCTGTCCAGAAAGATAAGGACCTTTCTGCGGCCTTGGGGGACATCCATCAAGCAGAGTCAATTAACTTTGCTGAAGCCTGTGCACACCTGCCCGCAGGGGCCGAAAGACTGGAGCCCTCTCCTGGCCCTCTTCAGGCATCTTGCCCACAGGGCTCAGGGAGCTGCTCTGACACGCTCCACCTTTGTAGACTGTGTGCTTTGGTCCCCTTTCTCTTGTTTGCCTTCCCCTTGTTGCTTTGAAATAATCCATATCAATATGTCCACCCCCTACGAAAAAAATCTGTCATTGAATTTGACAAGGAAAAAATGATTATTTTTTTCTTATTGTCCATCTCACTCCTCCTCTTTTCCCTCTGCCTCCTCATCACATGTTCAACAAAATGTACAATCACCTGCTGTTTGCTGAAGCTCCTCGTCGGGGAGTAAGAGGCAGGGCACAGTGCCTGGTCCATGCCCTCAACAAGGTAACTTTCTGGTAGGAGAGGCAGCCACAAAAAGGTATAGATAAGCTCCAGGTCACAAGACAGAACATTTAGGAGTTCCCGTTGTGGCTCAGCAGAAACGAATCTGACTAGTGTCCATGAAGATACAGATTCGATCCCTGGTCTTGCTCAGTGGCTTAAGGATCTGGCATAGCTGTGGCTGTGGCTGGCAGCTGTAGCTCCATTTAGACCCCTAGCCTGGGACCCTCCATATGCCATGGGTGTGGCCCTAAAAAGACAAAAAGAAAAAAAGAACACATATTTTGGTCCAGACATTCTGCTAGATCCTATACAGATTAAGCCAAGGAGTTCCTCTCCCTGCTCCGGTTACTCCGCTCTGCTGGTTCTTTGGGGAGATGTCTTCTGAGATGGTGTCAGTGAGTGTACGCCAGCCGCAGGGCGCTGTCTGTGGTCCCTTTACCTAGTTATGCGGAATCAGGTCACTACAGTGGTGAGGAATCCGAGGTCTGGAGGGAAGCTGCCTGGTTTCAAATCCCAGTGCTGCTACTTACTGGCTGTGTGACCTCAGCCAAGTTACTTGACTTTGCTGTTTCTCGGTTTCTTCATTTGTAGAACTAGGAAACAAATGGCGGTAATTCCCTTAGGGTTGCTGTGCAGATTAAATGACATGTTTCTTTTTTCTTTTCTTTTCTTTTTAAATGACATGTTTCTTTTTGGGGGGACTTGGTGAGGCATATCACACATGATAAACACTGATTAAATGCTGACCTTGACGTGGACACTCAGCAAAATTCTGTTGAGAAGGGAGCTCCATAGCGAAAGCTTTTGTAGGACGCTTGAGCTATTTTTGGTGGAGAGAAAAAATGCTTTGCTAAATGATTTCAACACTCGCTTAAGGGATTTGTCTAAGGTGAGGAATTTAAAGAGGTAGGGTTAGGGTATCACAGCCAAAAGTTTATTGCCACTGGTTTTGGCAAAATAATAATCATCCATTCGGTACCTAATCTGTAGAACTCTCGGGCTGGAGGCGAGTGCTTAGCTCAGAGACCTTAGCGACGTCCGGGTGGGGCACGGTGGCTCCGCCAGCCCTGGCCTGGTGGCCCCATCTTTAAAATGAGGGTCAGGAGTTCCCGTCATGGCTCAGCAATAATGAACCCAACTAGTGTATGTGGGTTCAATCCCTGGCCTTTGCTCTGTGGGTTAAGGTTCCACCGTTGCCATGAGCTGAGGTATAGGTTGCAGACATGGCTCGGACCCCACATTGCTGTGGCTGTGGTGGAGGCCCGTGGCCATGGCTCCCATTTGACCCCTCGCCTGAGAACTCCCACATGCCGCAGGTGCAGCCCTAAAAAGAAAAAAATGAAATAAGATAAAATAAAATGATGGTCATACATGTTTCTCTGTGCGTTGACATTGAGGAGCTTCAGACGGAACACAAAGGGCTGGCAGAGCCCAGCGCCCCCACCGAGGTTTGTCTCCATTTCTGGCTTGTAACTGCTGGTGGGAAATGCTCATTGGGTGGATATGTGACTGTGTCTGCAGCAGGGGCCCTCCCTCCAGACTAACCCACATTCTGTTCTACTCCAGGGGCCTCGTAGCTCTGACCTAGGTTTTTTTCTTCCTACTGGAATGTCATATCCAAGTGGTACATGTATGCAAATAACAGCACCCAGCAGGCGGTCACTGCTGTCCGTGAGCAGAGGGCAGGTGCATCTCTGTCTTGGGACCAGTAATGGCTTTGCAGACACCTGTCACTCACCTTGATAAATGCGATTTGGAGAATTCTTGGGGTCCTATATTTTCCTTGTTTAAGTGGCCCTGGATTGACAGTTGCTGGTCATGATGTGATTGAGCCAGATAGTAAAAGAGTGGCTCTGGGTGTAAATACTGGTGACCATGCCATTTACATTGTCCCTCCATGTTTGTGTGTCTCTGATTAGTGATGACTGACGGTCTTCCTCCTGATTAAAGACAGTTCACGAGAGAAGAGAGGGCTTGCCTTTTCCAGTTCAGCTGCTGAGCCAAGCCTTGTCTTTGCCCTTTTGGTTTCCTCAAAGCTCTTTCTCGGTCCTTCTGCAGCATCACTCCTCCTCTCGGAGTGTAGCACTGTGGACTTTAGGGTCATGAGGCACCTGTTGCTATGACGATTTTGTGTGCTCTTTTGGTTGATGCTGCTGTGATAGCCCTACCTGGAGGGAGAGCCCAGACCTCCCTGTGTTTTCTTGCTCGGATTGACCCTGGTCTGCTCCCTGGGGTTGCTGTGTGAGCAGAGACACTGCCACCAGAAAAGTTCTTTTAATTCTGTCTTACTGGATAAACAGGTTGGTCTTGTGGGGTTTTCGTTGTTGTTGTTGTTGTCTTTTTTTGGCCACTCATGGCTGAAGAGCCAGGGATTCAACCCCATAGGAAAACCTCTGTGAGCCAGAAAAAGTCCAGTTCTTGCTTCTGCTCTTCTACTCTGGTCAAGTGTCTGGAAGAGGAGGAAGACTCCACCTGTGGGAAGTTGCCCTGGTAGGACAGAGAGTCTGATAGAGATTATACACAGCGTGGGGTTTATATTAAAAAACATTAGATGATTTATATTGAAAACCTTTAGATGCTGACAGTTTAAGTCTATTGTGGCTTTTGGTTTTTGCTCCTGTTATGAGCATTCAAACCTTGTCTTTGGTAGAAAGTGTGACAGCTGCTGGAGGAAGTGAGGAGCTGCTGCTCTGGCCCATTCGGGTCTTACGCCCATCTTGCCACCTACGTCTTTTATTTTTTCTAGTATCAGGAAAACAGACCGACCAGAATCCCATTGGAGCTTTCTTGGTACCACCAGCATGATGGATCATTTGTGACAAATTCCACAAATGCTTTAGAGTCTCAGTACTCAGAGTGCGGTTCCTGGACCAGCAGTATCCCCATCACCTGGAAGCTTGTTAGGAATGCAGAATCTGAGGTCCCACCCAGCCCCACGGAATCGGAATCTACATATTAGGTAGACCCCTGGAGGAGTCAGATACATACACAGTCATATACACAGCAAAGTGTGAGAGATGCTGCTTCAAAGAATCCTCTGGGGGGAGTTCCTGTTGTGGCACAGAGGAAACCAATCAGTAGCATCCATGAGGATTTGGGTTCGATCCCTGGCCTTGCTCAGTGGGTTAGGGATCCAGCGTTGCCGTGAGCTGCAGTGTAGGTTGCAGACGTGGCTCAGATCCCTCGTTGCTGTGGTTGTGGTGTAGGCTGGCAGCTGAAGCTCTGATTCAACCCCTAGCCTGGGAACTTCCATATGCTACAGGTGTGGCCCTAAAAAGAAGAATCCAGAATCCTCTGAAGCCACAGGGCACTTCCTGGAAGCGCCAAAGGCCAGGCTGGTTGCCTATGCTGTCCAAGGCTCAGATACCACCTCCCCTTCTTTCATAAAGGCATGCTAGCCCAGGTATTTGAGTGAGTGCCCCCTTCAGAGATAGCAGATGCTAAATGCCAGCTGTATAGAGCCCCAGCTAGTTTATACCACTTTCCAAAAGACCTGGAGTTAGTCCTGCAGATAACTGATACCCTCTTGAGTCTGGAGAGCTTTGTTTGGCGTCTCCACCCCTCAAGTACACCCCTGTTAGGACGGGTGGGCCCCAGTAGTTCTTACGTGATCAGAGGTTATTCCGAGGAAGGTTGGTGGACAGCAAGACCCTGAGAATCTACCACTGTTGTCCAGAGCGATCATAAAGAGTTCTTTCTAGTCAACTGAAAAAAATTTTACCTAAATAAGAATGAATGATTTTAGGAGTTCCCTTTGTGGCTCAGCAGTAATGAACCCGACTAGTATCCATGAGGATACAGGTTCAATCCCTGGCCTCGCTCAGTGGGTTAAGGATCTGGTGTTGCTGTGAGCTGCGGTGCAGGTCGCAGACGTGACTCGGATCTTGCCTTGCTGTGGCTGTGGTGTAGGCTGGCAGCTGCAACTCCGATTTGACCCCTAGCCTGGGAACCTCCATATGCCACAGGTATGGCCCTAAAAAGACCAAAAAAAAAAAAAAGAGAGAGAGAGAATGAATGATTCTCACTATCAGGAGTAATTTAAATATTCTTGACAGGATTTCTTGGCCTGTCTGCTTTTTCTTATAAGAATGTGTGGGTGTAATAAAAGCAGGGACTCCAGGATTCTTCCCAGGCTGTTCATACTCCTGTTTCCGATGTGTCTTCTTGACTGTTAAAAATTTGGATCCAGAAATTTATATTCTTTTCCCAATCTGGCTATTCAATCTATTCTTTTTTCCCCCCTTCCAGTTTTATTGAAATATAATTGATGTGCAGCCCTGTAGAGGTTGAAGATGCATAGCATAATGATTCGACTTCCATACATCATGAAATGAATACCCCAATGAGTTTAGTGAACATCCATCATCTCATGTAAATACAAAATTAAAGAAATAGGGAAAAAACCTTTTTTTCTTGTGATGAGAGTGCTAAGGATTTACTCTCTTAACGACTTGAAGCGTATAGCATACAGCTATGTTAATGAAATTTATCACGAGGCACCTGACGTCCAGAGTACTTATTTCATTTACAAATGAAAGTTTCCTTTTTGACGGCCTTCACTGAATTCTCCGTCTTCCCAACCCCTGCCTCTGGTACCTCAGAAGTTAAATTAAGGCTGACCTACCAGAGATGAGAGTGAAGACAGGCAGAAATGCTGAATTATTACATGTCTGTATCATGGCCTTTGGAATCCCAGGCAAATTCTAGCTCTAGGGATTTTTCTGTTCTCCTTTGCATGCTTCCAAATTGTAGACTCATAAATGAGGACATTAACATCGCCTTTTGACTTTTTTCAAGAAGGGTATTACCCAGTAGAAAACACTAAAGCCTGCAGCTGCAGGAACAGCATGGACTCCTGGAAGCGAATTTCCCGGGTCGCTTGGTGGTTAGGTGTGCAAAGTCAGCAGTCTGCAGGCCTAGGTTTGAATCCTGCTCCGATGCTTACTGGGCACCTCTGGGCGAATTCGCTCAACACCTGTAGGTACTACATCTAAGTAGTACCTACCCCACAGGGTTATTATGAGGACCAAAGGAATTAATATACAGAAAAGCTGCTCAGACAGTGCCTCGCAGATAGTAACTTAACCAATACTATCTATTATTTTTGACTCTGTGGCATGACAAAATTGTTTGGGTTCAGTGGCGTATAAGCCTGAGAATCAAACTTGGAGGCTGGTGGACTTGAGTTTCTTCTCTTCCTACTTCCGGCAGTACTCATTAGCAATGAGATGGTCCAGAAGCAAGCCCAGCAGAGGAGAGAGGGAGAAGCAGGGGCTGGAGACAGTCTACTGGTGCAGCAGTAACTCCCCTCTTCATGAATTGAACTGGCTGTGCTCTAAAATGAGAAGCAAAATGATATAATGTAATTAGATAAGTCACACCAGGCTTTGTGGATAGCAGGCCATGGCCACGTTCACTTTCTCATTTAATCTCCATAGTTTTTCTGAAGTAGAGCAGAAAGACGGGGAGGCAGTGGCTCAGTTCGAGGTCCCCAACTAGAGCTCTGGCTTCTGGACCCCAGATTCAGTGCCTTTTCCACACTCTGTGAATCTGCAGACCCTTTACCAAGGTGCCTAAAACATCCTGAGAGCTGCCTCTCTTCTCTCTCCCTCCTGTTAGGAAGGCCGTGAGCAGCTCTCAGATTAGCCTCTGGATGATTCCTGCCAAAGCCGGGGGGGGGGGGGGGGGGGCGGGGGGCTCCCAGGAGGCCGATGCTCTAGCCCTAGAACTATGTGCTTTAGGTTCACTTGGAAGGGAAGGTAGGGAGCAAGGAAGAGGGGAGAGGGGAGGGAGGTGGGAATGATGCTTGGCTTGCTGGAACCTCTTCTACAAGCCACCCTAAGCTGAGGAGGGGGCGGATGTTAAAGGGTACCTGCAGTTTGGCTCCGTGTGAATTATCTAAATACATTATGAAAAAGAATAATCAATGGCATGTCACTTTAGGACAAGATGGCCATAAAGTGCCTTGCTAACTGACCTGACCCTGATTGATCCCACTGAGCCTCAGAATCCTTCTGAGCCCAGGGCTCCCAGCAGCCAGTCAGGTTTGTTAACTGAGAAGGAACCCACTGACTATTCCTTTTTGCAGGGGTATCCTTTCAGTGCGATGAGTTACATTTTTTTTTTTTTCCTGTTCTTTGGCTTCCCTGCAGCATATGGAGCTCCCAGATCAGATCCAAGCTGCAGTTGCAACCTACACTGCAGGTGCAGCAGTGCCAGGTTCTTAACCCACTTTCTCAGGCCGGGGATTGAACGTGTGTCCCAGCGCTCCAGAGATGCTGCTGATCCCATTGTGCCACAGCGAGAACTCCACGTGTCTTATTAAATCAGTGCATTTAGCATTTAGGTGATTCTGGAGTTCTTGGTAGTGGCAACAATATATTTTATCAGCTATTTAAATGTTACCAGGAGTTCCTGTCGAGGCTCAATGGTAACAAACCCAGCTGGGATCCACGAGAACTCGGGTTCCATCCTTGGTCCTGCTCAGTGGTTAAGAATCCGGTGTTGCCGTGAGCTGTAGTGTAGGTTGCAGCTTCGGCTTGGATCCTGCATTGCTGTGGCTGTGGTGTAGGCTGGGAGCTATAGCACCCATTCAAGCCCTAGCCCGGGAACTTTCACATGCAGCGGTACAGGCCTAAAGGACAAAAAAAAAAAAAAAAATGTTACCACTCATTTGATGCTTTCACCTTGCTGTGTCCTGGAGCAGCTCTTGAAATCTAATTGAACCCCAAAATAGTAGTCATCTGCATTCATGGTAAACAGCCATCTTTTTGCCTTCTTTAGAGGCAAACTTGACCTTTTATTCCCCCCACTAAGATAAGGAAGGGAGACAGTAGTAGGAGAAGGGGGCTTCTGCCTTCTCTCAAGCACACAGCAGATTGCTGCAAACTCTTCCGACAGGCTGAGATGCACCCCTCCTGCCCCCGACCCGGGTCAGCAGTATCCCTGAGACAGCCGCAGCGCTCGGAGCTCAAAGCAGAAGGCGCGTGTCTGCCGTTGGCCATGGAGCCTCGGCAGGCCACGTGCATCACATGACGCATAATGCCTGGCCGATGATTTTGTCCTGACTATTCATAAGGCTCTGTGAGGTCTGGAGGGGTGGTCCAAGAACTTCAGAGTCAAGGTGTTATTTTGATCAGACCTCTGCTTACCCTTTCCTCATGTAAGCTTTTGGGAGGGACTGGGAAGGGGGTGGGTGGCAGGGTGCTGGGAGGCAGTGCAGCATAAATGGAACGGTCTGTCTTATTTGTCCTTAACACCGCTAGTGTTTGGGTCATAGGGCTATTCAGTGAGGTCGCCTGAAAATGATCAACCAAGGAGCCACCAAGAGAGAAAGGTTCACCAAGGAGTTGTGGGATGGCAGCCCCGTGATGGCAGGTGAGGCCAAGATGCCTGTGGCCATGGCTTCCTGCCAGCACCAGAGCTTTCATCCATCAGCAAAGGGCACTCACAGTTTCTAACCCAGGACGGCCAGTGCTTTAAGAAAATGTTTGCTGTATATTTTATTGTGAATTTCCCTGATGGTAATTATGGGGCATTTGAAAATTACAAAAAGATGAAAAGGAAAAAAATTTACCTGTAATCACAAAATACAAAGTCCAAAAAAAATACTCTTAAAATTTGAATATATTTCATTGAAGTCTTTTTTCCATGCATCTGTGCATACTTTTTAAGAAAATTTGTATCATAATGAAGATGCGATTTTCATCACGTTCTTTTTACATACATGAGCATACTTTTATATCATTAAGTTACTCAAAAATATTTAAGTGTATGATATGTAAGCTTCCACTTTCTGAATAAATGGTGTTAAATAATTTATTTAACCATTTTTGTTGAACATTTTAGTAGTTTTTATATTTTTATATGCGTGTGATGAATAATAGCAGCATACGTTTTTAGGGGAGAAATATAGCAGGGAATAGATTTTTAACATCTTCTTTCTTTTTTTTTTTTTGTCTTTTTAGGGCTGCACCCATGGCATATGGAGGTTCCCAGGGTAGGGGTCAAATCAGAGCTGTAGCTGCTGGCCTACACCACAGCCAAAGCAACGCCAAATCCAAGCCCTGTCTGCCACCTACACTTCGGCTCACGGCAACGTCAGATCCTTAACCCACTGAGCGAGACCCAGGGATTGAACCCACGTCCTCATGGATACTAGTCAGGTTCATTACCTCTGAGCCACGACGGGAACTCCAGTTTTTAACAGCTTGATGGGATAGTCAGCACTGTTCATTGTACCAGTGCTAACAGCTCAGATATATATGTGGACATAGATATTATATCTTCATTCATACATGGATGTGGTGCCAGGTTTAATACTTACAGAATCTCTAGGCTCTCCAGTATAACCTAGCCTTTTGGGTACCAGTCCATTGAAGGATTGACATTTCCATCCAATAAATTTCTGAAAATAACTGTAGAGGTAGTTGACTCCCATGAGCAATCCATAGCTGCTGTGTTAAGTCCTGTTAAGCGGTGCTGAATTTTTTTTAATTGAAGTATTATTGATTTACAATATTATGTTAGTTTCAAGTGTACAACATAGTGATTCAGTATGCTTATAGATTATATTCCACTTAAAGCTATTGCAAAGCAATGGCTATATTTCCTTGTGCTGTACAATATATTCTTGTTGCTTATTTATTTTATACATAGTAATTTGTATCTCTTAATCCCATACCCCTGTTTCGTTCCCTCTTCTTCCCTCTCCTCACAGGTCATTAGTCTGTGACTCTTTTTCTGCTTTGTTACACACATTCATTTGTTGTATTTTTTAGAGTCCACACATGCATGACAAAAGAGTATTTGTCTTTGTCTGAATTATTTCACTAAGCATAATACTCTCTAGGTGTATCCATGTTGTTGCAAATAGCAGAATTTCATTCTTTTTTTTATCAATGAGTAATATTCCTGTGTGTGTGTGTGTGTGTGTGTGCGCATGTCTCACATCTTCTTTATCCATTCCTCTGTTGACGGACAGTTAGGTTACTTCCATATCTTTTTTTTAAAAAATTTTTTAATTTTCCCACTGTACAGCAAGGGGGTCAGGTTATCCTTACATGTATACATTACAATTACATTTTTTCCCCCAGCCTTTGTCCTGTTGCAACACGAGTATCTAGACAAAGTTCTCAATGCTATTCAGCAGGATCTCCTTGTAAATCTATTCTAAGTTGTGTCTGATAAGCCCAAGCTCCCCATCCCTCCCACTCCCTCCCCCTCCCATCAGGCAGCCACAAGTCTTTTCTCCAAGTCCATGATTTTCTTTTCTGAGGAGATGTTCATTTGTGCTGGATATTAGATTCCAGTTATAAGTGATATCATATGGTATTTCTCTTTCTGGCTCATTTCACTCAGTATGAGATTCTCTAGTTCCATCCATGTTGCTGCAAATGGCATGATGTCATTCTTTTTTATGGCTGAGTAGTATTCCATTGTGTATATATACCACCTCTTCCGAATCCAATCCTCTGTCGATGGACATTTGGGTTGTTTCCATGTCCTGGCTATTGTGAATAGTGCTGCAATGAACATGCGGGTGCATGTGTCTCTTTTAAGTAGAGTTTTGTCAGGATAGATGCCCAAGAGTGGGATTGCGGGGTCATATGGAAGTTCTATGTATAGATTTCTAAGGTATCTCCAAACTGTTCTCCATAGTGGCTGTACCAGTTGACATTCCCACCAACAGTGCAGGAGGGTTCCCTTTTCTCCACACCCCCTCCAGCACTTGTTATTTGTGGATTTATTAATGATGGCCATTCTGACTGGTGTGAGGTGGTATCTCATGGTAGTTTTGATTTGCATTTCTCTTATAATCAGCGATGTTGAGCATTTTTTCATGTGTTTGTTGGCCATCTGTATATCTTTGGAGAAATGTCTATTCAGGTCTTTTGCCCATTTTTCCATTGATTGATTGGCTTTTTTGCTGTTGGGTTGTATAAGTTGTTTATATATTCTAGAGATTAAGCCCTTGTCGGTTGCATCATTTGAAACTATTTCCTCCCATTCTGTAAGTTGTCTTTTTGTTTTCTTTTGGGTTTCCTTTGCTGTGCAAAAGCTTTTCAGTTTGATGAGGTCCCATGGGTTTATTTTTGCTCTAATTTCTTTTGCTTTGGGAGACTGACCTGAGAAAATATTCATGATGTTGATGTCAGAGAGTGTTTTGCCTATGTTTTCTTCTAGGAGTTTGATGGTGTCCTGTCGTATATTGAAGTCTTTCAGCCATTTGGAGTTTATTTTTGTGCATGGTGTGAGGGTGTGTTCTAGTTTCATTGCTTTGCATGCAGCTGTCCAGGTTTCCCAGCAATGCTTGCTGAATAGACTTTCTTTTTCCCATTTTATGTTCTTGCCTCCCTTGTCAAAGATTAATTGACCATAGATAGGTGTCAGGGTTTATTTCTGGGTTTTCTATTCTGTTCCATTGGTCTGTCTGTTTTGATACTAGTACCACACTGTTTTGATGACTGTGGCTTTGTAGTATTTCTTGAAGTCTGGGAGAGTTATGCCTCCTGCTTGGTTTTTGTTTACTTCCATATCTTGACTGTTGTAAATAATGCTGCTGTGAACGCTGGGGTACATGTATCTTTTTTTTTTTTTTTGTCTTTTCAGGGCCTCACCTGCAGCATACGGAGGTTCCCAGGCTAGGGGTCTAATTAGAGTTACAGCTGCCACCCTACAACACAGCCACAGCAACAGCAGATCCAAGCCACATCTGCAACCTACACCACGGCTCACGGCAATGCCAGATCCTTAACCCACTGAACGAGGCCAGGGATTGAACTGTGGTCCTCATGGATGCTGGTTGTTCTTAACCTGCTGAGCCACGACGGAACTTGACATCTGTCTTTTTGAATTAGTGTTTTCATTTTTTTACATGTGTACCCAGGAGTAGCATTGCTGGGTCATGTGATAGTTCCATGTTTAATTTTCTGAGGAAGCTCCATACTGTTTTCCATAGTGGCTGCACCAGTTTACATGCCCACCAACAGTGTACAAGGGTTCCCTTTTCTCCACATCCTCTTCAACATTTGCTGTCTGTAGACTTTTTGTTAATAGTCATTCTGAAGTTTGAGGTGATAGCTCATTGTGGGTTTGATTTGCATTTCTCTAATAATTAGCCATGCTGAGCATCTTTTCATGTGTCTGTTGGCCATCTGTATTTCTTCTTTGGAATGGTGTCTATTTAGATCTTCTGCCTGGTTTTTGATTGAATTGTAGGAGCTGTTTATGTATTCCAGCTATTAACCCCTTATCAGTCATATCATTTGCAAGTATTTTGTCCTGTTCAGTAGGTTGTCTTTTTGTTTTGTTGATGATTTTCTTTGCTGTGCAAAAGCTTTCAGGTTCCGTTAGGTCCCATTTGTTTATTTTTGCTTTTATTTCTTTTGCCTCAGGAAACAGATCCAAAAAAATATTGCTATGATTTATGTCAAAGAGTGTTCTGCCTGTGTTCTCTCCTAGGAGTTCCATGGTTTCAGGTCTTGCATTTAGGTCTTTAATCCATTTGGAGTTTATTTTTGTATACGGTGTGGGCGGGATGTTGTCATCTCATTCTTTTACATGGAGCTGTCCACTTTTCCCAGCACTGCTTATTGCCATGACTGTCGTTTCTCTGTTGTATGTCCTTGCCTCCTTCGTCATAAGTGCTGTCGAATGTGGGTCAGATGCCCTTGGGGGTCCTCCTGCCTCGGGGCCCTTTGGCACTCACACCTGCCTCTCTTCTCTCCCCCGCAGTTACTGGGGCTTCCAGATGCAGATGACGACGCGTTTGAAGAGTACAGTGCAGATGTGGAAGAGGAGGAGCCAGAGGCCGACCACCCCCAGATGGGGGTCAGTCAGCAGTAGACTTCCAAGGGCTCCCACCTGAGAAGGAGCGTGAGCCCCGTGGTACCCGAGGGGGGTTTCCAAGCTCCTGGGTTAGCATTTTGCATTAGCACTTCGAAACAGGACGGCTGACTCCCAGCATCCAAATTAAAAATGAAATACCTTTTTAATGACCACAAAATATCTGGGATGAGCTTTGCTCAGAAGTGACCTGAATTTTACTCCCGTTTCGGTGGGTCTCTGTGGAGTTGTCTTGTTAGCCTTTGCCGTTTTGAATTTGGAGTCCGTCTTGTGGCTGACTGTTCTCTCTTGGGTTTATGTTGGAGAGCTAACATTTGCTGACTCGACTGTCGAGAACTCTGAATGTATTAAGGATGTGTTTTGAGTCATCGCAGGTGACATTATTGAGGGAAAGCATGGCAGAGAAGAAATGCAGTCTGCACTTTTTATGTACCTTTTAAGTGTATGTAAGTGGAAGGTTTGCTTATAAAGCATGAGTTTTAATACCTAGTCATTAAACTGCACAAGTACAAATACAAGGGCAGAAAAAAAAGAATTACTTAGTTTTGGATTAAGAGGGTAAGAGAGGCAAAGGAGCCTTCGTTTAAGTGTTCTGCCATTACTAAGGTACCTGGATATATAGCAGCTGGTTCATGGTTAGGTATAAACATGACTTGCATGTTCGATTATTTTAAAACATGCTGATTCCAAAGCCACTTTTAAAGGCTAATAGTGGAGAATATAAATGGGGTGACGTAAATCATTGACTTTAAAATGTTTCTAAGCCACCCCACCTATGAAATGAAACATTGACCTTCTCTCTTTATAACAAGATGGCAACTTGTTAAATCATGAAAACATCCCAAATCCAAGTGCCACTTAAACTTTGAAGCCATAGATAAATTTAAAGGGGAAAATAAACCAGGATTTAAAAAATGTTTTTTAGATATGATGGAATCCTTCTTTACTTTCTTAATCTATCTTTTATTCCTTAAAAAAAAAAGTCAAGAAAATGATCCCACTGTGTAATTTATTAAACAATTGTAATCAAGTGCTTTAAGGAACCTAATTGCAGTGAAGTTTTAAAGTGGTGTGAAGGTAGGGGGTCTTTGAATCCTGGGTTAACTTGGTTCAGAAGGGACGTTTTAATGATCAATATCCTCCGACAACTAACTGGAAACACTGCTGGCATCATTTAGCAGCAGAGACGTGGCGGGGGGTGGGGGTGGGGATTCTTTGTAACGCTAACGTGGAATTATTTAAAACATTCATTTTTCTTAGATCCTTCTATATCTCTGGTTCAAATAACATAGGATGCAGATTGCCTCTTTTACAACACTCGACTCAACATAACATCTGGGATGGACCTGTTTTTAACATGCATTCACGTGCCTGCGGGGGCGTCAAAGTTTTGGATGGAAAAAAAAAAAAAAAAAAAAAGCAGCAGCAGCAGCAGAGGCCACGGAGCTGATGGGAGCCTTGTATATCTTCCAGGCATGTCGATGTCAACCTGATTATCTCAACATTTTCTGTTTAATTGATTGGTGCTGTGAGGCACACAGCTGCTCGTGGTAAAACGGGGTCCTGCAGTGTTCAGTCATTGGGTAAAATAATATAGTGGTTTCCATCTGTGCTTCAGTACCACGTTTGTTTTTCTTCTTGGAAAAACCTATTAAAGGTTAACTTCAAGTGAAATGAATTTCCTTCTGAGTAGCCTGTTAACAAAACAAACCTTGGGGGTTTATCCAGTGGGGCAGGCGGCTTGTGCTGCCCGGTCCCTCGCTGGTGTTCTGATTGGCTGCGTACCTGAGCACAGGTGACTGGAAGCTACACCTCCAGGAGGCAGGGCCCTGGTCTCTAAGCGCGCCCAAAACAGGACTTCTGCCACCGACCTCCAGAAGCTTGACTAGCTTGCTCCATTCAAAGGTAAACTGGAGTTTTGTACGCAAAGGCTTAAAATCTGAATTTACGTATGTTTGGAAGTAGGGTGGACATGAGCATAAAATTTATTTGATCAAAAAGGTGTTTAAGTTTTGATCAAATGCATTGCTGTAGTACTATGTTAATGTGCTCGGTTTATAAAAATTGAGCTGAGATGGACTCAGCCCTTCAGGGAGCCAGGGAGAAATCCGGTTTTTGTTCTGCCCCAGGGCGAGGGGAGAACATCGCTGTGTGTTACTTATTTTCGCCGCAAAACCCCAAAAGGCGCTTGCAAATCGGATTGTTTCCTCTGAAGCTTCGTTTCCAATGTGCACCTCCCCGCCAGGGCTGGCACCTCCCCGCCAGTGCCGGCTGCTGACACACGTGCACACGTGCACGCTAACGGCCCTCGCAGCGCGGATTTTCTCTTGGGGTCTCGCGTGGCTTCAGAGCAGAGCTTCCCCTGGCCGGTCAGGGGTGCAGGCAGCCTGTGGTTCTTGTTATCGAAATGGTTCCCTGGCTAGACAGGTACCAGACTCACGAACACGTAAACACACCTACCGAGAGGCAGTGTGGTGCCCCGGGGGGGAGTGTAGACCCAGGCCTGGGAGAGAGACCTGGGTTTAGTCCTGACCCTGCCAGGGACCGCGTGCCCTTGGGCAAGTCACTTCACTAGCGAGAAGCGGGGTTGTTTGCTCTTCCTGCTTTAACCACTGTCCTTCCTTAACCGCCTTACCGTGTGTGTGTGTGTGTGTGCGCGCGCGCGCGCGTGCATGTGTGTGCGCGTGTGTGTAGAGCAACAATCAAGGACACTTTTCGGGCAGTGCAAAGGAAGTACATGTTGAATCTTACTGTCCTTAGGATCCTGGCCCAGGATGACCTTAGAACATGTTTGTGCTGGTCTGTGAGTGTCTGAAGCCTCCAGGAGTGATACTGAGGGGCTGGGGAGATTCGTTCCTTGGGCGAGGGGGCAAAGGAGGGCCCCAGAGATGTGGGAGGCAAGCATGTCCCAGTTGCGCACCCTCCGCTCAGAAGGCCTGGAATCTCTTTGTGTCCTGACCGTCTGGGGCTTTGGAGGTAGAATAAGCTTGACTGGGAGGAGGAAATGGGCATGAAGAATGGCTGGAAGAGAGTGGAAGAGGAGAGCTTTTTGGCCGTGTCATCCAGCAGAGACAAAGAGAGTAGTAGAGAAAGTGTGTGTGTGTGTGTGTGTGGATAGGGGATCGAATGCTTGTTGATCCTGGTAGGTTAGCTGTGAAGTCATGCCTATGATAACATTCCAGAACCTTGATCCCAGGTTTGAGTGCCTCACAGAGACAATTTTTTTTCCCCCCGGCTCCTTTCGGTTACTGTTCGCTGCCTGGTGATCATACTGAGCAGACTCTGGGGAGTCAGAGAGCAAATTCTGTTGGGAGGTGAGATGCCCACACCATGCCTGCCACTGCCCCGGGCACTGCAGGGTCCACTCAAACCTCTGGGCTCCCAGCCGCTCCCAGTGCTCTTCCCCGTGCCTCGCACAGGAATCGTCTCCTGTTTAGAGATTCTCCTTGGGTCCTGTGCCAGACTGAGGCCTTCAGTGTTCTTAAGTGTCTCACCTGTCGTGGTCACTGTCAGTTTCCACACAGGAGCAGAGACCCTTCCCCAGTACAAGTTCACCTCTAAACATTGCTTCTGTTTCCTGAGAGCACAAAGCATGTGGATCTAGGGGAGCTGTGATACTAGAGCATCATGGGCCCTTATATGTTAGGAATCTGCCTTGCATATTAAAAGATCAAATTGGGGAGTTCCCGCTGTGGCAGTGGGTTAAGAACCTGGCATTGTCTCTGAGGCGGCATGGGTTTGATCCCCAGCCCGGGAGTTTCCATATGCTGAAAAATAGGTGTGGCCAAAAAATAAAAATAAAATAAAAACACTTTGGGAAGCTGTGGTATGATGACCAGATCTGATTTTCCGGGTTTGAGAGACATAGGGGAGTAGGCAGAACTTAACCTGGGGCAGGAGGAGATGAGGCAGATAGAATGGGGAGAGTTTAGGGTCTGACTATTTAATAATCAATAAGCCAAGAGGCAGTTATCCTGTCAAGTACAAGAGAACCGGTTTCCTGGCTGTCTTACTAGGAGCCAGCTTTCCTCAAAGAGACTACCTGCCTGTTGAGGGGCAAGGCCTGGGTTGGGGGTGGCTTTGTGGCTTTAAAAATGCCTCCCAGCCCAGGAGACAACAGGTGCCCTGCAAATCTGGGAGTTCTAGTCCTCACCGAACCAGCTGCCAACCAGAGCAGTCCGTGTTTCCAAAGTGCCCACAGATCTGACTGGGGCTCCAACCACCTGGCAGGCAGAATCCGACTCAAACTTGACCTTGGTGTCAGCAAAGCGGGCCTAAGGGCAGAGCCCACCTGCTCCACCGCACTTCCAGGTTGTAGCACGAGCACAATTAAAACTCAAGCAGATCCCAGATCCCTCTTCCCTTTAGTGATATTAACTCCAAAGAGATGCCACTGCCTGACTGCTTAGTCTTCAGATTACCAGAGAAGCCTCAATTTTTTAAAAAATTCAAAACAAATCCTCTCCCATAAAGGCACAGTCCATTAGCTGGGTTTGGTGATAGCAGGTGTGACCCGAAAGGCTGAAGTCGTTTAGATTTTGTACAGAAAGTTTCTCAAACTTGCCACCATGCCAGTAGCCACTGGTATCCGTGGCAACGTGATGTCCACGTTGAGCAAATTGTTGAAAATCATGTGTGGTCTTTGATATTTTTATTTCCATTTGGATGACAAAAACAGAGGAACTCTGAGCGTTTCACGTTGTTAGAAAGTCCCTTTAAAGCACGGTAGGGCTGAACAGGCACAAGTAGTTAAAAGCCGGCACCAGGCCACACAAAAATAAACATTTAATTTGCTGAGAAGTGTATATTCAAGTTATTCAGTACCCCAGAGAAAGCTGACAGTCTGTCCTTTGTAAAACTGCCATTGCCTGTTTTTTTCCTTTGGTTTTGTTTTTGTTCAGATTGGTTTTTTTTTTTTTTTTTTGACTCTAAGTACTTTCTGATAGCTAAGCAGATAAGATACAGAGCAGACCTCTATACCAATGTCAGCTTTTTAGAGGAGAAAGTAAATTGTCAGTTCTCGGGAAAACTTGCAGCTCTCTAGGTACCTGTCTTAATTTGTGTAAGAGAGCAGCGTTTGCCTGTCCACATAGAAGCGAAAGCAAGGAACAGTTTGGGGGTTTTGGTTTTTAGGCAAGAAACGTTTCAGGCAGGGTGTGTATGCTTTCTTTGCCTTTATTTTTCCTTTCAAAGAAATCTCTTGTAAGTGACAAAACTGTGAAATGGGTTTGCCAAAAATTGTTGACCTTCGTTAGATGCTTCGAGCCGTGTAAACCCCACATGGAACCCTGTCCACACCTGCTCCTCGCCCTCTCCCCTGAGAGCAAGGAGCTCATCCAACGATGTAATTACCATTCGCTTGCTATTAAAGAGCCTTCCGAACTCCGAACTCTGGTGATATGTGCCTCTTGTTTACTCTCTCCGGCAAGATTGGTCCTAGAGGGCACCGAACTTGGCAGACAGGAGGAGCTGGGAAAAGGGGCCACCCGCCAGCTTTGGGGTTGCTGTTGTCGGGGCCCGGGAGGGAGGGCGGGGAGAGAGGGAGGAGATTCCTAGAAACACTGATGTGATTCATGTGTTAATAACTGATGTGTTTGGAGACGTGTATCTCTTCGGATGCTGTAGCTGGTGTTTAGTAAGTTTCCACTCTTCGAATTTAGATGGTTTTGGTGCTAATTGGGAATCCTTTGTGGCGTCAGTTAGAAAGCTGTGGTCGTTCTAGATGACAAGACACCATTTCCCACGACTGTCCCCCCAGTTGTTATTCAGAAACAATGGCATTTAAAGTATAAATCTGGCCGTTGGTGCTAAGTCCTGTTATTTGATTAAGAGCAAGTTTCTTTCCCCACATGAATAGGTCTCCATAGATTGTTAAATTAGATTTGAGTTTTTTCTTAATAGGCATGGCCTAGAGGCTCGTGTGTGTGTGTGTGTGTGTGTGTGTGTGTGTGTGTTTCAGATAACAATTCATGCTGCTTTGTTTCCACCCTGGCTGTTGTCAGAGGTTATATGAGTGCTGGTGGTGCTAGGGTAAGCATTCTAGATCTCAGCGTAAGTCTGACCTCAGAGGGGCGGTGACATGGGCTTCCTCAGACAAAGCCTTTCTTTCAAGAGAATTTCTTTGTTCCTGTTTGTTGAGCACTCTCACAGATAGATATTTTTTTTGGCTGTGCCCATAGCATATAGAAGTGCCCAGGCCAGGGATTGAACCTGTGCCACAGTAGTGACCCAAGCCAGAGCAGTGATAATGCCAGATTCTTAACCTGCTAGCCCACCAGGGAACTCCCAGAAAGACTTTTTAAAATTTTATTTTGTTTTTGGCCCACAGAATGTGGAAGTTCGTGAGCTGGGGATCGAACCCCCCCCCCCCCCCCGCCCCCAGAGCAGCAGCACAAGCAGCTGCAGTGGCCACACCAGATCCTCAACCTGTTGCCCCACAGGAGAACTCCCAGGTAGACCTTTTAAACTGAGGACTGGCTCCTGCATCTAAGTGCAGGGACTGGCATTAGAAAGACCCCCATTCCCCTTTGCAGTGAGTCTTTCCAAGTTGGTTGCCTGGGGGGAAGTTTCTAAGCCAGTCTGCTCCCTGACTGGCTAGTCTCCGCTTCCCATCCCCCTGTCTTTGTTTCCTCCTCTGTACAGATAGGAGTGTGGACTCATTTCCATGTTCCCTCCAGGCACTAGCATTGTGGGAATGTACCCAGTCTGGATTAGTGGGATTAGAGCCGGACGGGAAGCAAAGTTTACAGGGAAAATACTCTCCCAGGAAACCAGGGCTGGGTGACCAACAATGGCAAAACAAACTCATCTTCCCTAGGTTCCCTTTTAGAAATAAAGACCCCTTGGGGTTTCCTGCTGTGGTTCAATGGTAACTAACACGACTAGTATCCATGAAGATGCGAGTTCGGTCCCTGGCCTCACTCAGTGGCTTAAAGGATCTGGGTTTGTTTGCCGTGAGCTGTGGTGTAGGTCGCAGACATAGCTCATATCTGGCATTGCTGTGGCAGTGGCGTAGGCTGGCAGCTGCAGTCCACTTCCATATGCCACAGATGCAGCCCTAAAAAGACACACACACACAAACAACACACACACACACGCAAAGCAAAAGTTGAAATAAAGACCCCAGTCGAAACAGTGGATGCATATTAGCCCCAATGATAACATCCCTGGATACTTTTCTCCTCCCTTCCTACACATCCCTTCTTCTTGTAATAAAAAATACAAGATTAAAAAAAAAACAAAAACAGGAGTTCCCGTCATGGCGCAGCGGAAACGAATCCGACTAGGAACTGTGAGGTTGCAGGTTCAATCTCTGGTCTTGCTCAGTGGGTTAAGGATCCAGTGTTGCCATGAGCTCTGGTGTAGGTTGCAGATGCGGCTCGGATCTGGCGTTGCTGTGGCTGTGGCTGGCAGCTGCTGCTCCGATTTGACCCCTAGCCTGGGAACCTCCATATGCTGTGGGTGCGACCCTAAAAACAAACAAACAATAAATAATAAAGGCAAAAACCTACAACAAAACGAGTATTTGGGATGCTTTGCTTGCTTAGGAAGGTAACAGTTTCATTTCTTGTGGAAATGAGTCTCATTTCCATAGTGAAGTAAGGCCAGGAGGGACACCCCATTGTCCCGGTTTCATCGTGGACACGAATGCGTGGAAATAAAGTCAGCAAAGCAGAACCCACTAGCCAGCGTGTGGACCCTGCGCCAGGGCCGGAGCCAGTGGGGCTGCATGTATGTGTGCGGGAGGGGCAGGCAGGGAGTTCCCAGTGCCCTCCTGCTGAATCAGGGTCAGGAGCAAACATTTCTCTCTGCCAGCCTGGCCTCCAGGAAACACATGCTGAAATAGCTGGCCCTCTGCCTTTCCTCTTAGTTCCACTGTGAGCAAATGCGAACTTTGAAATCCTTCCCTGACCTCCCTTTCCCCCTCGTTTGGAGCAGAAAACAATGAAATTTCTAAAACTCGGAGCAAGCCCTAAGTAGGCAGCCCGAGACTAAGGTAGGCCTTTCCTCTTAGGCAACATTCTCCTTGTTTCCAGAAAAACATGGCCACAACGCGAGACATAAAAACGAAGTTTGTCCTTAGGGATGTTTTTTAATTGGAAGCCTCTAGAGGTCAGCACCGCATAAAGAACCGGTTTGCTCTATGTGCGCGTGCTGGGCGGGCTCTCACCCGCTTCCTGGTGGAGCCTTTGGGAGAGGGGGGCTCGCCGTCACCCCCCGAGTGGCATGGAAGGAGCGAACAGCCCGGCTGTGCAGAGGAGAGGAAAAGGGAGAGTCCTTTCCTTACGCATAAACCCTGGCATTTGACCCCAGTGGGTTTTCTTTCCTTCGCATCCATCTTTCTGTGCAGCTTCCACACCCCTGTGTGTACACAGTGTCAGCTCAATAAACACGACTTACTGACCGATCAGTGAAGCGAAGCGTGGCCTTTGGCTCACTCTGGGAAGGGCTGGGGGATGCCAAAGAGGAGATGGATGGCACGTTTCATCTTGCTTTGAGCAAGGTGAAAGGCCGCTCTGTGTTCTGAGGTGGCCGGGGCCTTTCTGATTATCGGCCAGCAGCCTTTGTCAAGCCCTGCAACTTCCAACCAACTTGGGGGTGCTGGGGGGCAGGGCAGGGACCACAGGTGTCTGCTTGCAACTCAAATCAGGCTCCCTGTGGCCTGCACGGGTTGGGGGTGGAGGGGGGGTTTGAGCATCTGTAGGACATCTGGCCAGAAGGGAGGTATTTGGGAGCCCCTGAAAATTGGTAGGCACTCCTGGGGGCTCCAGGACACAAGGTGCAGTAGGAACATGTAGGGATAGCCGTTGGCGTCCCAGGCCACTGGAGGCCAGAGCCCAAACCAGAGGCAGACTTGGGAGTTCCCATTGGCTCCCAGAATTTCGCCAGGGTTTCCTTTTTAGCCCATGAAGGATCAGGAGGGTCTTTCCTCCTCCTCTCTCCCCATTGCCCCTTCTGCTCAGGTTTTTTATTGCTTCTGTCTACTGAGTTAGGCCTAAGCCTCACCACAGTCGTGGGATGGACATTTGTCCTCTGCTGGGTGATTTGGCTGAGCCTGAAACCCACTCAGCGGAGACAGGATGTGGTGAAAAGGACAACAAGCATGTCACAAGCATAACAGAAGCCCTGACTCCCCCATAAACATTTTAACAGTGGCTTGACAGCAGTCTCACTACTACCACTAGGTTTCAGAATGACGGTTTTTGATTCTGTTGAGTGCGGGCAAGGTCCAAGTTTACTCTGCTCCGCAGTGAAACAGCCCAATGAGGTTTCAGTCCTTTTGCCGTGAAGCACACAGTGCTGAGTGACTGTGTCCCAGCTGCATGTGCTGTTCCATGCACTGGTTTGTTTTAACACACTTTTATAAAGCCCTAAGCACCAGGCACTGTTCCAAGCCCCTATGACTCCTGCAATCCTCCCAACATAAGGTAGGTGTTATGACTCTTATCCCCCTTTTACAGATGAGGAAACTGAGGTCCAGAGACATTAAGTGACTTTAAGATCACACAGCTGGTAAATGTGGAGCTGGGATTCAAGCCAAGGCAGTGTGACTTCAGAGCCCCTTAGCCGCTCTGCTGTGAACAGTGTCATGGGGTTGGTCGTCCTTTTAGTGAGACCCCTGGTCCTTTTTGCTCAATATCACAGAGGCCCTCCTCTTAAATGTCCTGCCGTGAACGCTGCTAGTCTGCCTGGTTGCCCATACACAGGATGGAAAGAAGAAATCTCATTTCATTTCATCTTCGCCTTGCCCGTGATCTGGCCGGCCGTGCTGAGTGGTTTCGGATGATAATTGATAAATTCCCTGCTGCACCCTCCCCTCTACCCCCCAAGTATCCTTGTTGTTGCAAAGATTTAAAGTGACTCAGAGAACTGAGACAACAAGTTTGTTGAAACCATCAAGTGATGGATAGAATAAGAGGATCCTGAGCTGGACAAGATTGTGGAGGCAACCAGCGTGCCCTCCTTTCTGGACCCTTCTTCCTAGGTCTTGCCTCCGGAACTGCTCCTTACAAAGCCATCACAGACTCTTCTAAGAACAGAAGAGGCTATTAGGCCCCTGCTGGGAAAGGGGCTTTTACCCAAGCTTACTCTGAAATAACCAGAGCAAACATTTTCTCTGTAGTCAGGCCAGCCTGAGAGCCAGAGAAAGCTGTCATCCACGCAGACCTGGTACCGAGCAGTAGAGCCACCAGCACGTCCCGATGACCTCAGCCTCGTGTATCTCCCTGGACCATGCGAACACCCTTCCAGCCTGCCTTCCAGCCCTTTCCTTTCCCACTTCCTGCTGAGGCAGTGGCGCGGCCCTCTGTGCCCATCCCCCCACTGCCTCCACCCCCGCGTGAGGCTCAGGGTCAACTGAATACAGAATACAGGGTCATGCAGAGGGAGTCCATGAACTTGGAGAACACGCTTCAAAGGCAAATTCAATTCACTCTGTCTCATCTGCTTGTTTGATCTCTGCCCTTGTTTCCTCCACCCACGTGGGAAGAGACAAGCCGGCCATGTCCCATCCCGAGGAAACGTTGGTGCCCCCAAGCTCCTTGCCCTGCTTCTGAGACCCCACGTGTCATCACATAGATTCCTCACGGCTGGGACCCTGTGGGTCCTGCACGCGAGCTTGGGCTTCGGGGAGAGAGTGCTAAATTCGGGAGCAGTGCTTTTCCGTTTTCCAGGGGGTGCTCGGATGGGAGGAAGGAGAGTAGAAGAGGTGAGTCAGCAGCAAACCTTTGCACCTATACATTCTCCGTGGAGCACGAAGCTGCACAGGTTCGGAAAGGGAAGGGGACACTGTCATATAGCGATGAAGACAAGTGGGTTTTTTGAGTGTGAGTCTTGCTCCCCAGATGGCCTTGGTCTTTCAAATCTTGAATTTCTTCTACTTAGAAGTGTTAAGGGGCCACTTTGAGCCTTGGGCAGTGGGGGGCGGGGGGGCTATAAAAAGACGCACTCAGAGTTTTCTTGTGGTGCAGTGGGTCAAGGATCCAGTGTTGTCACTGCACCAGCGTGGGTCTGGCTCTCCAACTACCCCCACCCTCTCTCTACCCCCTCCTCTCCCAGCTCAGCTGCTGTGGCATGGGTTCAGTCCCTGGCCTGGGAACTTCCCCATGCATGGGCAGCGCAGGTGCAGGGGGTGGGGGTGGGGGGGCAGGGGAGACAAACTCTTGTGGAGAATCAGCTTAAAATGGGTCTGGAAAATGTCTGATTTAATAAGTTCTGACTCCAATAGTCCCTGTTACCAGAAATGGAAATCTAATAACCGAAGGGACACAGGCACACAGGCTTCCCCTGATGTCGCCCTGCGGTAGGGTTTCAAGTTGGACATACACTTGGGCAGGTGCCGCCTGTTGCAGGCTGTCCCCAAATCTGGCTTTCCCACCACCCCCATCTCCCACCTCACCTGACATTGAGCCCTTTTATAATTCAAAGGTCACGTAAATTTAACTCATGATGAAATGATGAAATCCTTTACCGGACAGCCCCACTACTTCAGAAGCATGTCCTGGCTTGTCTAGTGTGGTTAAAACTGGTGATTTGGCTGAGGAGTGGGTAGTACTTGGCGATAAAGCTAAACTATCCAGATCCCTCTCTCTCTCTCTCTCTCTCTCTCTCTCTCTCTCTCTGTGTGTGTGTGTGTGTGTGTGTGTGTATATATATATATATATATATATATCTTCTTTTTTTTCTTATATGGCTATACTTGCAGCATATGGAAGGGGTCCCAGGCTAGATGTCACAAAAGCCATGGCAACACCAGATCTGAGCCACATTGTGGCCTACACTGCAGCGTGTGGCAACTCTGGATCCTGAACCCACTGAGTGAGGCCAGGGATCAAACCCATGTCCTCACAGACCCTATGTTGGGTTCTTAACCCGCTGAGCCACAACGGGAACTCCTCTCCAGATCGCTTTTGATCCAGTCCCTTCAAAGACGATTCCTGACTTTGGCCAGCTCCCAACTGAGTCCTGTAACTGGTTACAAGAAGGGCTAAGTGACCTAATAGGAGTGATTTGGTGTAAAGCTCCTGTGCAGGAAATAGAATCCAGTGTCCCTCTTGTGGAGGGCAGAAGGCATCATCTCCCCCTACACCACGCAAGCTTTTGGAAACAATCTGCTGTCTGGAAGCAAGCCACAAAAAGGTCCTCCAGCTCAATGCCAATGAACGCATCCAACCCGAACACATGGTCCAGTCTTTTCAGAACTCTGGCCAAACCTGTGCTAAATTCAGGAACACTGACTCCCCGCGGTGCACTCCAAACCATGCTCTGGCCCTGCACTCTTCAGCTCTGGAAAGATGTGAGCAGAATTGGCCACAGGCTCTCGAAGATTCCATTTGGAAACTCGTGTTGGTTGGCGATTCTGGACAGAACATTGATAAGCGACAACAAACCCTGAGTGGGGTGTGATACTTGCTGCTTTGAGATCCTCTCACTGGGGACAGCCCTGCCTGCTGCTGCTGCTGCAGAGGCTCACAGAGGTGGGGTTGGGCGCAGCAGCTCCTGGGAAGAACAATGACCTTGGAGTGTTCGTTAGTCATCACGACAATGGCCCTTTTGTGACTCCTCTAGAAATAGGACTTTTCATCTGGCAGCGCAGTGTGCCACGCTTGGGAGCAGTGATGTCACAAGGAGGCAGAAACTAGGGAATTCATCCTCTTGAGCAGAATGACTAATCTTGTGTCCCAGCCTTGGGACATTTGCTGATTTCATCCACCTTCCGAAAACCGCCCCAGCCTCGGGGGGAGGGGAGACTCAGAACTGCGCCTACAATTTCCCGTTTCTCTGGCTCCGACACTGGCTGTGGGGACTCTCAGCTCTCCGCAGATTCCTCCCAAATGTTCTGGTGACCCCCCCCCCTCCCCTGGGATGTCTTGTGCGTGTGTTACAAGCTCATCTTTGGCGGCACTTGTGTTCTCCTTCTGGGTTGAACTCAGCCATCTCTGCTAACGCAGAGAATGCCCACGTGGGAGCTGGGTTGCCAGTGTCCACGGACAGGCCTGGTGGCTGTCCACCAAAGGTGCCCACTTTGCTGCCACCCTCTGCCAGCACTGGCCCTGAGGCTGCCGGTGCACAGCAGTGAGGCCCTGGCTGGGTGGTCCAGGGTGCTGGCTCCAGGAAGGGTGCTGCCCAGGTGACAGCTCTTCCAGTTTGTATTTGTCCTTTCTTTCAGCCACTCATCAGAGGGGCTTGAGTCCAAAGAGTTAGACGTTGCTCTGAATGACAGGTTCAGAATCCCCTCTGCAGCCAGCATTTCTCAATGTCATCGTGGCGCCCAGTATGGGAGCCTGATACGTTTCCTGTGAGTTCTGCCCAAGGAGGCTCCTCAGTCCCTCCCTGAACAGGCTGGTAGGCCCCCCCCTGCTGGCCTCCTAATCTGTCCAGAAAGGGCAGAAGCTGGGACTTGCCATCCACCCAAAAGAGGGTAGGAAGCTCCCTTGACTGACCTCTGAGGAGCTGAGTGGGGGCGTTTAGCCAGGGCTGAGGAAGGCTAGAGGTTTCCGGGGATTTAAAGTCTCCCTTCCCATCCAGGAAGGGTTTTAGTGAGAACATGTGTGTCAGGTGACTCCATACCTATAAAAGCTGCTATGCTTAGAGCATTGGAAAGTGATTTCTAGTGTTGTGGCTCAGCGGGTTAAGGTCCTGATGTTATCTCCATGAGCATGTGGGTTCGATCCCTGGCCTCACTCAGTGGGTAAAGGCTCCAGTGTTGCTGCAAGCTGCAGCATAAGTTGCAGATACTGCTCTGATCTGGCGTTGCCATGGCTGTGGTGTAGGCAGGCAGCTGCAGCTCGGATTTGACCCCTAGTCCAGGAACTTCCATATGCCGCAAGTGCAGCCATAAGAAGAGAGAAAGACAGACAGACAGACAGAAAGAAAGTGATTTCTAGTTCCTGCCATAGCACAGTGGGTTAAGAATCTGATTGCAGCGGCTTGGGTGGGGGGTTCAATCCCTGGCCCAGCGCAGTGGGTGAAAGGATCCCACAGCTGCGACTCAGATTCAAATCCTGGCCCCAGAACTTCCATATGCTGCTGGTGTGGCCATAAATTTAAAAAAAAGGAAGGAAAAGAGAGAGAGGGAGGGGGAGCGAGAAAGAGGGAGGGGGGAGAGACGAAGGAAGGAAGGAAGGAAGGAAAAGAAAAAGAAAGAGAAGAAAGTGATGTCTTGACTCTCAGAGTAACCGGAGGCTGTAGATGAGAGGTAGGTTCTCGGACTCCCCACCCCAGGGCCAGATGGACACAGACAGCTGTGTGTTTACAAACACTCCAGGTGGTCTCGTTGCAGGTGGCCTGAGGACCACCCTTTCAGAAACCCTGGGATTGTACTGGCCCCCAGGCTAGGAATCATTCACAGGGCAGAGAGGAGGCCAAGACCCATCACGCAGTTCCTGTGTGCCAGGCGCTGGGCAGAAGGCCTTTCTGGTCCTAGTACATCGCAGTCCACAAGGAGAAAGCCTTGCACAGACGCCAGAATTTTAACTTCATTAAAATCTCATGACTTGGTGTTCCCATTGTGGTACAGTGGAATCGAATCTGACTAGTACCCATGAGGATGCAGGTTTGAGGCCTGGCCTCGATCAGTGGTTCAAGGATCTGGCGTTGCCACGAGCTGGGGTGTGGGTCACAGAGGTGGCTTGGATCCCATGTTGCTGTAGCTGTGGCGTAGGCCGGCAACTGTAGCTCCGATGCGACCCCAAGCCAGCCTGGGAATTTCCATATGTCATGGGTTCAGCCCTAAAATGCAAAAAAAAAAAAAAAAGATCTCATGACTTGGAGAAAAGTTCACTCCTCTGGGCTCACATGAGGACAGAACTGGGAATAGAGCCAGTTGTGCCCAATTGCAAGGCCTGGTCTCTGTTGCAGGATGTCATATTGCTCCCGTGGCATTTGGGGGACAATAATGGGCAGAGGCCAAGTTACAGCTCAAGACATTTCGCCACCCTCAGTACATTTGTCAGCCCCAACAGGAAAGACATGCCAGTATTGCAAAGGGGCCAGGGAGCCTAAGGTTGAATCAGAGGACCCCTGAAATTCACCACACTTCCCAGGACCCATAATGTGCCATCAGGCTGGCCTACTGAAGAGGTCAGAGGGCAGGGAGCCCCCATGTCATAGGAACGTATTCACAAAGACCCAACTGGTATCACTGTTCCAGAGCATCAGTGAGCCTGCAGTGATAAAAGAATCAGGCTCATGACTTGCCAGGCCAATCAAAGCTCTAAGCTGCCTGGACTCACTGAAACTCAGCACAGCCGCCTGCAGCAAGGCTCCGCCTGGTGCTGCTTGGTGACGGCCCCAGACTAGGGGATTTGAACAGCTGCCTATTGATGCTCCTCTCCCAAGGTTATCTTTCCCGCCACACCCTCAGCCGGGTCTGTGCAGAGTGTATAACATGGTACAGATGCTGGTCAGGCTGCCAGGTGGTGGAAACCCTGCAAAGGACTTCTATTTATAGAGGAGGCATTCCTGGGGTGCTCAGGCGCTCTCGGGCTTGCTGGGAAGTAGCCAGATTCCCGACAGACTCTGAAGGGCGGGGCTGCAAGCTTCTGCCAAAGAAAGGCCTGGTGCTGCCACACACAATGGTAGGGTGGCCCTGGCGCAATATCAGATGAGTTGGCAGCAGCTGTTTGCAGCTGAGCTCTGCCAGCTCCAGGAGCTGTGTCGGGTTTGGATTTTGGAGAATGAATTGTACCAAAAGCCAAAGATGGTCTATCTCCAACTGGCTTGAGTAAGGAAAAGGCTGTAACCCAGAGGTTGCCATCTGGTTCTGGCTGCCTGTGTCTTGAGGAGCAATGTAATTGCCCTACAGCTAAATGCTGCAGAGTGGGCAGCCAGGGCCAGCGCAGGGTGGTCTGTCAGGGAGCCTGATGGCCTTCCCTGGGGACTTCTGGGAGGCCCAGCCCCTGGAGGAGCTGTAGCGTACAGCTGGGGTGTTTCAGGTGCAAACAGGAAGGGCCAGGCTCCTGCAAGAGAATGGTACTGGCCTCCTTAGGCTGCCTTCGGGTTTTCATTCTTTAGTTAACCCTGACCACATGTGAGAAAGCCCAACAACCAACCAGCACTTTCGAGAAATGGCCAAGCTCACGTCCCGACTCAGCCACTCACTAGTTGTGAGCCAGTTAGAAATTAATTTCTCCAGGGCTCAGATTTTTCCATTAGTAATTTGGGGTAAATAACCCAACAGAGAAATGAACCAAAGCTACGGAGAGGCAACACACTGAAGAACAAATACAAATGACCAATAAATACTTGAAAATGTGGGCAAGCTCTCTAGTCACCGGGAAATGGCAAATTGAGACAAGACCTTGTTCTTGGAAAAGTTTTAAAAGGTCGAAATAGTCCAGCACTTGCGCTGGGGCACTTTTACACACTGCTTGTGAGAGTGTAAAATTGGCTCATTTTAACATTTCTTGTGTAAACCCTCTGACTTTAGAATTCTACTTCTAAGAATCTGTCCTGAAGAAATAATTGTGCATATGGATGACTACCCATTGTAGTGCTGCTTGTATTTTTTTTTCTTTCTTTTTTTTTTCTTTTTAGAGCCACACGTGTGGCATATGGAAGTTCCCAGGCTGTGGGTCAAATTGATGCTGGAGCTGCCTGCCTACACCACAGCCACAGCAGCACCGGATCCAAGCTGCATCTGCGACCTACGCCGCAGCTCACAGCGACGCCGGATCCTTAACCCACTGAGGGAGGCCAGGGATTGAACTCACATCCTTATAGATACTAGTTAGGTTCTTAACCCACTGCACCACGATGGAAACTCTTAATGTTGCTTGTAATTTAAAAAAAGGGGGGGGAGGGGGAGGAAAAAATCTGTTCATCAATAGCAGAAAGGTAGAGTTCCCTTGTGGTGCAGCGGGTTAAGGATCTGGCATTGTCATTGCAGTGGCTCAGGTTGCTGCTGTGGTGCAGGTTTGATCCCTGGCCCAGGAACGTCCATATGCCGTGGGCGTGGCCAAAAAAGAAGAAAGATAATGTCATGGGCAGGTGAGGGCAGGTAGCTCCATAGGTTCTAATAATGGAAACACTTCTAACCTATGCGGTGGGAGAGAAGCGAGCACAGCAGGATGCAAGAAAGATGCCTTTTAACTCTTTTTACTTAAATCTCTGTTTTTGTTATCTTTTCCAACCTGCATTGGAAGGTTATCTTCTCTCATTGCAGTTTCCTAGAGAGGCATCAGCGAGACCCATGGGAAGGCTGCAGCTGGAGTAGGGTCTAGGGAAGGAGTCAGAAGTCAGGCGCTCACATGGACAGGTTACTTTTCAGGTGCCCATTAAATACAGAGTGGAGATGCAGAACAGGCAGTTGGGCAGAGACACTAGAAACCCAGTTGATGCAGTTGATGCACAATCAAAGAGGAGTCTCCCAGGGTTCCTGGGCGGGGTGGAGAGGAGTTCCATTAATAAGATGGGGGTAGGGGCCCAGAGCCAAGTGCAGTGGGCACCCAAGCCCTGAATTCCAGGGCTCTTGACACAAATCAATTTTTGGTGGTATTTAAACAATCGTAGTGTCCTAATTGATTTTTCTCACCCATCAGCATCATTGGCACCATATAAATGGCTTCCTCCGTTTTAGCACTGTTTCCACTTTTCCTCTGAATATGCAGCCCTGACTGGCTGTACTCCTTTGGCGGTGTCTGCGCCCCTACCTTTGTCTTCGCCTGGCATCCTGTCTTTAGATCCTTATGCTCCAAGCCTCCTGGCTGCAAGGAAGCCCTGCCTGCTCCTGAGTAACTCCAACCACTCTGTTCATCCCTTTCCTCAAACTCTGGCCTGGAAGAAGCCTGGATCTCCCACTCACTCAGTTTTCTTTTGTGTGTGTGCATGTGTGTGTCTTTTTAGGGCCATACCCAGGGCATATGGAGGTTCCCGGGCTAGGGGTCAAATTGGAGCTGCAGCTGCCAGGCTACACCACAGACACAATGCGGGATCTGAGCCACGTCTGCAACCTACACCACAGCTCACGGCAATGCCAGATCCTTAACTCACTGAGCAAGACCAGGGATGGAACCCACGTCCTCGTGGACACCAGTCAGATTTGTTTCCGCTGAGCCATGACAGGAACGCCTCACTCAGGAGTTTTCAAAACCTGCACAACTTCGGGCACCGTTTCTCATTTAATTTCCCAAAGGTAGATATATTATTAGGATCATTTTTATCATTGTCCTTGCCTTTTTGACACATAAGAAAATGGAAGTTTAAAGAGCTGGAATAACCTGCCCCAATTCTCCCATATGGGAAGTGTCTTAGTCTTCCATGGCTGTGTGACAGATGACCACAAACACAGCAATTAAGACAACTCACTATTGCATTTAGAGTGAAAAACAGTCATGTTCTCTTGTATAGCAGGGAACTATATCCAATCTCTTGGGACAGACACCGTGATGGAAGATAATATAAGAAAAAGAACGTAGGAGTTCCCATCATGGCTCAGCGGTTAACGAATCCAACTAGGAACCATGAGGTTGCAGGTTCAATCCCTGGCCTTGCTCAGTGGATTAAGGATCCAGTGTTGCCGTGAGCTGTGGTGTAGGTCGCAGACGCGGCTTGGATCCCGTGTTGCTGCGGCCCTGGTGTAGGCCTGCAGCTATAACTTGGATTAGACCCCTAGCCTGGGAACCTCCACATGCCATGGGTGCGGCCCTAGAAAAGGCAAAAAAGAAAAAAAAAATGTGAAAACGTCTGTATGACCGGGTCATTTTGTTGTCCAGGAGACATTGGCATAACATCGTAACTCAACTAAACTTTAATAATAATAAGAACAACTATTATTGCACCGTTTCTGTGCTTCAGAAACCTGAGCACATCTGGGCTGGGTGCTCTGCTTGAGTCTCCCGGGGGTTGAAATTGGACAGTCAGATAGAGTCAGGATTTCATCTGAAGCTCAGTTGGGCAGGAATCTACTTCCGAGGCACCCAGTTGTTGATAGAATCCAGCTCCTTTTGAGCTGTTGCCCTGAGGGCCTCCCTTCCTTGCTGGCTGTTGGGTAGAGGCCACTGTCAGTTCTCGGCCTTGGGGGCCTGTGCGATGCGGCTGCTTACTGCACAGTGTGTGGGTGGAGGAGGCAACAGAGAGTCTGCTAAGACCATGGAGCTTGCCGTCTCTTAGGACCTCATCTCAGAAGTGGCGTCCCATCCCCTTCGCTGTATGTTGTTGGCTGGAAGGAAGTTGCAAGACCAGCCCACGCTCGAGGGGAGGCACTGCACATGGAGGTGAAGCCTAGGAGAGGAGCCACAGGAAGGACCACCAGGGGTTTTAACTCGGGTCTGTCAACCTCCAGTGTTTGGGTTCTTCTTGCTATGCATGGCTGGCTCCTCCGTGCTTGTTCCCCATACAGGCTGAACAAAAAGGTAGCAATGCTATCACTTTCCTCCATCCTCTAAAAACTCTTTTAGCCAGGGATATTGAGTAACCTGATTTTAACACGCCAGAAAGGGGACTTTGAAATTAACATGCGTTTCAGAAACTGTTATTTAAAGCTGAGGCCCTTTGATGATGAAGGTGGAGCTAACGCGGCCCTGTTAGAAGGGCAGCGGATAACAGCTGTCATCACCTTTTAACCCAGGCCTGCACTCAGAGATGGCTGGTAAATAACCTCTGTGCCCAGCAAATCAGCCATTTATTGAAGGCGGCCACTCTGGAGAAACAGGTGGGGCAGAGGAGCAGGAGAAAAGCGAGCAATACACTGTTGCAGCTGCTTTCTCTGGGAGCCACCTACTTCCCTGCCACTGGGGAGGACAGGGCCTCCAGTGTGTGTGATGGCCCAGGGCCTGACTGTGATGGCAGCCGGGAGAGATGGTTCGGGTCCCTCCTCTCTTTCTACCCCCCCTTCCCCCCCCACCACTATCACTCCCTGAAAACTTCCAACAGGGACCGTTTCCAGTGCTGTGGTCTATCAGCAGCCCAGCGAAGTCTTGGGCATCTGTCTGCTTCCACCTGTTTCTGTTTCCATGGTTGCTGGGTGGGGCTCTCTCCCCACCGCCCCAACTTCTCAGAATACTCCCTCAGTGCGTGACCCTCATTCATCTCATCAACTGGGACCTCTGCCTCTAGCGTGATGGGCATATTTACTTAGTAACTATTTATTAGGAACTCACTCTGGGCCAGATATTCCTGCAGGCACTATAAAACAGATACTCCTTGTGTATGTGGATATATATAGACACAGATACCTATGAGATGGAGCACGGCTTTGAAGTCAGATTGATCCTGCCATTTAGCAACGGGAGACTCTACGTTGGCAAGGTCCTCGAACTTTCTGAACCCTGGTTTCCTCTTCTGTAGTTTGAAGATCATTATTCCTTCTTTGTAGGACTGTGGTGAGAATTCAGTGGAATCATTGTGCGTAGCATTTAGTCTCCTGCCCAACACGTAACAAATACTTCACAATACTTGTATCTGATCAGCACAGGCTAGACCTTTAGCCGAGATTCCCCAACCCCACCAAACTGTAGGCCTCATGAAGCCTGGGCCTACCTCTGTCTTGTTCCCAGTTGTGTTCCTGGTACCTGGTCCAATGCCTGGCAAATGATGGGTGCTTACACAACCTTTGGGGAATGCCTGAATCAATGAATACGTGATACTGCATTTCATGACAAAGTATTTGTCTAGCGTGTCTTTCCCAGATGCTTAAAGATCTCTCAGTATCATCTAATTGAGTTTCAAATGTACATTTTCATCGTGAAGGATTTTGCCATTTGTTTAGGCATTTGACCAAGGTCTAAAGGGGTGGACCTGCCTGGCCTAAGACCGTACAATTGCACTGGCACAGTCAGAGCGTTGGAATTTAGAGTCTTGAAGGCTCAGCTCACAACGCCTACATATCCAGTATGCTGAGATGGTCTTGCCAGCCTGACTGAATTAGCAAATTGGGAAAAGCCCCTCTGAGTTAGAACTTTCTAATGCCTCGTGATCATGACTCATTTTTAAAGAAACAAATCCGTTGTCCTGGGCCTTCGTTGCTGAGCAAATGGTGGCACCAAGGCCAGCTGCCTTGTGCTTGTTCCTCCCAGCGCATCATCTGGACATCCCTGCCGCTTTCACGCGGGCCCCCGATGGGTGGGGTTCCTGCCCGGCGAGTGTATCTGCTCAAGCGTGACCAGCAGGCGTTCTTAGAAAAACGAGAACAAATCTCAGGCTCCAGTGATCTGGCTTCTCGTGCCAGCTGCACGAGCCGTGTGACCTTGGACGTGTTTCCTTAACCTCTCTGCAGTTTTATTTTCTCCTCCGAAAAGGAGGGAAAAGAACGCCTT
Organism: Phacochoerus africanus; assembly: GCF_016906955.1. Taxonomy (NCBI): domain Eukaryota; kingdom Metazoa; phylum Chordata; class Mammalia; order Artiodactyla; family Suidae; genus Phacochoerus; species Phacochoerus africanus. The sequence continues at coordinate 42,737,444 of NC_062559.1, read as the reverse complement.
GTAAAGACTTAATGATCTGAACTCCGACGAACGGTTCCTAGCACGGTTCCCAAAGAAACGCTTGGGCGGTTTGGATCTGAATGCAGGGCCGGCGCAGGAAACTCTTCCGACCCCATTTTCTCGCCCGTTGTCTGATCCAATATCCACTGGCATTTTGGGCAAGGGAGTGATTTTCGAGATTTATCTCGGAGCATGGCTCTTATGTCCAGCAAACTTAACATGGAATGCAGCTGAAGTGTGTGAAACGGATAAAACAGAGGTCACTTGTCAGAGCAGAGCCGGGAACAGCCTTGGTCCTTGTCTGTGATCTGCCCCTCGACATTTTTGCAAAGGCCTCCCCCGTATCTCCATGAGCCCCAAAGCGTCTCAGAATTTGATTGGAAAACAACTGAACCCAATCATTCCACGTAGTTCCTATCCAAACAATCATAATATCAATAGAGCATTATGATATAAATACTAGCTATTGTGTTAATATTGCAATATTTTTATTGTTATTATCACCCCTGGCATTTACTGCAGCGGTTCTCACCCTTAGCTTGCATCAGAATCACCTAGAAATCTAATTAAGACAAAGATTGTTGGGCCCACACCCAGAGTTTCTGACCCAGTAGGTCTGGGGAGGGACCAGGAATGTGCCGTTGTGACAAATTCCTAGTGATGCTGAAGCTGGCCTCTGGGAACGCACTTGGAGAACGGCTGCTTAACTGTGTGCTTTCTGTGTGACAGGCACCACGCCCGGCACTTTACCAAGACAGTTCTTATTTAGTGCTCACAAGGATGCTTTGAGGTAGGTGGTGTGCTATTTATATCTTTTCTTTACAGACAAGGAAACTAAGCCTTGCAGAGTCTAAGTGACTTGCTCAGGGTCTTACAAGTGGCAGATTCCAATCGGGGTCTGACTCCAAAGTCCTTGCCCTTAACCAGGGCTTTAAAATGAAAATGCTCTAAGGGATGAATTTACTTATTCCCATACACTTGTCTGCATTCATTGGCCAGTGGTACAGACAAGTTAATGGAATGAACTGGCTCTGAGGGAAAGAGTTCAGCCTAGGTAAGGTCTGATGGAGAGCAGAAAAACAAGACAAAACAGGAATTCCCAAGGAACAGACCATTGCTCATTATGGTCTACCCCTTTGGGGCATCTGGGAAGCTATACAACTTCTTAGGGCCCCTTGGAGATGTTTGGCCAAGGGAGGTAGACATGTGACAAAGGATAGAAAACGAATTTCTCTTTATTCACTTATTTATGACTTTGTTAATTTCCAAAATACTTCACTGAATGCCTACTCTATCCTGAGTGCTGTTTGGTGCTGGAGATACAATGGGAAAGAAAACTGGACGTGGTCCATGACTCTTAGAGCCTGTGGAACATTCAGCAGAAGCCTAGTAACAATTCTGTGGAAGTCTTGAAATCTGGAAATTCAGCTCTACCATGATTATTTATATCCATGCCCATTGGTTCTGAGCCTTCCAAGTCTTATTATCTTATACGCTTCACTCTGTGTGCTAACCCAGTGAATTTCCATTCTGACTCATGCAGTTCAACCCCCTTCTGACATCATGATCTCAAAAGTCTGCCTTCTCAATGGATTTTTTATTATTCTTGATTATGGACAGGATTTGGCTGGTGTTTGGTAATGGGTAACTTACAAATACGACTAATAGGTGGAGGTTTTTTAATTGGTCTGCTCTTGTGTTCATACTCATTATTGCTAATTACCCAGTGTGTCTGATATGCCAGATGGATGCTTAATGAATGGTCTAATGATGAAATCTGAAACACCACATTCAGGTTCAAGAGAACCACAGTCCTGGCAGGGAGTGTGTGCAGTTCTCCATTCTGCCACCCAGCACCTGTCCTTTTAGAGTAGGGTTGAGGAGGCCAAATTAGATCCTGAAGATCATATGGCATTGTTTGATGCCAGGGAAGTTTTCCCTGCATCCTGGGCTTCGCATACTTTCTGTGAAAACTCATTTGGGGGAAAATTCCGTCTTGTTCCAGTTTGGATTCACTCACTCTTGCCGTGTTATGACCTGTAAAAAAGAGTAGTAATCGATGTCGTAAGTCTCGACACGTGAAAAGCCAAATTACAAGAAATCATGTGAAAGAAAGAAGAACAAAAGGAAGGACGGGAACCGAGGAAAGAAGGACTAGTAAGAAATCCACGACTGATGTGAAACACGAGGTTCCATAATGAGCTGCAGAAAACCTCTAGGCAGCTCCTAGAGACATCGTTTTCTACTATCTAATCTACAGATTTATTTGCATTCAAAGCAAAAACTCGACATTCAGGACAGACGTATGGACTGTTTGCTTTGAATGAGTGGCAACAGCCAGTCTTCTCCTAGAGCTGGCCCCGAGCAACATTTTGAAACACAAGACTGTAATGCTTGCTGGTGCCTGGGACCGTCTGTGGAATGAAATAAGTTTTTTTCAAAAAGAGAAAATGAGAAAAGAAGAAAGGGGAGGAGGAGGAAGGGAGGAAGGGGGAGGAAGAGCTGCCGCTCATATGTTCAGCTCTTTTGGTTAATATCGAATTTTACCCACAGATCCTCCTGTGACTACTCTGATTTGAGTAGTTCCAGTAGAAAAGCATCCAGTTTGTGAAAAGCCTCAGTAGCTGTGTTAGGAAGGAGACCGCTTTCATTCGGGCACAAAATTAGCCTGGACTGAATTACCCCCACTTGCATAATTCATGCTGCCTCCTCGTGCCCAGCCCTGCCCTGGCGTTTGGCAGGATACCCCTCCGGCATAACTTTCAGTGTTGGCTCTGTCTCTAGGTTGACTGGCCAAGCCCACATCAGGGTGTGGGTGGGAGAAGGAGGAGGAGAGGTGGGTAGAACTGAGTGTTTAAGAGCTCAGGCTCTGGAGGTAGAAAGACCTGGTTCACATCTCAGGTCTGCCTCCTACTGTGTGACCCTGGGCCTCAAGATTCCAATTGGGTCTTGATAGTAACATGGGTTTTTTTCTTTCTTATTTTCAGTGAACTTTTTCACTGGAAATAATTTGAAGTGTATTTGATTTGCAATGGTGTGTTAGTTTCCAGTGCACAGCAAAGTGACTCAGTTATATATATATATATATGTATATATATATATATATATATGTATGTATGTATGTATATTCTTTTTCATTATGGTTTATTAAAAGATATTGGCAGTTCCCTGTGCTGTATGGTAAATCCTTATTATTCACTATTTTATCTATGGTAGTGTGCATCTATTAGTCCCATATTCCCAATTTATCCCTCCCTCTTTCCCCTTTGGTAACCAGAAGTTTGTTTTCTGTGTCTGTGACTCTCTTTCTGTTTTGTAAATAAGTTCATTTGCACTATTTTTAGATGCAGCATATAAGTGATGTCATACAGTCCATGTCTTTCTCTTTCTGACTTATTTCACTTAGCATCATACCCTCCATGTCCATCCATGTTGTTGCAAATGGCAAGATTTCATTCTTTTTAAAGGTTAATATTCCATTGTATGTGTATATACATATATGTATGTGTGTGTATATGTATGTATGTATATATATACGTGTGTGTGTATGTGTGTGTGTGTTCCACATCGTCTTTATAACATGGGCTTATAAAGATTTGATAAGGCAGTATACACTCAGGGCAGAGGCAGTGCCTGGCACAGGACATGTAATCAGCAAATGGTATCTGTAATCACTGGCGATCTTGGTCTTAATTTTAGTATTAGCATGAGTGGCTTAAGAGAAGAAAGTGGGCAGGTCAAGTGCAGTTCTCAGATGGGTTAGTACCAGATTATGCAGTTTGTCCAGCTAGTTTCTAAATCCATTTTACACTGCAGTCCCGTAGAATACGCTGCAAGAATGGAAAAGTCCTGCATCCATCCTGCCTAATCCAGGACAGCCATAGCCACATAAGCTATTGAAAGCTCTTAACGTTTGGCCACAGGGCTTGAATTTATTACATTTACATTTAAATAGCCCTGTGATCTGTGGCTCATGCGGGGCAGCAAAGCTTTATGAGATTAAAATGGCCAAATCTATGTGAGAAGGATCAACACTGTCAGGGAACACTTAAATGAAAACATAAGGAGGCATAGGGTTGAAAACATCAGAAAGACCCACATTTTTAATTCTTATTACACCCCTTTGGTGTAAAAACAAGCCAATTATGAACCATTTCTAAACATTAGAAGTCAAACAATCTGGTTTTGAGAGCTATTTGACAAATTGTAATTCCACTGGAATAAAGAGGTTGAGCTTTGGCTCAGGAAATTACCATTGCAAAATGTGTGCCCTTTGATAATCAACCATGATGAACACATGAGGCAGTATTAGATCTGATCACTGGACCCCCCCAAGCAGAGGAGAGCTTCCCAAGTGTCCTTCTTAGTGTGCGTGTGGAACCTGTACAGGTGACATTCTTTTGTGGGGGTGGTGAAAGAGGAAGCCGTACTTATGTAACCCACTGCTGAGTTGGCAATGAGTCCACGCACTGGCAGCCCAGTGAAAGAGCCCATATGGTGAGAAATTAATAAAGCTGGCATGTTTTCTGTTCCTCTTGGCACAGCCCAAGATACAGGTATAAATGGTGTTCGTTCACTAATAACTCAAATGCGTCACAGACACCGTGGGAGAATGTCTGGTGTCTATGGTCAATTCAAATATTCGGAGAAATCTAATCCAGAGGATAAAGGATCCAAGATGGAAAACTCTAATATTTCAAACAGCGCTGGTTTGACCTCGCCCTTACTGTTTGCATGGAGGTCCCACACAACCGAAGTGAAAATGGCCCTGTGTTGGGAATGAGGATATTGAGTTTTGAGACCTGGTTTCTGCAGGTTACCTGTTGGAAGTACTCTGCCTCGAGCCTTCCATCCATGTCAAAATAGAGTTGAGACTAACTGCCTGGTAAGAGTCTGGCAAGGATTAAATGGAAAACAATGTACAGCACAAATGAACTTTTCCACAGAAAAGAAAATCATGGACTTGGAGAATAGACTTGTGGTTGCCCAGGGGGGAGGGGGAGGGAGGGGGAGGGATTGGGAGCTTGGGGTTAATAAATGCAGACTACTGTCTTTGGAATGGATTAGCAATGAGATCCTGCTGTGTAGCACTGAGAACTATGTCTAGATACTTACAACGCAGCCCAACGATGGGAGAAACAATTTACATATCCATGTATGTGTAACTGGATGCCCATGCAGTACAGTGGGGAAAAAAAGAGTGTTGGGGGAAATAACAATAAAAAATAAATTAAAAAAGAAAAAGAAAACAATGTGGAAAACTATGAAGCACTTTGCTGATGAAAGTGTTATCATTAGCATCGTCATTGTCTGAGATGGATGGCACGGTGACCATTTGACAGATGAGGAAATTGAGGCCGAGAGGGGTTAAGGGATTTGGCCACGTAACCATGACCACCAGCAGTTATCTGGCTGGTGAACACAAAGGTTTCACATTTCTTTGGATCCTTGATTTAGGAATGCTTGAATTCATGGGATTGTAGAACCGGGCCAGTCAGGGCTGCCTTTAGGTCCAGGAAAGAGAGGCCCCTGCCCAGGGCCCTGTGTGTTAGTGTATCAGTTCGTGTGTTAGTCGTGTGTCAGTCAGTTAGTGTGTTATTTAGCTAGCCTGCATACCAGACCAAATAACATCCTATGAGAACCCGACCACATTCTATGAGAACAGGACCACGCTTGTTGACTTAGAAATTGTCCTTGGCTGCTTTCGTACTTCAAGAGTGAAACTGAGTACAACAATTGCAATAGAGATCAAAGCCAAAAATACTGTATTCTCTCACCATTTACAGAAAAAAATCTGTCCACTCCTGCTTTCAAGGACCCCATTAGCACAAACCACACTGGAAGGGAGGGAGGGAGGGAGGGAGGGAGGGAGGAAGGAAGGAAGGAAGGAAGGAAGGAAGGAAGGAAGGAAGGAAGGAAAAGAAAGAAAAAGAAAAGAAAGAAAGAAAGAAAGAAAGAAAGAAAGAAAGAAAGAAAGAAAGAAAGAAAAGAAAAACATTAAAGAATACACAGGCATCCTGTGCCTGATGATCTAACAGTCTACACTGGCAGAGGGTGACCTGTAACTCTCAAGAGCTGCTGTTGTGACCAGATCACCCCAGGCCCCCAGCCTCTACATCAGTCTGCATCCACCTAAGGTCGGTTTAGGGCTTCAGGTGGGCACGGACGGCTTTGGGGTGCAAGGAGGATTTGAGCTGCATAAATACTCAGATAACAGAAAAGACGAATCAATTAATTGGTCAAATCCTTCCTTTCAGCATAAATGTTGGGGATCCTTGCATAACAAAGTATCAGTTCCCAGTACAGCCAAGGACATCCTGGTTTCTTTTTGAGTTTCAATTCCTGGTTCTGGTTCTGGGGGTGCTCAGCTTGTCATGGTATTTACAACGGATGTACATGGCCAAGGGGAACATTTTGCAATATTAAACAACTAACATTACTTGTAAACATTTTTTTCTGTGGGTCTCGATATACCAGGAGAAGCGTGACACATTTCTTACCTTGGCAACTCAATGGACATTGGACCCTAGAATCATGAATAGTTTTGTTGTCCTGAAATGATTTTATTGAAATAATTTTGCCTTGGAGTTCGCTTGTGGTGCAGTGGGTTAAGGATCTGGCATTGTCACTGCCTCGGCCCAGGTCACTGCTGTGGTGCCAGTTTGATCCCTGACCCGGGAACATGCTGCGGGTGCGGCTAAAAAGAATGTTGAACTTTTAGCATTTGTGTATTGTAAGTGTATCTTGCCTTTGAATTGTAAAGATAGATGTTGACATTTTAAGAGACAAATATATATATGAAAACATTCACCATTTTAACTTCTTTACATTTAATATACATTTTTTGATGATAATAGAGTCAAACTTGATATCCTCTGAATACTCTTTTATCTTATCTTTTTAACCCTCTGAGCATTAATGTCAATGAAATAAGATCCAGCTTTCTCGTTTATGATGGTTGTCACGTTTGTGGTTTGGCAAGAGCAGAGCTAGTGTGTCTGCCTTTGGTTTTGTTTTTTGATTTTTTTTAGACAGCAGATGGGAAAGCGACTGAACCGAATCATGAATATGGTTATTTGCCCCCATCCCCCAACCTCCTGATAGACATTCTCTAGCCGGACTTATGCTGATCCCATTCTACCCCAATACCTCTGAGAATCTCTTTCTCAGAAGAAGAGGTCTCTTCAATTTGGGGATTGGCATTCCCGGTGGCTTTGGGTCTCTCTCCGATGGATGAATTTGCCGGGAGGCTCCTTGTCGGAGGTTCCTGCGGGCACCAGCCGTGGGTTCTTTGAAGCCCCATCTGAGGCTGCCTTTCCCAGGAGGAGGAGGAGGAGGAGGAGGAGGAGGGAGGGGCTGCCAGGCTGGCCTGGAAACTGGGGACCAGGTGGCTTTTGTCCCCTTTGCACCAAAGACAGCTGCTTCCCTAGGGTGCCATGAGGCCCCGCCATTCAGGGAGCCAACCAGAACCCCTGCTTCTCTTGGCATGAAGAGAGACACAATTCCAGATCCACCAGGGCGCTCCTGGAAAACTGGCTTGAGCCGCTTTTAATTACCCCAGTGGGCTCCCGGGCCAGGGCTCAGCTCTGCACCTCTGCACCTGGGGGAGCTTCTTCCACCCGTTGGAGGAAGCAATGCATTCATTTGTTAGCTCACTATTCGAACAGGAACAAACAGTGACTGCAGGCCTACTGTGTGCCAGGCAGGGGCACCCAGCGGTGAGCGTGGCCAGCACCTTCCTGTGGTATGATAAGAAAGTCTTTGGTTCTTGCTGTCCTTCCTGGCACTGTGCCTCCAAAACCCTTGGAGTTTCGTGGTAGGACTGTGTGGAGATCAAGCTCTCCAAAACTCACGGAGCTTCGGTGACCTGCTGGGTTGGTGACCACGTGCTTCTGCTGAGAGAGGGACATACCCAAATCCACAGGGACAAAAACTCCTGCGCTCACGGCCCTTCCAGACCCCATGCTATCTACCTCTTCATCTGCTGCTTATCTGTATCCTTTATGATAAACCAGTAAACGTGTTTTTCTAAGGTCTGTGAGCTGTTCTAGCAAATGAACAAACAGAGGAAGGGGTTGTGGGAACCCTGATTTATATCTGGTGGGTCAGAAGAATGAGTTGGGCCTGGGCCAGGCATCTAAAATGGGTGTAGTTTTGTGGGACTGAGCCCTTAACCTGTGGGGGGTCTGTGCTAACTCTGGGTAGTTAATGCCAGAACCGGATTGAATTGTAGGCCCCCCAGCTGATGTCCACCGGGCATTGGTTGTTGTTCAGAAAACACCCCAGAGTTGCCTCACCCCCGGGAACTTACTGGGCAGCAAGGAAGATCCGTAGCGAAACAAGTAATTACACGGAGTGATGCGTTTGGCCGTGGGGGTGGATAAGCTGTCCTGGAAGCCTACAGCAGCAGCCTCACCCTAACTGGGGAGATGAAAAAGGTGTCTCTGAGGAAGGGGCATTCAAGGTGAGACCCCGAGACACCGGAGGGGACGAGGCATAGGAGTTGGAGCAAGTCCGAATTGGAAGGACACCTGCACCAGGTAACACAGATGCTGGGAGAACCTCTACCCCAGGATGCCCTATGGCAACTGTGCAAAGCCTCTTGGATGTGCTATGGATGTTCAGAACACTCTTCAAATTACCGTTGTCTCTGGATAGATGCCCAGGAGTAGGAATTGTTCTGTATTTAGTTTTTTGTTGTTGTTGTTGCTATTTCTTGGGCCGCTCCCGCGGCATATGGAGGTTCCCAGGCTAGGGGTTGAATCGGAGCTGTAGCCACCGGCCTACGCCAGAGCCACAGCAACGCGGGATCCAAGCCGCGTCTGCAACCTACACCACAGCTCACGGCAACACCGGATCGTTAACCCACCGAGCAAGGGCAGGGACCGAACCCGCAACCTCATGGTTCCTAGTCAGATTCGTTAACCACTGCGCCACGACGGGAACTCCCTGTATTTAGTTTTTGAAGGAACCTCCGTACTGTTCTCTACAGTGGTTGCACCAGCTTACATTCCCACCGACAGCATGGGAGGGCTCCCTTTTCTCCACACCCTCTCCAGCATTTATTCTTTGTAGACTTTTTGATGATGGCCATTCTGCCTGGAGTGAGGTGATACCTCATTGCGGTTTTGATTGGTATTTCTTTTTTTTTTGTTTGTTTGATTGTTTGTTTGTTTGTTTGTTTGTTTTTGTCTTTTTGCTATTTCTTGGGCCGCTCCCGCGGCATATGGAGGTTCCCAGGCTAGGGGTCGAATCGGAGCTGTAGCCACCGGCCTATGCCAGAGCCACAGCAATGCGGGATCCGAGCCGCGTCTGCAACCTACACCACAGCTCACGGCAACGCCAGATCGTTAACCCACTGAGCAAGGGCAGGGACCGAACCCGCAACCTCATGGTTCCTAGTCGGATTCGTTAACCACTGCGCCACGACGGGAACTCCTGATTGGCATTTCTTAATAACGAGTGGTGTTGAGGATCTTGTCATCAGCATCTGTATGTTGGCCATCTATCTGTCTTTGGAGAAATCCTTATTGACTCTTACCTATGCACCACCAGGGGGCCCGGGGTGTCTTCTTGAAAGAGATGGCACTTGAGCTGAATAGTAAAGGGCCAGCAGGAGTTAGAGAGAAGGCAGAGGAGGGGGCACATCAAAGAGAAGGGACAAGAGCCTCCACCTCAGAACCCATGGCTCTGTCCAACCTAATTATTACAAAAGAGTGTATGTCTTTGCAAAGGGCCTGCAAGGAGAGGATCATGAAATAATCGATTGTGGCCCCAGTCATTTTGGGGATGACACCCATGGCATGCAAAATTTCTGGGGCCAGGGTCAAACTTTCACCACAGCAGTGACGCAAGCCACAGCAGTGAAAGTGTCAGGTCCTTAACCCACTGCACACCAGGGAACTCCAAGTCACCACTTTTTATTTTGTATCTATTGTTTTTCCTTTCCACACTTACCCTCTGAATGGCAAAAAGGCTTTGATCCCTGGGAAAGTTGAATTATGCAAATGTGAGAGTGTGTATTTGTGTGTGTGTGTGTGTGTGTGTGTGTAAAATTTTCTCCCAAGAAAAAAAAGGAGTCTGAAGCCTGCAGTCCAAGAAGGTCATGCCATGTTCCTTTTGAGCTCCTTCGATCAATACCAGGACCTCAGCTGGCCATTCGCCTGCTGCACCCAGAGACGAGATCCCTGACCCCAGGGTTCCAGTTTCACAAATGTCCCTATGCCCCAGGCGGCCCTGGGAGTGTGCGCAGGCTCAGGCCAAGTGTGTGACATCAAAGAGGAGCAAGGAATGAAGACCAGAGCGCCATTTCCTGAATGTCGTGCTCTGTCTGTTGACTCTTGCCCATGGTGGACCGTTGTCTGATGTTTATGTCTCATAATCTCACTCCAGCAGGTCTCTGACTACGTAGTCTGGGTTAAAGATGTGCCCCTCGGGGTGGGTCTGCCTTTGATTCTGCCCGATGTCTTAGGGGCATCACACGCTTAGGGCCAGCTTTGTGTTCTTTTCTGTTACCACATGTGAAGCAATGGAAATTTAAAGCCTCAGTGCCAGTGGAGTTAGGGAGTAATCATGAGGTGCATCTCCCCATCCGGAGCCAAGGCAAAGTCAGATAGCTTCCCCTGTTTGGAATGGACTTTATGCGGCTAACTGGCTTTTTAAGTGTGGAGCCCCGATGGGCTATGCTTTCACGAGGAGGTTTCAGCTCTAACTCTCCATCTTGGGCAGACCCAAGGCTCGCTCTCTCTTGTTCTCAAAAGGACACTAAAACTCCAACACAGGAGTTCCCTCGTGGCTCTGCAAGTTAAGAATCCAGTCTTGTCACTGCTGTGGTGTGAGTTTGATCCCTGGCCCAGGGAAATTCCCCATGCTGTGAGTGTGGCCCAAATAACAAAACAGAAGTCAAACACTTTGGAGTTCCTGCTGTGGTGCCGTGGGTTACAAATCCGACTTCAGCAGTTGAGGCTACTTCAGAGGTGCAGGTTCAATCCCTGGCCTGGCACAGTGAGTTAAAGGATCCAGGGTTGCTACCACTATTGCTCAGATTTAGTCCCTGGCCTGGGAACTTCCATGTGCCACAGGTACAGTTATTTAAAAAAAAAAAAAAACTTCAAACACTTTGAATATGGTATTAATTAGAGTATATTATAAACAGCTTTGACAGAGACCCACACATAACAATATCCAAAACCAGAGAGTGTAACTCTTTTTCCTGCGACTGTTCACGCTGGCGTAGCAGCCTGGCCTTGTAATGTCGAGGTCCTTCTGTGCTGTCTCCCCATCATCCCCAGGGTGCTGACATGCTCCAGAAGGGGTCTCAGCCATGCCTATGACCACATGGCTAAAAATTAGGGTGGGTTGGAGAGTAGGGACGTGGGGGGATAGAACAAGATCAGTCCCTGGCATTGTAGTGGAGACCAACATGCCTCTGCCCTGGAGCAGCTGGAATATGATTTAGAAAATCAAAGACACGTAGCACTGCTTCTCCACCCGGGGGAGATGCTAGTTAATGCCTACAAGACTTGTGTTCATGGGGAAACCATTAGACAAGGTGTGATGTGGACAAACTAAATAGGTTTAAAGGAGGAAGTTGTGTGTGTGTGTGTGTGTGTGTATTTCAAGTGTTTCTATTGTGAGTGGCAGGTAGCAAAAATACTGACAGGTGTGTCTTACTGTGTATGGTTCAGCCCTCTGCACAGGTTCTCTATCTTGGATTTGGGCCACTTTTACAGATTTAGCAAATCCTCAAAGTCACGTTAGGGCCTGTACTTCCTTCTTGCTCTCACTGGCGATTGAGCCAAAGTCTGCCTCTTCAGACTTCAGTGAGGAGCTCTGGATGGAGTCCCGCTGGGATATGGATTGAGTCCAGAGTCAGAGAAGATGGATTAAGGGACAACAAAAAAGGAAACACGTGCTTGAGGTCTCGCAGCAGTTGTTGAGGGTCATTCTGCTCTAGTAATTACGGCTGGATCATTTCATATAAGGGCTACTGTTACCTGTTCTTCAAATGCATTTAGGGGAGTGGGGGTGTGTTTGTGTGTGCATGTGTGTGTGTGTGTGGGGAGATGTCTGTTTGGTGTATGTGTGTCTGTGTGTCTCTAGCCTATGTGTCTGTCTTTATGCATATGTCTAGTGTGTACCTGTGTGTGTTGTGTGTATGTGTCCGTCTCTGAGCTCTGTAAGGCTATACCTTTGTTGTCACCCTTCAGTATATAACTTGGTGAATAATAACTTGTCAGAATAGAAGTAACTATGTAATTTAGGATTAAATCCCTGTCTATCCTAACATATGAAGCACGAGTATAAGTGTGCATGAAATAAAACCGCTTTTCTTCAGCAGAAGTGAACATCTATCCTAAGCCTCTTTTTTGGGAATGGGGGAGGCAGAAATTGAATCTCAATAAATGCAGCATTCCCTCCTCTCCCACCACCCCCTTTTTTTGAAATTGCCTACATTCCCAAGGACTTGGGTACCACTAATATATGAGCCACCTCTGGTCTTCATGGGCATCTGCCCGTGTTGGCACTGACCAGGACCAGGACTGGGGAACAGAAGGGGACAAGGAGGCCAGTGCCAGAGTCTGGAAGGGGGTTGGGGTCCGACTCTGCTGCATCTTATGGATCTGCCTGAATCATCTCTAGGGACCCCACATAGGGCGTCTCTTCCTCTTCACACTATTGAATTGCGGCTGTTTGCTGTTTGGGTTGTTGATTCACCACGGAGCAACCCCATGTTCCCCCCATCCCTGGTCTCACTTTGTGCGAGTTTAGTGTGAGTGTGGGCACTTGGTGAGCCAGCGGCACTGGAAAAGAACTCAATAAAGTCTGCAGGCATCTCCTCTGCATCTTGCTGCTTCCGCCAATCTACATGCTTCCATTCCTCCCACTTTCTGGGTTTTTCTATCATCCCTCCCTCCCCCTCTTTGAATCTCAGTCTGGCCTAGAGGGCGGGGCACTGCATGCCCCCAGGACCCATCAGTCTCTACCCACTCATTCCACTCGGCTTTGCTTTTCCCAGCTGGGAGGTTCCGGTTTGGGTGAGGGAGCGGGGGTGGGGGTAGGTATGTCCTTCCATCAGGTGCTTTTTCAAGTGTATTTCTCATGCCCTGTGTTTTTCCTGTGGTTCCTGAGGCGTAGGTTTTTAAAAATCAGATTAAGAACTAGACTCTTGGAGTTTCCTGGTGGTCTTGCTGTTAAGAACCTGCAATTGTCACTGCTGTGACAAGGCTCTGGTTCCGTCCCTCGCCTGGGAACATCTGCATGTTGTGCACGTGGCCAAAAAAAAAGAACTGACTCTTTATTTTTTTTTTAAATTACTCAATGAATTTATTACATTTATAGTTGTGCAATGATCATCACAATCCAATTTTGTAGGATTTCCAACCCACAACTCCAGCACATCCCCCCACCCCCCATACTGTCTCCTTTGGAGACCATAAGTTTTTCAAAGTCTGTGAGTCAGTATCTGTACTGCAAAGAAGTTCATTCTGTCCTTTTTTTCAGATTCCACATGTCAGTGAAAGCATTTGATGTCGGTGTCTCGTTGTATGGCTGACTTCACTTAGCATGACAGTTTCTAGGTCCATCCATGTTGCTAAAAATGCCGGTATTTCAAGAACTGACTCTTTAAACTACTTCTCACCTTTTTGTAGGGTCTCCTCATCTCATAGGCAAGTTGGGTGTCAGATTGGCTGATGGGGAGAGGACACAGGGCAGAAGAGCAGAAGGAAGGGGAGAAATACATCAGAAAACCCACAAGTCTAGCACCTGACTGCACCAGGAAAATCACAGTGCTACAGTGAGTAGGATGCTATAACTCTCTGCAATCAAGATTGGGAAACCTTGGGAGTTCCCGTCATGGTGCAGTGGTTAACAAATCCGACTAGGAACCATGAGGTTGCGGGTTCGGTCCCTGCCCTTGCTCAGTGGGTTAACGATCTGGTGTTGCCGTGAGCTGTGGTGTAGGTCGCAGACGCGGCTCGGATCCCGAGTTGCTGTGGCTCTGGCGTAGGCGGGTGGCTACAGCTCGGATTCAACCCCTAGCCCGGGAACCTCCATATGCCGAGGGAGCAGCCCAAGAAATAGCAAAAAGACAAAAAAAAAAAAGTTTCAAGATGGAAAAAAAAAAAAAAAAAGATTGGGAAAACTGTTTCACACACCAGTGTCTGGGATTTATTTTGCCCCAGAAGCCTCTATAACCCCTGAGAATTTTGAATTTTTTAGAGAAAACTGCGCACATTTCCCCATCTAATAGGCTAGGTGGTAAACCTAGTTCAAAGTAATAGCAAGTACCACGAATAGGCCCTCAAACCCCGTATTTATAGCAAATGTGCCATTCTCTGATATGCTGCTGACCTAAGCGGCAGATGTGCTTCTAGGGCTGCCACCCACCCCTGTGACAGGCCAAGAGTCTATCCCCGACTGACAGAATATTGCTCTGTCTCTAGGTTGAGTGTACATTCAATCCAAGCTGGGGGCTGGCAGCTCTACCGCACAGTGGCCAGGCTGTGCAAGGCTAGGCCTCAAGCTTCCCACTTTCTGGTCCTTCTGGTCTACCTGTCAAGTCTCATTTGTAGGACATGTGGCTAAATATGACTCCCATGGAGATGGTCAAGGTCACCTTTCACGAGAAGAAGGGAAAATGTGTTGGTTAGCCAAGGGTCTGCGTGTCATTTCTGGCACGGATTTCTTGCAGGTTGCAAATCTCTGTTCCATGTGCATGAAAATGCTATTAATGAACTTCAGGCACAGACGTCTTTCTTAAAGATGGGGTTCTTTACAAGTCACCCTATGAAAATCGGGTTCTGCGGTCAAATATATTACGGAAGTCAACTTCTCAATATGCAACTGTACGTGATGGTGCCCCACATGGGAAGGTGGTAGGTGACGCTGACTAATTCAGTTGGTCCCCGAACCCTTTCTGACACAGATGGCTCCTGGGACCGGCACTGGGGTGGAACACGCTTTGAGAAATGCACACTTCTCTTGTTACCAGTGTATTTTTCTGTGGTTCTGACTGTTGTGGTTTGGGGTTAGAAAAAAATATTAGCTTGGAGAAGCTAAGTGACTAAGAAGCAGCCATTTGGAATCATTATCAAAGCCAGAATCTCATCATTCCTGTAAATGTCCGGAAATCAATGGCTGGATTGTTGCCACGGCTTATTTCAGAGCTGGGTTTGTCTGGCTTTGTTACTGTTTTGTCCAAGGTCGAAGTTGTTTCTTGTATTTATGCTTTTTTCTGTTTTGAAACCCAGACATGAGTCTTCAGTAGCCCTAAAACATGGTGGGGGGTCTTAGGAAGCACCTCAGAGACTTTTTGGGTGATAAACCAGAAGCCTATGTATTATTAAATTAATTCATCCACCTAATGATTAGCATCGACTAAGTCCTGGGCCCTTTGGAACATACAAAGTCAGATAAGGCAAAGTTCCTCTTCTTCCATATCTTCCGTGCCAGCTCCATGCGGTGTCTTCAGCCGTTTCTGTTCTAGAAAACATTAGAGAAACACATTTATGGATAAGGGACCCCCTCTGGAGATGAAGTAAGTAGCTGGTTCCAGTATGGGTGCTGTGAGGTGAGAAATTGCTCCGGGCAACAAGAGAATAAGCAAGGAAGGTCATTACTTCACTTCGACTTAATTTCAGCGACCTTTTTGGAAGAGGTAGTATTTTAGAAGATTTGAAATAGGGACCTTGGATTGATCGCAAGGATCCTGGCTTGGAAATGTAAGCACAATGAACGAAAGGAGGCAACCTCCACCCACAGCTCAGAAGCCGTGGCACTGAGTCTTCTAAACGTCTTTGTTCACAGTTGAAGACAGCATCTCCTGTGTTTCCTAAGTCCTGCCGCTGAGAACTGTCAAGCCAGTGTTTCATTATAATCTTGGCCCTTAAACAGCACCATTCATCCAATGATGACAGAATGTTATGAACAGAAATTAGGCCTTGGACCAAGTTTATCATAAATCATAAGCTTCATTATGTAGGTGAAGAAAAAGGACCAACCGCGGGATGACAGATTTGCCATGTAGCAAGAGGGCAGACTCCATGTGGGCATTTCGGAAAGGTTCCATTGTGAATTTGGACTGATCGGGAGGCAACTCTCTTTGGGGGAAGGGGTGTGGAAGGAGAATAATAAAAAGCAGAGAAAAAGAGGGATACTTGGGGCGGATATCCCTCCATCCATAACTCCATCAAAATCACTTCAACTCCCAGATAAATGTTAGCACAGTCTGGTGTTTAATAAACATTAAAGGAGAAACTCAAATGATTTTTCTCGTCAAGTCCCCTCCTTAAGATCTACGTGAAGAACAGGAGAATTTTTCCTCTGACTCAAAATGAACAAAAGGCCTATGAGTAATGTGGGGATGTGACCTCACTGCAGTTAAAAATATTTGAAGTGTTGCTTGTATGTGAAACGGCAGGTAAACCATTCAGGACCAGTGTGGGCAACAAGAAATATAAACACAGGAGAGAAGAGGAAATGAAAATGCAGTGGCAATAATAGACTTGGATTAATACCAGTATTTTCAAAGGAGCCCAAACAACTTCAGATTCAATAGAAGTTTCTTTGCCAAGGACGCTGACACATGCCATCTATCGGCAGGCTGGCTGCTATTTCCTAAGGCATGTCTCTAAGGCCCACCTTCCCCCTCGGTCCTCCACAGAGCGGCTCAGGACCCGCGTGGCCTGCTTTAAGTTTCAATTTCCTCTCAGTCTTCTGAATGGAAAATTTGTCTTCTTCTCTATAATATATTCAGTTTGCTTTCATATCAAAATAGTGTTTATTAAAATTTATCCCTCAAATCGAGTTGACTTTTAACCTGGCATCTCAAGTAATGGCCATATGAAAGTTTGCCTCCAAAGATCCTGTTCCCTCTCTTTGTCCTGGTTGTTTGGGGAAAAGCAGAGTTTTATAAGGAAATCCCTATGCAGTGTTTCAGTGAGTTAGCAGCTTTTCTTTTTTTATTATTTTTAATTTTTTTATATATATTTTCATTAAAAAATTTTTTTAGAGGTAGCAGCTTTTAGATTTCAGACACCTGACTTCGTTTTTTAAAAACAAAAATAAGGGGAGTTCCCTGGTGGCTCAGTGGGTTAAGGATCTGGTGTTGGCACTGCTGCAGCTTGGGTTAGTGCTGTGGTTCAGGTTTAATTTCTGGTCCTGGAACTTCTGCATGCTACAGGGGCAGCCAAAACAAAAACAAAAATAAAAACAAACGTGGTCCCACTTTTTGTTAATGCTGGGGGTATTAAAAATGTTTTAATTACTTGGTTTGACAAAAAAACACAGGGCATATTAAAAAAAAAAAAAAGGGGGGGGGGAGTTCCCATCCTGACTCAGTGGTTAATGAACACAACTTGTGTCCATGAATCCTCATGGATCCCTGGCCGTCTCAGTGGGTTAAGGATCCCACATGGCCGTGAGCTGTGGTGTAGGTCGGAGATGCAGCTCAGATCCCCGTGTTGCTGTGGCTGTGGTGTAGGCTAGCAGCTGTAGCTCTGTTGGACCCCTAGTCTGGGAATCTCCATATGCCGTGACTTTGGCCCTAAAAAGACAAAAAAAATGGTCCAAAGATGCTTATGGAGGTCATGTCCCTCTTTGGGGCCGGGCAGCCAAGGTGTGAAGACAGCTAATGTCCTCTTCCCTGCCTGATATTTACACCTCAGTGAGGTTTCCTCCTGCTTTGGTTGAGGCCACACCACCTGGAAGGGGACAAGCCCAAATTCCTAATGTGCCCTGGAGAGACCTAGTCAACATTTGATCTTCCAGGAGGAATCCGTCAAGATTACCTGAGATCAGGGAAGGCATCTGAGTCCACTCCTGGACAGATTGAAAATCCCAGTTCTCTTTACGTCTTCTCTGAGTTCTTACTGGCCCATCTTCAATGACTAACGTGGCGAATCACTGCGAAATTCACTGTCAGGGGCAGAGCTAACTCACCGAATTGCCACCATCAGCTGAGGAATGAGCATGAAAAGGAGCTGCCCTTGTTGAATCTCAAATATGACACAAATGAACTTATCCTCAAAACAGAAATGGGGAGTTCCTGTTGGGGTGCAGTGGAAACGAGTCCCAGTAGTGCCCGTGAGGATGCGGATTCAATCCCTGGGCTCACTCACTGAGCTGTAGTGTAGGTTGCAGATGCAGCTTGGATCCCCAGTTGCTGTGGCTGTGGTGTAGACCAGCAGATGTACCTCTGATTTGACCCCTAGCCTGGGAACTTCCATATGCTGCAGGTGCAGCCCTAAAAAGCAGCAACAACAACAAAAGCAAAAATGGACTCACAGATGCAGAGAACAGATTTGTGGTTGCCAAAGGGGAGAGGGTGTCAGGGAAGGGTGGATTGGGAGTTTGGGGTTAGCAAATGCAAACTATTATACATAGAATGGATAATAACAAGGTCCTGCTGTGAAGCACAGGGAACTATATTCAATAACCTGTGATAAATCATAATGGAAAAGAATTTATTAAAAAAGAATGTGTGTGTATATATGCATAACTGAATCACTTTTCTGTGCAGCAGAAATTAACAATGTAAATTTACTATACATCAATTAAAAAACAATTTTTAACACAAAGAAAAGAAAAGGAGTTGCTCTTGGGACCAGCTTCTCTGCATCTCACTTCTTAATTTTATCCTAAGATCTTTCAGCATAGACTTAATGACCATTATGTTGATATAGAATCTTCAAAAAAAGTTGTTGAAACCCAAAAGAATGGAAAGCAGGGACTCAAAATATATTTATACATCCATATTCATAGCAGCATTATTGACAGCAGCCAAAAGGTAGAAGCGATTCTTGTCTATTGGTGAATAGATGAATAAACAAAATGTGGTTTATACATACAATGGAAAATTATTCAGCCTTGAAAAGGCAGGAAATTCTGACCCATGCTACAACATGGATGAACCTTGAGAACGTTATGCTAAGTGAAATAAGCCCATCACAAAAAGACAGATACTGTACAAAGGCATTTAAGTGAGGTACCCAGAGTAGTCAAAGTCACAGAGAAGGTAGAAGGGTGGTGGCCAGGGGCTGGGGGAGGAGGGTGGAGGAGTTAGTGTTTAATGAGCGGAGTGTCCGTTTGGGAAAATGAAAAAGTTCTGAAGGTGGACGGTGATGGCGATTGCACAAAATATGTACTTAATGCCACTGAACTGTACACAGTTAAGATAGAAATTCAATGATATGTGCATTTTACAATTAAAATTGTTGTGTTTCCTGGTGGCCTAGTAGTTCAGGATCCAGCATTGTCACTGCTGTGGCGTGGGTTTGATCCTTGGCCCGGGATCAAACTTCTACATGCTGTGGGTGCAGCCAAAAAACAAAACAAAACAAAACAAATTTGTTGAAGGGACACAACCTTGGAAGAATATATTGGAAGGAGGCAGTGGTCTCCTCTTCTCACCCCCACCTCCGTACACCTGGCAGCTGGAGTAATTTATTTGGTTATCTATGTAGTTAGTGATGTATCCTGCTTTAGCCTCCTGAACAAAAGAAGAAAACAGCAAACCCCTCCTCTTCCTTCACAAGGAAGAGTCAGGCTTTTGTGTTCTTCAGTATCCTGCCCCCCCCCCCCCGTGTTTTAAAGGCTGCTGAAAAGACAGCCCCCACCTGGCTCTTGATTCGGTCTTTCTGGACCTGTCTAGGGAGGGTTGGGAGTTACTCTAAATGGACATAGGTTGGAGCAGGACAGCGGAGCCCAGGAATTTGAGATGGGGGCTTTGAAGGGCGGAGTTAGGCTGCAGACCCCATACCAGGAGGGGCTTGGGGGCTTGTGGATGTGGGGGTGTGGCCCCTCTGTGGAAAGTGATGCTTCTACCTGGAGGAAGGAGCCACGGCTGGCACTAAAGGGCTGCCAGGGGAGGTGTCCATATGCGCACACTGTGGCAGCCGCGTGAGGATGAGCCCACCAAGGGGACATCTGGCAGCAGATACTGACAGTAGCAGCAACACAGGTGGCAAAAGGAGCCAGGTACCCAGGATGACCACAGTGGATTAAGGACCTTCCTGTTCACGTGCTAATCAGTCGGAGGTGGGGAGCCTGGGCTTGCGGGGCAGGGAGCAGTATGCGGTCTGAGCTGGATATGAGTCAGTGGGGAAGAAAGCAAGGAGTGTGTCGCTGCCTCCACCTTCACGAGGGCCTTGGAACACTTCCAGCTGTCGCAATGGTCCCGATTTTACTCGGAATGCAATCTGTGATTCCTATTGTCTTCTCACACTGCGGGACACTTCGGAAGATGTAACAGATGGCTGTGTGTGGCAAGAGTACTCCTTCCCCACCGGCAGGAGTGGTTTTTTTCATAAATTATTTTTTCTTTTATTCAAACGTAATTTTTCTTTATACCAAAAGCAATATACTGTTTTCATTTGTAGAAAAGTATAAAGAAGAAAATGTAACTCTCCCCTAAGGCTACAGCCACCGAGACAATCACAGTTGACATTTTGCTGCATTTCCTTCCTGGTTTTTCCTGTCTTTAGCTGGGTACCTCTTTCAGGTCCCACTGACCCAGGTGTGTGGCTGCACCTGTACTAAGCCTTTCACATGCCAGGTACCCATTCACATGGTCACAGATAGAGCCAGGGAGGCTCTGTGTGACCCAGTACAGAGAGAAAGCTATTCTGCCCATCAGGGATGCAGGCTCACTGCCTTCTCAGAAGATTCCTCACCAACCACAGACCTGATCCGAAAGCTGGCAGTTTCGATGACAGTGAGCTTGTTCCAAGCACTTATGGGAGTTTCCATTGTGGCTCAGTGATAATGAAGCTGACCAGTTCACTAGAGGACGTGGGTTCCAGCCCTGGCCTTACTTGGTGGGTTAAGGATCTGGTGTTGCTGTGAGCTGTGGGGTAGGTCACAGATATGGCTCAGATCCTCATGGCTTTGGCTGTGGTGTAGGCCAGTGACTATAGCTCCAATTTGACTCCCAGCCTGGGGACTTTCATATGTCACAGATAAGGTCCTAAAAAGCAAAAATAAAATAAAATAAAATAAAAATCCCAGCTCTGCCTTTCACTAGATGCGTGAGTTCAGGTTGGTCACTGAAGCTCTTTGTGTCTGTTTTCTCATCTCTAAAGTGGAAATCATGACACATATTCCTAGGGATTTATGCGAAGATTAAATGAGATAGGACGTCATGTCTCAGACTTGCAAATGACTACATCTTAGAGATCCCTACTGTTAATTTGAATTATTTAAATTAGGACTTTTCTGAAACATCGACAAACATATTCTCATACAACTATAAAACCAAAGGCGGGAGTTCCTGTCATGGCTCAGTGGGTTAAGAATCTGACTAGTGTCCATGACGATTCAGGTTCGATCCCTGGCCTCACTCAGTAGGTTAAGGATCTGGTGTGGCAGGGAGCTAAGATGTGGGTCGCAGACGTGGCTCAGATCCCGTGTTGTGGCTGTGGTGTAGGACAGCAGCTGCAGCTCGAATTTGACCCCTAGCCCTGGAACTTCCATATCCTCAGGTGCAGCCCTAAAAACAAACAAAAAACCAAAGACAGATGTATAAATAAGAAGAACAAACAAAAGCCAGCAAAATTCAAATCAATACATGTGATGGATGATGTTCTTTTGCTGAAATTAACTCTGCTTCTTGAAACATGCACTTCTAGCACCTGCCAGGATGTGTCCTTTTCATCTTGGCCTCTCTGGTCACTACACGCCTCTCCATGATTTGACTCACAAGCTTTCTCTGGTCTAGACATCAAGCAGAGAACTTCAGGCTCTCTGAAGCCCAGGGACATGTTTCTTTTGCCCCTCACGGTATTCTGTCTCTCTCTTTTCAATTAATCACTGTTATAGATGAATTAAGACATTTCTCATAAACTCTTCCTTTCCAGCTTCACTTGAAAAGCTGGAAGATCTAGTCCCACGTGGCCCACATCCCTTCAAGGCACAGCGTCTGGACGGGGGCCCGTTAGCCCAAGTCTGGGCTTCTGTGTTGCCCCCAACTACACTGCCCTCCACACGCCCTGCACTCATTCATGTCAGCTGCCAGCCCCTGTGGTATTTGGGTTTGTGACCCCGTCCTATGTGAATTATTTATTTATTTCACACCCGAGACATATGGAGGTTCCCAGGCTAGGGGTCGCATCAAAGCTACAGCTGCCAGCCTACACCACAACCACAGCGATGCCAGATCCGGGCCTCGTCTGTGAACTCTAATCCCAGCTCACAGCAACGCTGGATCCTTAACCCACTGAGCAAGGCCAGGGATCAAACCTGCATCCTCATGGATACGAGTCAGATTCGTTTCCACTGGGCCTCAATGAGATCTCCAATGTGACTTATTTAAAAGCACCCATTCTTTCTTCACTAGCCAGTGACAATTTAACAGCCCCTCAAGACATCCACAAAAGGTGAAAAACCCCAAGACCAAAAGGTGGCTGAAATAATGAGGAGTATTCAGTTATATGGTATCCATCCAGGTGCCCCAGTCAAATCTGTTTATGTAAATGTACTTGAGGATTACAGGCATACTCCATTTTATTGCACTTCCCTGTATTGTGCTTCACAGAGACTACATTTTTTTTTTTTTTAACAAATTGAAGTTTGTGGCAACCCTGCATGGAGCAATATGAGAGAAAATAAAAGAAAAATACACATCCCAAGATCACACATGGGAATTAAAGTTAAGGCACTGATCATTATCTAAGGTAGGGACACATTTCTAAATCCCAAATACCCAACAAACAGGATCACATTAGGTGAGATCCTTCTTATTCTAGAAATAATAATTACAGGATCAAATTTATCACCATCAAAGGATGAGCCTTCTGACCACTCATGGCTGACAGAGCCCAGGAATCAGGGAGAAAACTTTGTCCTATGTTCTCGTGTATATGACAAACAATGAGTTGACAATGAAAAGTCCTTTGAAAAGAGAAGCTATTTAAACCCAGTGTATATTTCCTCCGATTAGAATCACATTTCCCTGTCCCCCACTCTGCTTATCCTGCTTTTGTTTTTTGATAAGAACAGATGAGATGGATTGCAAAGCAATGCTGCCCTTACATCATGATAGCTTAATGCTCCGGGAAAAACTTCAGCTTTAGTCACCTTTAAGGTTGAATTGTGTCCCCCATAAAGATATGTTGAAGTCCTAACCCCAGTACCTCAGAATGTGACCTTACTTGAAAATAGGGGTTCATTGCAGATGAAATTATTTAATTTGAGACCATCCTGGGGCAGGGTGGGCCCTTAATGCAATGCGACTGGTACCCTCAGGAAAAGATGCAGTGATGGGACAAGGGACGAAGGCCACGTGACGAGAAACGCCAAGGTTGGAGGGATGCCGCTGCAAACCAGGGAGTGCCAGCAACTGCCAGCAGCGCCCCTCTCCCTCTAGCGCTTAGAATGAACCAACCCTGCCGACACCTTGATTTCAGACTTCCAGCCTCCAGAACTCTGAAAGAATAAATGTATGTTGTTTTAGGCCACCCGGTTTGCAGTCTTTGTGAGGATAGCCTTCAGAACTGGCGTTGTCGCATACTATACTAACCGCACGCAATTAGACCCCAGAAAAGAAAGGTGAGCGGCTAGAGAGAGGGAATAATCCCAGTCCCCAAATGCAAATACGCAGTTCCAGGGTCACCTGGGGCCCGGTCACTGGCCCCTGGTGGACGTGGCTGAAGGGTCCCAGCCCGCTCTGCTCCCTCTCTCACGGGGCGGGGCCGGACCTCTGAGGCTTCGTCAACGTCAGAGGCCCCGCCCAGTTCCCCGTCCCTTCCCCTTCAAGGGTGTTCTCGACTCCCCTGCACCTCTTTAATCCACAGTCTACTCTCCCTCCAAGTTTTTAGTGAGCAGCCGATAGACTGACCCGCCAGAACAGCGCCTGGAGAGAGGAGGGCCAGGGAACAGGTAGCACGTTAATTCACATATTAATGAATTTCAACTAGGCAGGACCGGGACAGACGGCATCTACAGACAGTGCCAGCATCTAACAGTGAAGTCTTTGTCCCTGCTTAGCAATTCAAAACAAAGCTGTTTTCTCTTTTCAGGAAAAAAGGAAACCTAAATAACACGCCAACCTTCAATCAAACTGCAGAAACAAATCGTTCCTGCAGTGTGGGCTTTTAAGGATGCATTTCAGTTTGCTGCAGGTGCATCCAGGGCACGGTGTGAAAAGTTGCCTTTCCTCCAGCTCTTTCCGTGCAGTCTGGACACAACAGCATCAGTGCTTTCCCGCCTTTCATATCACTACCATCCTCAGCACCAACTCTCATGGACTTTAAACAAAGACACATCTTGTCATCATGCCCACTAAGCCCACTGCCAGCTGTCTGTTGTAACATTTCTGTCTGTCCTTAGATCTTTGGAATAAACTGACTCTGTATTTTATCAGACCTTATGTTTCCTCATCTGTTATCTTCGTGCCCTTCACACTGACATGCTGTGTTCAACTTCTTAACCGAGTGTTTACTGCTGGTGGCACTTTTTCCCTGCCATTCACTTCCTACCATTCTGGAATTTGCATTACATTAATATGCAAATGAAATGAAATGAAACACTTTCTTATTCAGTTGAGAATTCGCAGTTCTAGGGCTGAAGATGGGCTGGCTTATTTTTTAATAGATTTTTATAACACCAAGTTGTGCTGCCGTGTTGGAAAACAGATGTTTGCCTTCCTTCTTTCCCTTTTTTCCCCTTCCTTTCTTCCTTCCTCTTTCTCTCACTTGCCCTTGATAGGGATCAGGACAGTCTACTCCAAAATGTGGCACCTTTGGTAATGGTAAAATATTAAATATTTTAATCTGAAAGAGCTTGAGAAAAAAGGCAAAAGCAAAAAGGTCCCTCTTACTCCCCCTACAATGTTTCTTCCCTAAAACAAGTCATAATCTTCATGATAAGAAGCCTCCCATATCATGGAGAACTGTTGCAGGAAGGGCGACCCCTGCCAGAGCTCTCAGAATGGGCTCTTGTCTGGCTCTTGGAAATGCGTTGTCCAAGGAGACACACATGCTGACAAAGCAAAAGACTTTATTGGGAAGGGGCGCCTGGGCAGAGAGCAGCAGGGTAAGCGAACACAGGAGAACTGCTCTGCCATGTGGCTCGCAGTCTCAGGTTTTGTGGGAATGGGGATAGCTTCCAGGTTGACTTTGGCCAATCATCTCACTCAGCCCATACTTGGTCTGGGTCAGGGTCCTTCTTGGTGGCAGGTGCACTGCTCAGCCAAGATGGATTCCAGCACCAAGGATTCTGGGAAGTTGGTCATCTCCTCCCTCCTATTGGCCCATCCCAGACTCTCAGTCTTCAGAGTCGCACCTGATTCCTCATCAGGGCCTCCTGCTGTGAGAGGAGTCAGACAAGCAGCTGTTATCGTGCCTGGCCGAGGTGGGTGGTTCAGTCCACAGTCTCCTAACAGAATTTATATTAAATAAACTGTGCTTTTCCCCTGTTAATCTGGCTTTGTCAGTTTAATTTTCAGACCCTAAGAAGGTAAAGGAAAACGTTTCCTCTCTTAATTTCTTCCTTCATTTCTTATGTATTTATTTAGCTGTGATAAAATATACATAGCATTTACCTTTTTTTTTTGTTTGTTTGCTTTTTCGGGCCAGCTGAACCCGTGGCATATGGAGGTTCGTTCCCCAGCTAGGGGTCGAAATCAGAGCTACAATTGCTGGAAATTCCCAGGCTGGTGTTGACTCCAAGGTGTAGCTGCCGGCCTACATCACAGCCACAGCAACATGAGATCTGAGCTGCATCCGCTACCTACACCGCAGCTCATGGCAACGCTGGATCCTTTGCCTACTGAGTGAGGCCAGGGATGGAATTTGCATCCTCATGGTTACTAGCCAGATTCATTGCTGCGCCACAACAGAAACTCCCCATTTTAACCTCTTTTAAATTATAGTTCAGGGACGTCAAGTACATTCACCGGCAAGTTAATTTTGTAGATATTGACAAACTGATTCTAAAGTTTATATGAAGAGGTAAAAGACCCAGAATAGCCACCACTATATCAAAGAAGACGAGTAAAGTCTGAGGACTGGCACTACTTGACTTTAAGACTTGCTATAGGAGTTCCCGACGTGGCACAGTGGTTAACGAATCCGACTAGGAACCATGAGGTTGTGGGTTCGATCCCTGGCCTTGCTCAGTGGGTTGAGGATCCAGCGTTGCCGTGAGCTGTGGTGTAGGTCACAGACTCTGCTCGGATCTGGCGTTGCTGTGGCTCTGGCATAGGCCGGCAGCTACAGCTCCGATTAGACCCCTAGCCTGGGAACTTCCATGTGCCGCAGGAAGTGGCCCTAGAAAAGGCAAAAAGACAAAAAAAAAAAAAGAATTACTATAAAATTATGATAATTACCCTCCCTACTGTGGCCCATCAGGTTAACAATATGACTGCAGCTGATTGGGTCACTGCGGAGGTGCAGTTTCAATCCCTGGCCAAGCACAGTGGGTTAAAGGATCTGGTGTTGTCACAGCTACAGTGTAGGTTGCCACTGCAGCTCAGATTCAGCTCCTGACTCGGAGACTTCCATATGCCATGGATGTAGCCATTAAAAAAAAAATAAGTAAAATAAAATAAAGCTATGTTTGGAGTTCTCGTTGTGGCGCAGTGGAAACGAATCCGACTAGGAACCATGACGTTTCGGGTTTGATCCCTGGCCTTGCTCAGTGGGCTAAGGATCTGGCGTTGCCTGAGCTGTGGTGTAGGTCGCAGACACAGCTTGGATCCTGCATTGCTGTGCCTGTGGCTTGGGCTGGCAGCAACAGCTCCGATTCGACCCCCAGCCTGCGAACCTCTGTATGCTTCGGGAGCAGCCCTGAAAAGACAAAAGACAAAAAATATATATATATAAAATAAAAAACAAAGTTATGGTAATGAAGACAGTGTCTTGGTGAAAGAATAAACAAATAGAATAGAGAGCCCAGAATTAGACCCACATAAATACAATCAACAGATCTTTGATGAAGGAATATAGGCAATACAATGCAGAAAAGATAGTCTTTTCAATAAATGGTGCTGGGACAACTAGACTTCCACATGCAAAAAAGTGAATCTAGACATAGACCCTTCACCGAAATGGACTCAGAATGGAACATAGACTTAAATGTGAAACGCAAAGCTATGAAACTTCTAAAGTTAACACAGGAAAAGCAAACCTCGATGTCCTGCGGCACGGCAGTGAGTTTTAATATGACACCAAAGGCATAATCATGGAAAAAATCATTGGTGAGCTGGACTTCATTAGAATTAAAAGACACTGTTAAGAGATTGAGAAGACAAGCCACAAAACTGGGAGAAAATTTGCAAAGGCAAATTTTCAGAATATACAAAGAACTCTTAAAACTCAAAAATAAGAAAACAAACAACCTAATTAAAAACTGTGCAAAAAAAACCTAAAAAGACACCTCACCAGAGAAGACCAAAAGATGGCATATAAGCATGTGAAAAAATACTCCACTTCTTATGTCATTAGGGAAATGCGAATTAAAACAGTGGGATACCACTGCATACCTATTAGAATGGCCAAAATCTAGAAGACGGACAATGCCAGACCCTAGTGGAGGATGTGAAGCAACAGGAATTCTCATTCTTTGCTGCTGAGAATTCAAAATGCTACACCATTTAGGAAGATCATTGGCAGTCTCTTACAAAACTAAGCCTGCTCCTATCACGTGAATCGGCAATTGCACTCCTTGGTATTTACCCAAATGAACTGAAAACAATTGTCCATACAACTTACACATCGATCTTTAAAGCAACATTATTCATAACAGCCCAAACCTGGAAGCCACCAAGATGTCTTTCAGTAGGTCAATGGATAGATAATCTCTGGTACATCCAGACAATAGAATAATATTCAGCACTGAAAAGGAATGAGGTATCAAGCCATGAGAAGACATGGAGGAAACAATGGCATATGAAGGGAAAGATACCAATCTGAAGACAATGCTCTACACTTTATGTTGCCAACTCTATGACATTCTGAAAAAAGTCAAAACTTTTTAGCAAAAAAAAAAAAAAAAGAGAGAGAGAGAGATGAAGATAGCAAAAAATAAATAAATAATCAGTGGCTGCCGGGGGTGGGGGTGGGGAGGGAAGGATGCATCTGCAAAGCACAGAGGGTTTTTAGGGCAGTGAAATTATTTTGTGTGATACTATAATGGTAGATATATGTGATTATGTATTTGCCAAAACCCGTAAAATGTACAACACTGAGAGTAAAGCCTGGTGTAAACTGTGAATTTGGTTGATAATGGTGTGTCAACGTAGGAGCATCAGTTATAACACATCAGTTATAACACTCCTATGCAGGGTGTTAATAGCGGGGGAGGCTGTGGGTGTGTGGCAGCAGAGGTTACATGGGAACTCTGCACATTTGGCTGTGAACCTGAAACTGCTCTAAGAAATAAAGTCCATGGAGTAAATAATAAATATTTCTAATAATTCAATATCCGCCTGCTATATGACCTTGTCATTCCATTCCTAGGTATTTACACAAGTGAGAGGAAAACATATGTCCACACAAAGACTAGTACACAAATATTTAGAGAACTTTATTCATATGAACTAAAAACTGGAAACAACT
Organism: Phacochoerus africanus; assembly: GCF_016906955.1. Classification (NCBI taxonomy): domain Eukaryota; kingdom Metazoa; phylum Chordata; class Mammalia; order Artiodactyla; family Suidae; genus Phacochoerus; species Phacochoerus africanus. Next base: position 42,708,888 of record NC_062559.1, on the reverse strand, counting down.
CAGATGTCCATCAATGGGCGAAAGAATAAACAAGATAAGGCATAACCATGAAATGGATACCAGCCATAAAGAACAGACTACTGATACCCTAAAAATCATGCTAAGGCAGAGAAGCCAGAAGCAAAAGAGTACAGGCCATACGAGCAACGATTTAAAATTCCAGAAAGTGTGAATTAACCTGTGTGGTGACAAAAAACAGATCAGCAGTGCTGGTGGAGGGAGGAAAATACTAGAAATACTAGAAAATACTAGAATCGGCAACAGGAAACTTGTGGCTGATGGAAACATTGTGTCTGATTGAGGTGAGGATGTCATGGGTGTGTATTCCTGATAAAGATCATGAAATTGTGCACTTTAAAATGATGGAGCACTTGGTATACCTCAATAACTTTGAAATGTATAATCAAATGAATACCAACAATGGGCTTTCATTTAGATCTTTTCTGAAAAACTGAGCATTAAAGATATACCGTATTTGGAGAAGACTTTATACTAAAAGCTTTAAAAATGATTTGGGTCCAAATCAGGAAATTTAAGGAAATCACAAAGGTGTTTGTCCTAACATTATTTATAGAGGACAGATTTTAAATGACCTAAATGGTCAGAAGGGGGATTCGTTGAGTATATCATGGTACACGCCGGGGAATTCCACTCCGCAATCATTGAAAACAATGTCGTTGAAGTGTATTTAATGTCACAGATATTTACAGAACCTGAATGAGTGAAAAAAAAAAACAAACTGGTTAACAGAACGTATCTGTGATCTGACCCCATCTTTAAAATACTCATATCTCTAAATGCTTAGAAGTCTGGCTGGCATATGTTATGTCTTGGTGGCAAAATGATGGGTAATTTTATTCTTTTTCCTTCTTATTTTGTAATTGATGCGCAGTAAGCAGGCATGATGCATGTTGATGCTGGTAATGATTTCTGAAAGCCTCTCGGCCACTCTAGGAGGAAGGACCCTGGGCGTGATTGTTTTATGAATGCTGCTTATTGGAGAGGGTGAATGGGGTGCCCTGAGCCCTATTTTGACCCTTCCTCACCCCATTCTCATCCTCAGGAATGTAGGTGAGATCATTGAAGGTACAACATCAGGATAAACGGTGAGGAAGGCACTTGCTTCCCTCCCAGGCCCCCAAACATGCCACTGACCCTCCCTTCAGTTTGCTCTTGCATCCTCTGAACAGGAGGCAGGTGGAGGGACGCCCCAGTGATGCCCAGAACCATAAGAGCTTCTGGATGCCCTGGATCGGCTATACTGTCCCTTCAACTACACAAGCTCAAAGCAGCAGAGGAAATTCCCTTCAAAGCCCAGCTGTTAATGATGCCATCAGGAGATCTTAAACCTGGTACAGCCACCAACACCAGCTAAGGGAAAGTCTGGCGACAGCTTCAGGTAGGAGGAGGAGCATTCAACCGCAGAGCTGGGGTCCCCATGCAGGAGCTGATGTTGACCTGCAATCCAAGTTTCGGATTGTGGGCCCCCCACCCTGGGATTAGGACTTTTGTTTTAATGATCATCTCTCCCAACCTTCTCCACTCTCCCTGCTCCTCCACAGACCAGCAGCTGAACCCGTCCCCATCCATAGAGCATGCCCCCACCCCCAGGCAACTAGACTCCTTTATGAACGTTTTGCCCCAAGTATTCCTTCTGGTGACAGTACCAGCCACGCCCAGAAGATCCACCGGGGGGGGGGGGACGTGGTACAGACCCACGTGACACATATGCTCATGTCCTGACTCTGCTTCTCCTGGCTGTGTGACTCTGGCAGGTGACCTCACCCATCTGAGTATGCAGAAGGTACTGTCTTTATGGATTTGTTATGGAGATTCCAAGAGATAAGAGAATTTATAATGTGCCATGCAGTACATTAATCATTCCCAGGGAATTCAGATTCATATGGCTTTTCTCCGTGGAATTTTCTTGTACTTTTCTATGCTGAAAAAAATAGTGGTCTGGTAACCCCAACAGGAAACCATTTTAAAAAAATTAATCCTCCTAAGTTTGAGAAGCCCTTTCTAACCTCCCTCTCCTCTTATACCTTCTGTCTATGGATAAGCAATGCTAATATCACAACAGATCTATTTTTCCTTAGAAACAGCAGGTAAAGGAGGGGAGGATTCAAGAGGGCCGTAGGAGAGTAAAACAGAGGACATCCTTTAGGTTTGAAATATCAAGGAGTATATGTAGAGTGAGAAAAGCAGAGGGTAGAGTATGGGGTGTCAGCATTTGAGGATCAGGTTGAGGAAGAGAAGCTAACAAAGTAGAATGAAAAGGAGTCGTCACCAAAGTGGGAATGGCAGAGACTACTTGTTGCTCCAGCACCCATTCTCCATTCTATGGTGGTAGAATTTTTAACTGGTTCATGGCTACCCAGCTACAGACTATTTTCCCAGCTGCTATTGCAGCTAGATATGACCATGTGACTCTGTTTGGGTTAATGGGATCTGAGCAGAAGTGAAGGGGGCAACTACAAAGTATTCACTCTCTTTTTTGGCCCCACCTGCAGAATGCAAAAATTCCTGGGCCAGGGACCAACCCAAGCCATAGCAGTGACAATACTGAATCCTTAACCGCTAAGCAACCAGGGAACTCCCTACAGGTTATTCTTTCAAAGGGAAGGGGCAAGTCCTCCCCTCTGTATTTTCCCTTTTTCCAATGGTGGAATGAAGCTGTGGTGAAGCGTCACTTGGACCATGCACACAGGTGGAACACCTAGGAGTACTGGAATAACAAGATAGAAAGAACTGGGGCCTCTAACAATGTCACAGAGCAGAGCCCAAATCCCAGTTCTAGTATGGGCATGAATGTGAAATAAAATAGTGTGCTTTTTAAGCAACTATTTCTTTAGCTCTCTTAAATGTGGCTGAATCAATATCCGTTCTACTCAATGCATGCAGGGAAAAGATAAGTTAAAGAAGGGAGTGTCTAACAGAGAAACACAGCTGATAGGCCAAATAAGATGAGGGCTGAAAAGCATCCTCTTGATCAACCAAACAGGAGTTCACTCGTGATCCCAGTGAGAGCATTTTCAAGAAGTGATATCATCAGAAGCCCAACTGTGAGTAAACTCCAAGTGAGGAAGGATGGACTATAAATATAGGCACTTGGAGTTACCATCATGGCTCAGCAGAAACGAATCTGACTAGCATCCATGAGGACACGGGCCTTGCTTAGTGGGTTAAGGATCTGGTGTTGCCGTGAGCTGTGGTGTAGGTTGAAGACGTGGCTTGGATCCCGCGTTGCTGTGGCTGAGGTGTAGGCTGGTAGCTACAGCTCCGATTCAACCCCTAGCCTGGGGAACTTCCATATGCCATGGATATGGCCCTAAAAAGAAAAGGAAAAAAAAAAAAAAAACGCTTTACCTGAAAGTTTAGTTGTAAAGGAGGCAATAGCTAGATAATAAATGGAGAGTGACATAGAGTTGGAAAAGATCCTGCCTCGTCTCTCTGGTACTATTTTATGGGATTCTCAAAGAATGGGAACCTATCTAACAATAATTGCTTATATTCTTTGCCTAGTTTACTTACTGATGATTGTGTAGCAAATCACTTCACAATTTAGTGTCTTAAACTATAATAACTTTCTCAGGCTTTTGTGGGATGACTGAGCTAACATGTTTCACGTGGTGTGGCCTGGAGTGCTGGGATGTATGGAAGGCAAAGATGGGTGGGTGGTTACTGATTGACTAGAGGGCCTCTCCATGTGGTTGCTTGAGCTTCCTCATGGCATGGTGACCAGGTTCCAAGAAGACATATTTAAGGCTGCAAAAGCATGAGTAGCTAGTACTTTCTAAGGCTTAAACCTGAAACTATCAAATTAATATGGCATCACCTTCATCACATTTTTAAAATTGAAGTATAGTTAATTTACAATGTTGTGTTAGTTTCAAGTATACAGCAAAGTGATTCAGTTATGTGTATATGTATGTATGTTTATATATATATATATACAAAAACATACATACATATGTTTGTATGTTCACACAGAGAGAAGATTGATTCTTTTTCAGATCTTTTCCATTATACGTTATTATAAGATATTGAGTATAGTTCTCTGTGTTTTCAGTAGGTCCTTGTTATCTGTTTTATGTATAGTAGTGTGTATATATTAATCCAAAACTCCTAGTTTATCCCTCCCCACTCCCTTTCCCCTTTGGTAACCATAAATTTGTTTCCTATGTCTGTGAGTCTATTTGTTTTGTAAATAAGTTCATTTCTATAATTTTTTAGATTCCACAAATAAGTAATATCAGATGAAATTTGTCTTCCTCTGTATGACTTACTTCACTTAATATGATAATCTCTAGATCCCTCTGTATTGCTACAAATGGTATTATTTCATTCTTTTTTATAGCTAAGTAATATTTCATTGTATATATGTACCACATCTTCATTCATCTGTTGATAGACATTTTGGTTGCTTCCATGTCTTGGCTATTGTAAATAGTATTACTATGAATATTGGGGAGCATGTGTCTTTTCAAATTATAGTTTTCTTCAGATATATGCCCAAGTGTAGGATTGTGGATCATATAGTAACCCTATTTTTAAGGAACCTCCATACCATTTTCCATACTGGCTGCACCAATTTACATTCCCACCAACAGTGTAGGAGTGTTGTGTTCTCTTCACCCTCTCCAGTGTTTATTGTTTATAGACTTTTTGATGATGGCCATTCTGACTGGTGTGAGGTGGTATCTCACACAGTTTTGATTTGCATTTCTCTAATAATTAGTGACATTAAGCATCTTTTCATGTGCCTCTTGGCCCTGTGTATCTCTTCTTTAGAGATATGTCTGTTTAGGTCTTCTGCCCATTTTTTGATTGGGTTGTTTGTTTTTGATATTAAGCTGTATGGACTGTTGGTATATTTGGGAAATTAATCCCTCGTTGGTAACATCACTTGCAAATATTGTCTCCCAGACTGTAGGTTGTCTTTTCATTTTGTTTAGGGTCTTCTTTGCTGTGCAAAAATTTTTAAGTTTAAGTCCAATTCATTTGTTTTTGTTTTTATTTCCATTACTCTAGGAGACAGATCCAAAAAAATATTGCTGTGATTTATGTCAAAGAGTGTTCTGCCTATGTTTTCCTCTAGAAGTTTTATAGTATCCAGTATAGTTTCCTCTAGGAGTTTTATAGTATCCATTTTGAGTTTATTTTTGCATATGGTGTTAAAGGGTATTCTCATTTCATTCATTTACATGTAGCCATCCAGTTTTCCCAGCACCACTTATTGAAGGGACTATCTTGTATCCACTGTATAGTCTTGCATCCTTTGTTTTAAATTAGTTGACCGTAAGTGTGTGGATTTACTTCTGGGCTTTCTATACTATTCCATTAATCTATCTGTCTGTTTTTTGTGTTGATACCATACTGTTTTGATGAATGTAGCTTTGTTGTATAGTCTGAAGTCAGAGAAGGTGATTCCTCTAGCTCCATACTTCTTCCTCAAGACTGTTTTGGCTATTCAGGGTCTCTTGTGTTTCCATACACATTTTTTAAATATCTTGTACTAGTGCTGTGGAAAATGCCCTTGGTAATTTGATAGGGAGAGCACTGACTCTGTAGATTGTCTTGAGCACTATGGTCAGTATGGTCATTTTAACAATATTGATTCTTCCAATCCAAGAACATGGTATATCTTTCAATCTGTTTATGTCATCTTTAATTTCTTCCATCAGTGCCTTAACGTTTTTGGAGTACAGGTCTTTTTGCCTCCTTAGGTAGATTTACTCCTAGATATTTTATTATTTATCATGAGGTGGTAAATGGGATTGTTGCCTTAATTTCTCTTTCTTATAGTTCATTGGTAGTGTATAGAAATGCAACACATTTCTCTATTATTAACTTTGTATCTGGCAGCTTTATGGAATTCACTGATGAGCTCTAGTAGTTTTCTGGTAGACTACATTCTTTTCAAACAGATCACAGGGCATCCCAGATACAAAGGAAGAGGACTACATAACCACATGAATATGAGGAAGTAGTGGGGACCACAGAAATAAGAGCCTACCACAAGGAAATGACCTGGAGGGGAGGGGAAAATTACAAAGGAGCAGGAGGAAATTTTACGGCATGATAGGTATCTTTTCTTATGGGTAGTGGTGATGCTTTCATAGGCAATATATGTTGATGAATATTCAATAAACACTCAAGCCCAGAAGAAAAAAAAAAGAATTTTATTCAAGCCAGCCTGAAGATTATAACCCAGCAAACAGATTCTCAGCTCTGGAGAACTGCTTCACTTGTTAGAAGTCCAAGGCGTAGTCGTGTACATTTTCAAGACAAAGGATCATACATCAGAATGACATATTGATATTTTACGTAAAGTTTGCCAAGGATAGGTAGTTCAGGGAAGCAGGTACAAAACAAGTAGTGAGTCACCATAACCCCTGATCCCTTACAGAGTTGGTAAGGAAGGGTATTATTTTAAGAAGGTCCATTGTGAGTTGGAAGAATGAAAAAGAAAATTGGTCTTTATGATCAAGCAAGCACTGGCATCTTTGAGCAGCAGCCCTGGTCCATGTGTAATATGGATGCACACTGGGAAAGGAGGATGGAGACCCAAAGAAACGGATGCAGAGAGAACTTCATGTTTAAATGTTCGCATCCTGCCTTAAAATGGAAATTTTATGTTTACATTTTCTTGTCCTGCCTTAAAATAGAAATTTTATTTCTTCATACATATCAAACTTTGAATTGTACACTTTAAATGTGTGTCATTTATTGTAAACCAAGCATAATCTCCATAAAGCTCTTTTCAAAAAGAAAGCAATCTACTTACGGAAGAGAGAAATATTTCAGTCAATTATGGGATAGCTGTTAGGTGGAATCTTTTATAGCAATTATCAGTGGTGAGAAGAGTATGAAGTAACACTGGGAAATTGCTCTTGACACGAGGACAAATGAAAAGAGCAGTATGAAATTCTGGGTGCACTGAGGATTTTGTGAAAATGCGTATGAGTGTGCCAAGCTAGAAAATATATGCAAGATGAAAATACCTTCACTAGGGAAGGAGAAAAACATGGATTTTAGAATACCATGGATTTTTCACTTTAACTGTCTACAGGTTCTGCTATGGTGTTGCTATATTTTCTTTAGAATTCACTTCCTGATCCTTTTTATGTTGCACGCATTCGGTTACCTATGCGTCAGGCCCTTCAGCTCCTGCCCTGGCAGTGTCAAACCCACGTCTGTCTAAGCACGTTGTTCCCGTGTGGGTCACTCGACACAGGGCCACCTGTTTTAGAGTTTAGATGGGGACAGTCAGTGCTGCCCTGGAGTAACACAGCTCGTCAATCCTGAACGCAGACTTGCTTCCTCTCCCACCTGGCGCTGTCATACCGGCTTCCAAACCCAGGCAGGTTCTATTTCACAATTATTTCCTTATTAGTCATTCACTTCCCACTTCCCTTTGCTGCCACCTTCTTATAAAACACACAGGTTGAGCAAGCCGTGTGTGTCTGAATCCCGGCCAGGCTCCCAGCTCCCTGCCTGCTTGCCCCAGCTGCTCACCCACCCAGCTAAGCTCGACCACACAAGGCTTCATTGACCACGGCTCCAGCCAAAGATGGGAAAACAGCTCCTGATGGTGTCAACTGCAAAGTTTCCCTCCTGTGCCTCCGTCTCTTTCCCTCCTTCCTGACACATTATCTTTTCACAAAGAAGCTACTTGGGGAAACGTGCCATTATTCTTTCCCAGGTGGCCCACGGTCACAAAGACAATTAATTATCCAGGGAGATGGGCTCAGCAGGCCAGTGCCCAGAAGTGGGGAGAGAAGGGAGGTGGTCCTTTTACTCACATCCCACTGGCTTCAAGGACCCATTTCACCTGCCATGTCGGTGCTTGCTGTCTGCTGAAGGTCAGCTCTGCCTCTCAGGATGATGAGTATGGAAAGAGGGGGATGGCAGGCTGGTATTTACAGACTCATGAGCCAAACGTCTGTCTGCAGCCCCAGAATGAGGCGTGGGCAGCAGGTCCATGATGAAAGATTGCAAACCAGAGCCGAAGAGACACCTGCCAAGCCCCCGGCACCTGGTGATGGAGGGGTGGGTCGAGAGTGCCTGTGCCAGGGAGGCAGGGGTGCCACACCTACACCCAGTGCCCGCCATGTGCTCTGTCGCGGAGCCTCTTCGGCTGTGGCAGGCCGCCTGACATCGGCTAAACCGCTCCGAAGGTGGCCACAGTAAGGCTCCCCCTGGCGCAATAGAAAGGCTCAGATGCTGTCAAATTGATTTGTTCTTACACTGGAATTTGTTTTTTCTTTCGGCAGAAGGCCTGTTGGTTTCAGCAAAGGCATCCTGGGCCCCTCCTGGAGAAAAAGTAGTTCCTCTCCAGCGCATGGGACGGGCTGGCTTCCACACCTGCTTTCCTGGTCTTTCCAGCCCTTGCGCTCTTCCCCCCGCCCCGAGCAGCCTTGCAAAGCCATCTTGCCTCTTGTTTTCCTGCTGACTCTCTGGCTCTCTCACTGTCTTTTTGACTCTGCTTTAAGTTTGCAAGAAACTCTTTGTACAACTACATTTTGCCGGCTACACTAGCATTTAATCATTCAAATGCCCCAGTACAGCCTGAGGCACAGGTGATGGGCTGTGCAGGAGCAGGCATCCTTTGCCCCTTCTCTCTCTTCTTGCCTCCCCCTGGTCCCTAACAGGCAAGAAAATGCAAGCACGGCCACAAGTGCACACACACTCGCCACAGCCCCGCCCCCCATGTTCTAGAAGAAAAGCAAGTGCCAAAAAATTCTCCCTTGATTTGCATAATAAAAAGTTTCCTATCTCTGTCCATTCCATTATTATGCCAATATGCAGTATTTCAAAACAGTGGGACCCTCCATGATTTAGAGTTGCATGTATGCCTCATTCAGAAAGTTGGGGGCGGGGTGGCTTTGTTCTTTTGCAAGAAACTGGGTGACTTGAGGGAGTTAGATTTATACGGTTCAGATTATTTTTTAAGGTGAAAAAATGCTAACTATAATATAAAAAAGTGATGGTGTTTGAAATCCCTCAGACACCCCAAGCACTGGTCATAAAGATTTTAGATTTTATTTCATTTTTTACAGATTCAGAAGTGGAAGGACAGATAGGAAGTGACTCTCCTGAATTCTAGGCACTGGTGGGTCCCCAGGAGGTGGAGGGATCCTCGAAGGCAGAGTCTGTCATGCTGAAATATCTTTGCAGCCCCATCAGTTCTGACACACAGTAGGACCTGATAAACATCTCTTTATTTATTAATAAATGACCGGAAAGGACCAACTGAATATATTCCACATAGGAACTATTATTAGGACAATTAATTATTTAATAAATGTATGAATCCAACATTCCTCCCAAATTTCAGTCCCTGCAGAGAAATCAGCTGAGCCAGCAAAGTGCCATGGACAGCAGCAGCCGAATTAAGAACGCGTTAGTTTCTCTTATTTTCACATATGGCCTTAACTTCTGGGAATTTATGAGAGATTAGGACTATGTGTACAATTGACAGAGATTTGACTGCTGGTTTGAGCAGACTTGCTCCAGAGCCCTCAAAGATATGGGTTTGGATGTGTTTACACTGCCGCGTGGCAGGACAAAAGGAAGCCACGGTGGTGGCTCTTGGACTTGCCTGTGACTCTCTGCCCAGGTGGCGTGTTAGTATCACCTATGGAGCTTCTTAAGCAGTACCTACTGCCCAGGTCCCTCTCTGGGCCAATTAAATCAAGATCTCTGGAGTGGGGTCCAGGTGTCAAATTCTAAGGCTCTCTAGAGGGGCCCCCGGTGCATCCAGGGCTGGCATCTCTGAAAGCCACTGGGAAAAGCAGGCTGGGAAGAGAGAGCTCCCTTCTGCCTCCTACAAGCTCCGGCTTTGCTTCCCCGTCAGTAGTGCTGTTCAAACTTTTACCCAGATCACCTGGGCATCTTCCTGAAATGCAGATTCTGATTCAACAGGTCTGACTGGGGCTTGAGATTCTAGAACATGCTCTGGTTATGCAGAATCTCAGAATTCTCTGCTCACATGGTCAGAATTTCCAATGCCTCTGTGGATCTTGTCCTTGGAGCCATCCCAAGGATGGGCTACACCCCAGAGAGCTCTCTCCAATGGACCTGAGTTGTGGCTAAAGGCAGCCCTTTGGGGGCATGGGTGGAGCTTGGGTGCAAAGTCCCTCTCAGGGCAAGATGGAACCAGGGCGAAAGAGGGATGGGCAGGCCATGTGCTGGGGGTGTCCATTTGTATGCTTGGTCTGGGCCCCGCTAATGTTAGGGGCAGGCCTCGTGCCCAGACTTGATGCCCAGGCCTGCATATGGAAGGGCTGATGGAGCTGCAGGTGGGCTGTGTTCCAAGACTTTGCTGGTCCCTCTGGGCTTGGAGACCCCACCTCACATACAGTGACTGCAGGGAAAGCATTGCCACTGCAGTGATAAGAGGCCAGTGGGATTCTGATCTTCAGAAGTCCTTTCTCTGCCTTGGTATAAGCCAACTTCGGCTGTGAGGGCGGCAAATTCCAGCCCCTGCCTCCCAGTTGACCAATTTTTACTCAAACTCAAAATGGCCCACCTTCTGGAAAGTGGCTTCTTTGTCCTGGGAAGCAAAGAATAAAAGCTTTGCTGAGAAATCACAGTGCTGGGACTTTTTTCAATACTGTCGTTTAGCACCACTGAAACCCTCCTGAGATGTGATAAAGAGTTCATTATATAGGAGCAAAAAAGATGCAAAAAAGAACAAGAGTCTATTTGAATTTCTCTTTCTGTGAAATACAGCTGGTGGTAATACATGCCTGTAAGTCGTGTTTGCTGAGTGCCTTCAGAGCATTCTCAAGTCTTACAAAGGAAGATTCTAGAAAACAGCTGGACCCTTATCCTTGCTGGACCAGTGACAAGAGGAGACCGTTCAGAGCTCCAGTTCAAGGCCTCTGTCCCTGCAGTTGTGAATTTTTCTTCTATCCACCCTCCCCCCGTGTTCTTCCCTGGGCCTCAGGTGGGACTCCTGGTAGTGACATTGTGGTATGTTGCATTTTTCACCACACTCAAAGTCCTTTTACCTAGGAGCCTGTCCTCAGCCTTATTCTGTGTCTTGCAGGATTATCTGTGGAATGGCCTGTGGGATACATGCTTGAGATTCCTCTTAACTGCATACAAAATAAATTCTTGCCTTTCCTCCACAAGGAAGAGAGGGAAGAAAACACAGTAGCAGAGGAAGAATCTAAACAACCTTCAAGGTCAGGCCGGGGAGAAGGAGGTTATCTTCTCTGAGATCAAAGAGGCAATTCATTTCCTTGATTGTGCAAGGGGCTGTGTAGACCTAGCAGGAACTCCCATCTCATAAGGATTTCTGAACCGGGGTTGGGGAGGGGGGAGGTTACCTGGGTGGAATAGAGTCTCCCTCCTTCCCTTGAGGTGTTTGGAAGCTGGAGCTAGAGCCGAGCAGGAGGAGGTAAAACACTGACTGGCTTGCAGGGAGAGAGAATTAGCCTCGCGTCTGCTCAGGACAATAGGAGCAGCCGGCTGAATGAAATCAGTCTTTTGCCTTCTCTCTCCATCTTCTCAAGCAACACAAAGAAACCGGGCCACCCGGAACGAACACCTTGCGCTGTTTCTTTCCCAAACACTTAGATGCTACTTCAACTGGTTCTTACCGAGGCAACTCCATGAGTTAGATGGGAAGCACAGGTATCATTATCATCCCTGGAAGAGGGGATGCACTCACACAGCTGCCCAGTTAGCCTCAGGGCTGGGACTCAGGTTCCCGGATAAGGCTGTGCTCTTCCTTGAAAACTCTGAGTCTGGTGAAGTATTAGGGATGGTGGGGTTTCTGCCACAGCTTAAGCTGCAGTTCTACAAATTGTCAATGTGTTTCAAAATGGAAATAATATGGGCCTCCCACTTATCTCCTTGTTAACGTTTGGCTGGAGGGTGGGATAGTTTGGTTTCTAACTAGGATAGTTTGGCTTCTAACTGGCCTTATTAGAATTGACACAAAGTGCAAATGCAACTTCGTTGCAAAACAACAACAACAACAACAACAAACCAGAGAGGGTACGGAGCTCGCTCCTTTGCCTAATTGTGTGGTCTCCTTAATCGTGAGGCGGGTGTCTCAGGGGTTTGACTTCGAACCAGAAAACTCTAGGGAACATACTGTTGGGAAGAGCCCAGCCTCGCTGGAGGCAAACCGACCAATGATCTGATTACAGCTTCATCAGCCCAACTTGAGGCCGGCATGGCTCCTTTCCTTAAAAAATTTAGAGTAAAACTGAATTTTAAAAAATAATTGGAACCTCTTTATACCTCTCCTATGGCTATGAAGTCCAAGAAAGGAGGAGCTGAGTTCCTGTATTCAGAAGGTCTTTTAAGGGGCGGGGGGAGTGGGGGGAGTAGACCTAACAGTGAAATCCGCTGCCAGTATTCACCTTATCATCAGCTGTGAAGTGCCCTGGGGGCTCCCCACCACCCCTGACTGCAGCCCTCATCTGTTCTTGTTTTAAGGTACAGCCTTGTTACGAAAATGACACCTAGAGATCTGTGATGTCTGTGAAAATCAGGAAAATATTTAGTGTTCCAACACATTTGGAACATGTGAACATGAAAAAAAAAGCATATTCAATACTTGCGTAGGAAATGTCAGTCTGGGATTTGAGAAGGAGGGGTTATGTTTTTCTGCTGTAAAATTTTGGTCCCATGTCATCTATATATGCCATATATGCACATGCACATGTCTATGCATGTGTATAAGTGTGCAAATCCCTTAGCTATGCGCCTTCCCCATATAAACAGTCAAATCTGTGTGTGCCTTTGTGTGAACATGCCCTCTAAACTAAACATGCACACACAAGAACTGAGCAGAAAACTGGGTTTCAGCAAATCTTGTTTTGTTTTGTTTTCAACGGAACCATGGCACCTTTCATTTTACTTCTGTAGCAGAAGGTGTGGGGCTCCTGGCTGTAACACCAAACAGCTCTATCTTTGTTTCCTTTGTAACTCTGAGGAAGGAAGCAAGAAAGGGAGGAAAGAAGGGTTTTATCAGGGCTAACTGGGACGTAGGTGTCTCTAGAAAGTGACTTGCCTCTCGGAGCTAACAGGGAGGGAAGAAGCCAGAGCTGGAGGGGGTATTTCCTGTTCCATCTCCTGCACTGCTAGTTCTTAGAGGCACTCGCTCTGGAGGTGAGCTGGTACAGCCCTTCGGCGGGGCATCTTTGTTATGCGCCTCCACATGGACCCAATTCTTCGAGGAATTTATCCTAAGGAGGCAGCTGGACAAGTGTGCGAGATGGAAGTGTTGGAATGCACAGGAGTGACAAGTGAGAGCTGTGGAGACACGAAAATGTTCTGCCAAGGCAAGACATTATTTAATATCCGTTAAATAGATCACAAGACACCCCCACTTCAGAATAATGAGCTGCCATTCAAATGGTGATGATGCATATTTCTTGCCTGGAAAGATAATGAGTCAATTTTTAATGAGTGTTGACCAGGTGGCAGGTGCTTTACATATATTGTCTTATTCGATGCTCAGAACGCCTCCTCGGATTAGGTGTTACATTACTCATTTGGTGGATGAGGAAAATGGCCTGAGGTTAAGGAGACCCAGGGTCACAGACTTCAAGGCCGTTGTCAAGACTTAAACTTTAGAATCCACTATCTAAGCATCTTTGTGAAGATGCCCCCAGCACCTTTTTGAAGTAAGACAGAGAAACAAAGGACATCAAAGGACACCATTTGTGCAAATTCATAAACAGAAAGAGGAAAGCAAAAGAATTGGAGAGGTCATGCAATGGTTAAGATTTGCAGGCTTTGGAGTAAGAGAATCAAGTTCAAATCCCGGTGCCACACTTACTAGTTCCGTAACCTTGGGCAAGTAACTCGACATTTCTAGCACTTCAGCTTCCATAATTAAAAGAGAGAGAGAATGTTGCCCATTTCAGAATTCGCTGGAAGGTTAAACAATAAATGAGAGCTGTCGTCTATGCAGCGAGACATCTAGAAGGATGTTCATCTATTTATTAATAGCAGTCGTATCACTGGGCAGCAAAATCTGGGGATAATTTTCATTTTTTTCTTTCTCCTTTTCTGTAGTTCTTTAAAAGTATTGCAAAGAGTTTACATCCTTTTATAAATAGCAAATCCAGCGAAGCTCTTTTCATTTTGGGAAATAATAACTAGGGACACAGAACAAGGACAGGCAGGCAAAGGGAGAGAAGGCAAAGCTGGAGAGGGGAAGGAACCGTCACCTCCTCTCGAGCTGACTGTCGCCTGACTGTCGCCGGCAGGACCTGGAGCTTGAATCAGAGCCATCTGCCTTCCCCGCGTGCATAGCATGTACTTTATCAGCTCAAGGAACATTCAGCAGGAAGGAGGCAGGTCTATCCTTGGAGCAGGGCTTTTGCTAAGGCTGTTGTGACCAGGTCTAGCCCAACTTTCTTTCTTTCCTTTCTTTCTTTTCTTTCTTCCCGTCTTGCTTGCTTGCTTTCTCTCTTTTTTTTTTTTTTTTGATTTTTTAAAAATTTTATTGAAGGACAGTTTATTTACAATGTTGTGATGATTTCTCCTGCACAAGAAAGTGATTCAGTTTTACATGTACACGCATCTATTCTTTTTAAGATTATTTTCCCACATAGATGATCACGGAATATTGAGTAGACTTCCCTGCGCTGTACAGCCCTTTGCCAGAGCCCTGCCTTGTCCTGGGGCTCTGCTTTTACTGGGGCTCTGGGGAGGGGAGTCTAAGAAATGATTCATGCAAAGGTGTAAGCGATGCATCACGTGATGGGAGTCTTCCAAAGTCTTTAAGTGAAAATGAAAACATTAAGTGGCACCCTGAGCCTGTTGCAAGGAGACTAAATTTGCCTAACCACTTACATTTGGATTTAGTTTTAGATTTGTATCAACACTCGTGGGATTGCACCTGTATTTTGACCTAGCAATTCTACTTTTCAGAATGAATTCCAAAGAAATAACCATAAGTATATATCATGTTTAGCCATATGGATATTCACTAGAGTAGTTCTTTATAACAGTGAAAATTAAGACCTACCTACATATCCAGCAATAGTGGATTGTATAAATTACATCAGCCCCATTCAATGGAATACATGATCCCTGCTAAAAATGCTGTTGTGGGAGTGTATTTATCGTCATGATGAAAGTTTCCCAATATAATATTCAGTGAAAAAAAGCAAGTTACCAAATTACATATTCCCGTGTGAAAAAAGGAAAGGTTGCCTATACTAAGACTTTTGAAAAATAGCAAATGTCAGTATTTGTTCCTGAACTGTGATTATCTTCTCCTCTTTGTTTGTTGAACATATGTCACTTTTGAAATTAATCCTATTACCACAATTTTAATTTTTTAAGGCGTAGGCACCCAAAGTTTACCCAGGCCACACTGCAGCCTGCTGTGCTGCTAACTTCACATCTGTTCCAGGGCCTCACTATTGATTTCAGCCCCGGGCACAGTGTCTGACAGGTGGGAGCGCTTCATAGGTATTTGCTGAATGAATGCATGAGAGAGTGGTTGAACAAATGTGTGAACAAGCAAAAAGTTGGCAACAGGAAGCCCAGGATGGGGGAGAAACTCACAACCAGCTCTCTACACGACTGCTTGACCTCCTCCGTATAATTTGGTAATTGAGCTCCAGGGAATAAGACCCATTTATCTTTGAACTCCTCACAGTGCCTTGCTCTTAGTAGGGAGAGCTCAAGACATGTGGCATGAAATTAGGAATGATGGTTTATCTTCCTCCTCCTGGGATCATTTCTGCAGACTTTCCTGCAGCAGGGAAATGCATGCCTCAAGGGCAGATCACGTGCAAGAACTGTAATAATGGCCATTAAAATAGGAAGCTGTGTTGGTCGAGGTTAGGTTTGTCATAAAATAACAGAAAGAAACAAAGTGAAAATGGCTTTTAAAAAATTAAAAGTTTCTTTCTCGGAGTTCTCACTGTGGCTCAGCGGTAACGATCCTGCTAGTATCCAACTAGTATCCATGAGGACTCTGGTTTGATCCCTGGCCTTGCTCAGTGGGTTAAGAATCTGGGGTCGCCATGAGCTGCAGTATAGGTTGCAGATGCAGCTTGGATCTGGCTGGTGTTGCCGTGAGCTGTGGTGTAGGTCGCAGACGCGGCTCGGATCCTGTTTTTTCTGCGACAGTGGTGCAGGCTGGCAGCTGCAGCTCAAATTCAACCCCTAACCTGGGAACTTCCATATGCCACAGGTGTGGCCTAAAAAGTAGGGGAAAAAAAGTTTCTTTCTCTCTCTTGCTCTTTCTTTCTTTCTTTCTTTTTTTTTTTTTTTTCCCATGACTGCACCTGTGACATATGGAAGTTCCTGGGCCAGGGATTGAATCCAAGCTGCTGAAGTTCCTGCAACCCAAGCCACAGCTGTGGCCACACCATATCCTTTAACCAACTGTGCTGGGTTGGGGATCAAACTTGTACCTCTGCAACAACCTGAGCTGCTGCAGTTAATTCTTTTTTTTTTTAATGATTTTTTATTTTTTCCATTATAGCTGGTTTACAGTGTTTTGTCAATTTTTTTTGCTGTACAGCAAGGTGACCCAGTCACACATACATGTATACATTCTTGAATCCTTAACCCACTGCACCACGGCAGAAGCTCCAAAATCTTATTTTTTCCTGATGTTCAGATATCTAGAGGCAGGCAGCTTGGATTTGGAAGGGAGCTATCACATTTCTTCTATCTTTTTGCTCTGCCACAAGTGGCTTCCTTTCTCAAGGTCTCCTCATGGTCCAAAATACCTCCTGGAGCTCCAGTCATTTCATCAGCATTCCAGCAAGAGGATAAGAAATACATGTTCCCTTTCCAGAAGGTATACACCTGACTCCCACTTACATCCCATCGGCCATGACTTTGTCAAGGGGGCCTGATAAATGTAGTTTTTGTTCTGGGATGCCTTGCTCCTAGCTAGTGATTGGGGCTTGTCTTTCTATGGAAGACAGGAAGAACTTATATAGGGAAATGACTGGCAGCTTCTGCCACTGACGTGTCCTCTGCCATCCCATCATCGCCAACCTGAGTCTCACCAAACGTACGGCATCTGCTGTGAAAATGTAGGGAAAGTCACCCTGCCAGTGGCTTACAATTAACCAAGCACTTGGGGCTGCTGCTGATAAACACTCTGCCAGTTGCCCCCTAAGGGCTCATTTCCATTTCCAGTGCAGTCTCTGCTATTGTCCCCGGGGGTGACCGGGTACCTACTCTCTGCCTCTCAGAGCTGGACCCTAAACTGCAAGTGAGCATCTTTTCCTGCTGCAGTGATTGCTTCTGTCCTGCAGATCCTGGCTGACTATCGCATCCAGATAATCAGAGAAACCGAGAAGCCGTGCGAGGGATTCTAATTACATCAATGAGGAAAGAAATAGAGGAGGCCAAAGTTTCAGAATACGTCTTGAAGGTATTTGAGTCCCTCTCTTGAGGCTGTGGGGTGCCGCCCTTTTGACATCACCAAGGGACTGTCGGGCCACTAGATCTGAGAGGAGAAAAGCAATGATTGGCCACTTAAGAGCAAAGGAAAACAAATGGGTCTTTTCTAATAAGAGTGATTAGAAGCGGATAAAAACAATCATCCTGTTAGCAGCTACTTTTTAGTTAGGTGCTCTGCAAGCCCTTACAGTTGCCAGCATTCCAGACAGCCTGATGATCCTTGCTTCCTGGTGTTTAAGCCCTCGCACAGTCCCCTCCCACAGACTGCATCAGGGCTGACCTATACGACCAACAGCAGACAGGGGAGGTGGTGATGTGTCACTCCTGAGACTGTCATTATAGGCACTGTGACTTCTGCCTTAGCCTCTTGGATTGATTGCTCTGGGAGAAGCCAGTCGCCATGCTCTGAGGACACTCTAGCTGCCCTATAGAGAGACCCCCCCCCCCCCCCCCCCCCGCCCCGGAGAGGAACCAGGGCCCCCCTGCTAAGAACCAGCACCAATTTATCAGCCACATGGCAAACTTAGACATGGATCCCCCAGCCCCAGTCTGGCCTTCAAATAACTGCAGCCCCGGCTGACCTCTGAACTGTATGAGAAATCCCGGGAGTTCCCATGTGGCTCAGTGGGGTAAGAACCCGACTAGTATCCATGATGATGCGGGTTTGATCCTTGGCCTCGCTCAGTGGGTTAAAGGATCCAGCATTGCTGCAAGCTGCAGTGTAAGTCCCTGACACAGCTCGGATCCTGCATGGCTGTGACTGTGGTGTGGGCCAGCAGCTATACCTCTGATTTGACCCCTAGCCTGGGAACTTCCATGTGCCATGGGAGCAGCCCTGGAAAAAAAAAAAAAGACAAAAGAAAAAGAGAAATCCCAAGCTGGACCCACCCAGTTAAGCCCCTCCTAAATTCTTGACCCTCAGAAATGATGGTATGTAGATGCTTATTGTTGCTTTAAGGCTCATTTGTTATGCAGCAATAGATAATTACCACAGCCTTATCTATAATTTATTCATCACAACAACACCCTAAAGGCACTATTATCCCCTTTTTGCTGCTGGGGAAAAGGAGGCTTCGAAAGGTTAATTAATTTTCCTGGGATCATAGCAGCTGGTAGAAGCAAAGCTGGGCCTCCAGTTTAGCCCCGTGTGCGTGAAGCCAGCACACTGAACAACTGCTCACTGTGCTGCGAGCCACAGGGAACCACCTAGGATTTTCAGGATGCCTGGACGCCCAGAAAAGCCAGCTGTCCCCAAGTGACCTGAGCGGTCCTGTGACAGTTTCCATGCTACCATTTAGGTTTATATAGGCCCACCAGGCAGCTGTTGATCTATGCTCTAAAATTCAGAGCCACTTCGAAACTCCCATGCACGACGGCGATGTGAAAATCCGTCCGTTTATTCCAAGGAGGACCTGCCCGGGGAGCCCCCGTGTAGGCCCTTGAGGTGCAAAAAGGTCCCCGAGCTCCCGCAGAGGTTTGGACAGCCTCAGAACAACTGCCTTTCCTGGGGGCCTCGCGACTTACTGTAGATCGGGGGTTGCTGATATGTCCAATTGTCTGAATACCGGGAGCAGGGGTGCGGTCTACGACAAGGAATGTGGAGTGGGGTCATCGTTTGCCCTTCGCGTTCTTCCTGTGATGGGTCCGTTTCCATCTAACAACGTGGCGGCCTGCCAGGGTGCTGACGGGGTCAAATTCGACAAGCACCTACTTGTCAGCCAAAGAATGTGAGCATTCCTCCGAAGTCACATCGAGTAATGAGCCTCTGAGTTCTTGTCTTGGACTAAATGGTTTACGTCTGTCTCGTTCCGGACAGAGCCCTCCCCCCGAGAGACCAGCTGCCGTTTGGTGGAGGCTAGTCGAGTGGAAGCTTCTGGTCCTGCTGTCCTGGAGGCTAAGAAACCCAGGGATGTAAGAGAGAGGTTCGTCCTCCGCCTCCAGGCTTCCCCATGACACTGCAGATGCCAATCTCTTTGGGCAGCCAAGGAAATACAGGAGGAAGAGAGGTCTCTTGCTGAAGACTGAAATGTCACTTCTAGGAGTTCCCGTTGTGGCACAGTGGAGACGAATCCCACTGGGAACCATGAGGTTGCAGGTTCAATCCCTGGCCTTGTTCAGTGGGTTAAGGATCCGGCGTCACCGTAAACTGTGGTGTAGGTCAAAGATGTGGCTCGGATCCTTCGTTGCTGTGGCTGTGGTGTAGGCCGGCAGCTGTGGCTCTGATTAGACCCCTAGCCTGGGAACCTCCATATGCCATGGGTGCGGCCCTAAAAAGCAATAAAATAAAATAAAATGTCACTTCTAAAACAGAAGGCGTTACCTCCTTTTAGATCTCTCGGCCCTTCCATGTTATGGTTTGTGCCAATATGCCGTGAGCTTAAAACTTTGGCATCTGCATTGTCTGTTGCCTCCTTTCGGCCCTTCAGATTGAGCCAGTCACCCAGGCTTGTCCATCATGCCTTCAGAATGTCCGAGGGCCATTTCTCCTCCATTCATGCTCTGCCGTTGGATCATCAGCTAGAGGAGAACCTGGGCCCAAATGTCTCTCCCCTTCAGTAGCTCTCAACTACCTGCGGCAAAGAGTCCCAGTGTGTTCATCTGCCTTTCGAGACCCTGTCTAATTGGTTCTCACCTAACTTTATTTTCCAAAGCTCCCCAGTGCTAGTCCTGCTACCTACACATGTGCACGTGTGTGTGCAACTGTGTAAGCACATACATGGACACGTACACACTCTCGTGGGTGTGCACCCCATCCTGCACCTCACCCACACTTTCCTGCCTCCTCTACAGTTTTCTGTTTTGTTTAAGGGCTGCACCTGTGGCATATGGAAGTTCCCAGGCTAGGGGTCAAATTAAAGCTACCCCACAGCCGCAGCAACACCAAATCCGAGCCACATCTGGGACCCACACCACAGGTCACGACAATACTGGATCCTTAATCCACTGAGTGAGGCCAAGGATTGAACCCGCATCCTCATGGATACTAGTCGAGTTCTTTACCACTGAGCCACGATAGAAACTTCAAGACCCTGCATGATTTGTTTTTACCTAACTTGATTTTTATTTTTGGTTTTTAGGGCCACACTTGCCACACATGGAGGTTCCCAGGCTAGGGGTCCAATCGGAGCTATAGCTGCCAGCCTACACCACAGCTACAGCAACGCAGGAGCCAAGCCTCGTCTGCAAGCTATACCACGGCTCAGGTCAGGGGTTGAATCAGAGCTACAGTCACTGGCCCACACCACAACCACAGCAATGCCAGATCTAAGCCACATCTGCAAACTACACCACAGCTCACAACAACACCGAGTCCTTAACCCACTGAGCAAGGCCAGGGATCAAACCTGCAACCTTATGGTTCTTAGATTCATTTCCACCGGGCCACAACGGGAACTCCCCTAACTTTATTTTCCAAAGCTCTCCAGGGTTAATCCTGCTACATACACATGTGCACGTGTGTGTGTGCAATTGTGTAAGCACACACACAGACACATGCACACTCGCCTTTGTGTGTCTACCATCTCCTGCACTTTCACCCACACTTTCCTGCCTCCTCCACAGTTTTGGTTCTTTGTAATCCTTGCTTTTCTGGTTTACCGCATCCTGTAAGGAACACTTGTTTCCTGCCTCAGATACCAAGCCCACTTCTCTCTCCTTTCTCCATCTCCATGGGCTGTTCTTTTCCGAGACAAGCCAGACTTCTGCTGCCTTTTCCTGATCCTGCAGGCTTCTAGAATCCCTCTGGACTCCAGAAACCTTGGGGAGAACAAAAACAGAACTGATTGACAGTAAAGCACAGCCCCGAGGGCCCAGCTCATGAACACTGCCCTCCAGAGCCACTGTCCTAGGCCGACAGCGTGCGGAAATTCATGGTTTTCTGGGCAGAAGGACGAGCGCCCGCTAATTGGTTTTGACCACAAAGATCAACCACACAAACACCCAGTGAGACAGGTGAAAGCTGCAGTGGTAGGTGGTGCTGGGATGTGATTAGAAGTGGCGACAGGAGTTATGAGCAGCAGACACTCTGCAGCGGAAAATAAGTCGTTGATGACGTGACTCAAGATATCTGTGGTCTATGGGGGTGGCAACGAGCTCCTCTCCCTCTCTGTCTCTCTCTCTCCTTCTCTCTCTCGTCCTTAGCAACAAGGAAGATTCTGGGGAAAACCAGCAGCTTCCTGGCTTTCCTTGAGGGCATGGGTCTGCTGCTGTCAGGGGAAGCCAGCCACGTGGAGCACTTGTGCAGCATATGCGACCTGACCACCTTTGCAGTTGTCTGCCAGAGGCTGCAACTCAGGTGCCCACAGGGACTGAGGAGTTAATGTAAATGTGCCCAGTAGGACAAGTATTAGGAATAGAGAAACGTAGGGACCATAACAGATTGAAGAGCCCACACCTCTCCCAGAGGCATCCAAGTGCATGTCCTTGTAAGCTACCCTGTAGGCTGAGTTCCCCTTGTGGCTCAGCAGGTTGTGAACCCGACATTGTCTCTGTGAGGATGCGGGTTCGATCCCTGGCCTCACTCAATGAATTAGGGATCCGGCGTTGCCGCAAGCTGCAGCGTAGGACACAGATACAGCTAGGATCGGGTGTTACCATAGCTGTGACATAGGCTGGCACTGCAGCTCCCATTCAACCCCTAGCCTGGGAAATATTATTTGCTATAGGTGCAGCCATAAAATGGAAAAAAAAAATACCATGTAAACTAAATAAGCTATGTACTTGGGATGAATATTACCCACAGGCACCCTGCCTATATTTCCTGGCTCTTGTGTACATCACGAGAGCGGATGATGCGAATGACGACCTTGGATTGCCAACATGTTGCTCAAGCTCTTTCAGACTACCAGGACTGATGCGATCTCAGGGGGCTGTTGGAAGGGTACCTGGGGAGGTAAGTTGGTTGACATGGCTTCACCAGCCACAGAGCTGGTCAGTGATCAGTCAACATAGAGCTCCTGTGGCTCCACAGAGCTCTAGAAGGTCAACAGCGGAGGGGCCTGGCCATCACGTTGGTCCCTTAGTAGCAGCCATTGGTGGCTTCCTTCCTTAAAGGCTATGCCATAGTTGCGATTCTCCTATGGTTACTCTCTACTTTCCAACGTTCCTTCTTTCTACTTGGTTTCTGCTTATTCCTGACTTATACGGCTTCATAGCAACTGCTTATTCATGACCTATCTTTCAAGAACCCACCCACCTCTACAAGCCAACTTCCTCTTAACGTTGCTGTGGCCTGAATGGTGCCACCTGAACTGCAAGGCTGCAAGTCCCTAGCTCTCCAGCATCTTGCTTGACAGCATCTTGCTTCTTATGCATAGGAATTTTCTCATATGTGTGCCCTAAGTATTTCTAGGTCAATGCAGCATAGAGCATTGGGTGTCTTAGGCAGGAGGTGTGAGATAACACAAAAACACAGAAAAAAAGTATAGGTCTGAATACCTAGTCCATCATCTACTAACTATAATCTAAAACTATTGACTTTACCGAATGTCTTTCTCCTGCCAGGTAAAAGAGGGTAGTAAATACCCCCTTGCAGGGCTATTGTAAGGATTACATCTGATAGCGTTAGTACAATTTCTAGTCCTGGAGAGATACTCCCAAATGGTTACCATTTTATTGTGATGTGCTCTCTTCTGTTTGATGGACACATGGTAGGTGGACGCAGAGTAGAAAGGAGTCAAGCTTGAAGGTCAAGAGCATGGGCCCTGAGGTCAGGCTGTTGGGTCCAGACCCATCCTCCACCACGTACTGTGTGACCTTAGAGAAGTTACTGGCCTCTGTGAGCTTCAGTTTCCCTATCTGTAAACTAGAGACAATAATAGAACATATCTCCTAGGGGTGCATTTGGAAGAAAAGAGCGTGCACATAAAACACTAGGCACTGTGCCTGGCACAAGGCACGCACACAGGGAGTGTTGGCTGTTATTAACATTGATTGCTTTTCTTTTTCTCCCTTGGCCCAGAGCTAAAACTTACTGAACCCGAAGAACAAGGGTAACTCTTTAAAATCACGAAGTCTTCAATCACCCCAAACACACACCCTGTTATAACTGGGAACAGCAGTAAATCAAGAGAAAGGTGTTAGGGCGAGGGGATCTGCCCTGGATTCAAGCAATAAGAGGGTCCACTGTCTGTAGGGAATTTTTTAGAATAATTTTTTAAATCCAAGTAAAATATAAAAATCGCTCTGCTTTTTATTGTCACCAGGTGCCAATATTTCTAAACAACCTAAGTGATAAAATAGCCTCCCTTTTCCCTTGTTTGCTAAGTTAAAGGATGGCTGAAATTAGTTTTAAGTTGGCATGTTTTTATTCGTTAGCCTTTAATAAAATCTGTATTCTCTTAGAGAACTTCCGGTTGCACAGGCCACCTCGGACTCTCCCAGACTCAGAAGCTAACAGTCTGGAATCCCTTCAGTTTTTCTCCAAGCCCTGCAGCCCCTCACCCTCCTGGGTGAAAACAATGGATTCAGAATCAAGGATGAGAATGCAAGGCCTGGAAAGAAAGAAATGAAACGAGTTGCTTCAGTTCTTTGTGTCCTCCGGGAATTTGTCTGTGTACTTAAAGTTAAAACAGCTAATGGAGAGTGAACTGGGAAGTGTGATATTGTTTGGCAGATGTGAATTTTAGTTCTCACGCATGATACATTTTATTACAGTTGAGTGGTTTTTTAAAAAGTGAAATCACTCTTTTAAAATTATTTGTTTGTTTTCAAAATTAAAGAACAATTGGACTTCCCTTCGTGGCTCAGCGGTTAACGAACCCCACTAGGCTCCATGAGGATGTGGGTTCATCCCTGGCCTCGATCATGGGTTAAGGATTCAGTGTTGTCGTGAGCTGTGGTGTAGGTCGCAGATGTGGCTCGGATCTGGTGTTGCTGTGGCTGTGGCGGAGGCCAGTGGCTGTAGCTCTGATTCAACCCCTGGCCTGGGAACTTCCATATGCCACGGATGAGGCCCTAAAAAAAAAAAAAAAAAGCACAAAAATAAAAACTAAAATTAAATTAAAGAACAAGTCAAGGAGATTGTACTAACTTCTGATGATGACAGAATTCATTCATTTTGTTCTGTGGAGGAGGACGTTAGAAATGATTTGCTCTGGTAGATTAGATTACATTTTGCTGCCCTGGTGCCTCCACTAACCGAGATGGGAGAAGGCAGAGGAAAGTGAGCAAAGTACCATATTCCATCAATCCTAAAATGTATATCTTTATTCATATTGTAACCTATCCGAAATCAGAATGCATCTCTCAATCACCATTGGCCAGGGAGCAGTCATGACAGATTGTCACCACTGAAGCCTAGCAACAGCTTGGAAGAAAATCCTGGTGACAATAACGGAGCACTCTTTAAGAAATGCTGTCAGAGCTGCAGGCTTTTTGAAACAAAGTGCTATGGGCAGAGCAGAAGGTGAGGCTGCTGAAAACTAGGAGTGACTTAGGAGAGTCAAACTGTCAGTAGGAAATGTTAGGAATACTCGAACTAATTTATTTCACTGTTTTTGGATATATAAATGCACAAGAGTGGTGTTAAGATAATGTTGATGTGTAAGGATGCTCTTTCAATAAATACAGCATTTTTAAATTTAAAAAAAATGGGGTTCTCTTGCAGAATATCTGGTTAAAGATTTGGGGTTGTCAGTTGGGGCTCGGGTTACTGCTGTGGCACAGGTTTAATCTCTGGCCCAGGAGCTTCCACTTGCCACTCGTGGGGCCAAAACCAAACCAACCAACCAACCAATCAACAAATAAACCAGGTAGTTGAACATCAAAAGATCACTGTTAGTTGTTAAAACATAAAACAAACGAAAAAACAACCAGACATCTCAAGTTAACTTTAGTGCTTTTCTGGTCTGGGAAGATGCAAAAGTCCGGGCTTGTTGGAATTGTTGCTGTGATATACACCATAACTATCCAGGGCCAGCATCTTGTTTTTCTCCATCATGAATCCCCTCAGGGTGCACTGTAGGGGGGGGCGGCAGTGATTGATGGCTTCCTTGTTGGCTGCAACATCCTTTGTTTACTGAAATGGCAGATGACATTCTTTGTCCACCGTGCCACAGCAAATACAGTCCATAAGCCTTGCCTAAGAATAGGAGGGACCCTAGACAGAATTGAGCCCACGCCCCTCAGCCCTTTTTTCTAGCTGTCCTAAGGGAAGTTGCCCCAGGTCACCTGGCCAGGGAGCAAGGAGAATTAGATGGGAGTCCTAGTAAAACTAGACTCCTTCTTCCATCACCCACACTCGACCTAACTGAAATGATACTACAATGTTTGTGCTTTGCAAACGATGCTAAGGCACCAATTTTTTATAGTTTGCAAACAAATACTGGTACACAATTCAGGCCATTGCCTGACTTGAGCCAACTTGTGGCTCATTGCACAAGTTCTTGTCCAAAAGATCTCCCCCTCCTCAGCAAGACAAACGATCAGCACTTGGCTAGAGCAGCTGTCTAGTTGCCACAGTGGTTTCCAAACCGCTACTCTCCATTCTGTTATCCTGTGACAGTTCTCAGACCAGCTTCCAGTAGCTCCTTATCACGCATACAGAGACTCTAACAAAGGCAGACGACCAGGAAAACATCCTTGGATATTTCTATAAGCAAATGCTTAGCCTTTGGGTTGCTTTGTCCTTTTTTTTTTTTTTTTCCCCCCCTCACCCACAGCATGTGGAATTTCCCAGGCCAGGGATCAAATCCGAGCCACGGTTGTGACCTACACTGTCATGGTCTGGGCACACGGGTCAGAAAAGTATTCCCAGACTCACATCAGGGTGAACAGAAAGAAAAGTTTATTATTGAGTATGGTGAGGTGGAGAGAAAGCAGAGTTTATTAAGATAAGAGACACAGCTAGTGCAGCAGGACGACGTCCCGATGATCAGGGAGAGCCCACAGTGAGTGGGTGGTTGTGTCTGTTATTATAACCCAGGGAGAGGAGGGGTCTCAGGATACACCTGCTGATCTGCTGATTGGTTGGGGTCTTACAATACACTGCTGGTTGCTTGGGGGCGAATAAGGGCCCTACAGAGGTGGGGTGAGGAGTGGGCCACATACCTTCCCCAGTAGGGGGCAGGAAGGAGGAGGCCAGGTTGCTCAAGGTGGGGGAAGGGGCATTACAATGAGAGGGGTGGGGCGGTGATAAGGGTCTGGTCATTCTTGTCTTGGCCAGAGGCTTTGAGGTCTATCTCCTTGAAGCCCAATATACACCATCTGGCTCCTTAACCCACTGAGCCAGGCCGGAGATCCTCACTGCCATAGAGACAATGCCAGATCTTAACCTGCTGTGCCACAGTGGGAACTCCTGGGCTGCTTGGTCTTTGTTAAATTCCTATGAGAGTTAAGAGTCCAGGTTTGAGGCAGAGTCACTGCTAGCTAGCTCTGTGGCCTTGGGCTGGTGCCTAACCTCTCTAAGCATGAATTTCCTCATCCATGAAATGAGGGAATATTAGTACCCAGCTCAAGGGGGTCGTCAGAGGTCTGTGTGTGTAAACACAGGGGCTCTACTGTTCACCGGGCTAGTAAGTAGTGTTGTTAGCCCTCCCCTCCATTTTGGGTTGGGGGATGTGGGGTGTGGGTCATGGTACAGCTGCCATTAAGGCAGCACAGGGCGGGGCCCCCTTGGCAGGAGTCTGGGTCTGGGCTCTGGCTCTGTTCTCTGGTGACCAAGGATGAGTCCCCAGGCTGTGGGCATTTGACAAGCATGGCGCTGTGCCAGACCTTGCACTGGGCTCTGATTGAGACATGGTCTCTGCCCTGAGATCTCTCACATTTTGGAGTAGCCAGAGATGCTGACAGCACACAGGTGCCCTCACAGAGGTGGGAACCCGGGCGATTCCGGTGGGAGGAGTCCCTCCCACCTGTGGCTTGAGTTGGAGCCCAGAGTCGGCAAGAGTTAGAGCCATGCTAGACAGGGATAGCTTCCCCTTCTTTGCCTCCCTCGAGGAGACATTTTGACCTGAAGACACTCTTTCCTCCTGGTGCGATCTGAGTGGCAAATCTGGGAGAATAAGTGGGTGCTGCGTGCTGGGTGGTCTGCTTAGCTGCCCCCCCATCTTGCCTCTTGGAGTGTCCCCCGGCAGGAAACTGTCTGTCTGTCCGTGCTCCAGGGGCAGGCGGCCACCCATTCTGGCGCCAAGTGGGAACCCCACCTCTCATCCCACAGGCCAGCTCTGCCTGCAAATGGGTGAGGGTTTGTGCGGTTTGGCTTTGAGGTCATAGCTGCATCCTCTCCCCCAGCCTCATTCTCCTACTTCACATTTATCAGATAAACAAGTGGGGCACCCTTTGCCAAGACTCTTTGATTTATTTCTCAATAAGTTTGGCATTTGGTCAAGATAGAGGGGTACTATTTCCTGGCCTCCTGAGGAACCCCAGGAGTTAGACATCGTATGTCACTAGACAGTCTGCAAGCTGCTTGCTAGAGGACCCACGATTATGTTGACAGAGTTGCCTGTCTGCCTGGGACACATGTCATGGTGACTCACTGCTACTGGTTAAACCAATTAGCAATGGGATGGGGGCGGTGAGCAGAGCGACACAGGAAAATCTTCAGAGAAAAGGAAACGTTTCGTTCATGCTTCAAAGGATAAGAAGAAATCTGCCAACACGACAAGGTAGAAATACGGCCCTATAAGGGATGGAGCAGGTTCTGTGACAATTTCTAAGTCCCCGTCTTTTCGAGATCCAGTTTTCTCATCTGCAGAATGAGGAAAAGAAAACTGCCTTTACCTCCCTCCCAGGGTCCTTGAGAGGGTCATGTGACATACGGGAGGCAGAAAGCTTTTGAAAACTAGAAAGTGCTGTACAAATCATTACATAATCCTCAGCCGCCAGCATAAACATCAACTCTAAGCAGGGTCAGAACAAAACAATTTT
Source organism: Phacochoerus africanus (assembly GCF_016906955.1). Classification (NCBI taxonomy): domain Eukaryota; kingdom Metazoa; phylum Chordata; class Mammalia; order Artiodactyla; family Suidae; genus Phacochoerus; species Phacochoerus africanus. The sequence continues at coordinate 42,680,604 of NC_062559.1, read as the reverse complement.
CTTCAAGTTAATGAATTCTTTTAATCTTTGATAAACGGAACCCACTTGGAAATGACTTTCATTGAATGTCCAATGCCCACAATGGAACCACCAAGCTTCTTGTCTCTTACTAAAATTCTGATAAAACACAATCGGGCTTGCCTGTATGGGTATGTTAAAAATGATATTTTCAGAGAGAACAGTAGAAAAGCAGACAGTGTTGTCATTTTGACACTCCTAGCTAGGATATTTCCAGGCTGCCAACAATACATCCAGAAACCAAATGAGTACCTTACGAATTTCTTTCTTGTGTCCCATTTGCATAGAGGGGAGGCCAGCAGAAAATAGAGTGGCAATCGCATTTCAATGGTAATGAAACAATGAGGCATTTTTTTCGATGGTAGATGGGTGTTTAAATAATCATGAAGGCAGCAGCTGGCTCCTTTCCCTCCTTTGTCCAATTAGGAGCTGTTTTCTCTGCGAGGCATCCTCAAAGGCACTCATACCTTGATCCTCCTTGTGTCAAAAGTCTGTCTGAAAGACTGACTTCTCATCATTCAACACTGTTTAAAAGAAGCACGAGCACATCACTTTCCTGTCTCCGTGTGACTGTGCCTCAGAGAGAGCTTGCTAGCTTTGAGCAGAAATCTTATTTCCACCCTGGTGTGTAGGGGAGGGCTGTGTCTACCGGGGACTGGAGACACTTACTCCAGCGGAGGTAAGTACCCAGCTGCAGGTGGCAACACACAGGGTCTCGGTGGGACGTGGGAGAAAAAGTACGCACGAGGGCCAAGAGGTTCAGAGGTGCCACGGATCAGCGGCTCAGGAACTTCCACATGCCAAGGGTGTGGCAAAAAAAAAAAAAAAAAAAGAATGGCTCAGATGAATTGAGTGTTTACCAGTCTTACTTTCTGAATTAGCACACTTACTTCTCATTAGCACCTCTTAAGGGAGTACTATGGTCATCTCCAATTTGCAGTCTAGAAAACAGAGGCTCAGAGAGGTTGAATGAATTGCCTAGGTCACACCCACTAGGACATGGCCTAGCCAAGGCTCCAAGCCAGCTGAGGGAGAAGCAGGAGTCTTCCGAGTCCCCATGCTTTGCAGCCTGAGTCCTCTCTGTGCTGACACTGAGTCCCATTTCTCTCCTGGGGAGAGACATTCAACCAGCATTGAGAGCCCACTGTGTCAAGAACAGCTCTAGACACTGGGAGGCATGTATTCATTCAACAACTATTTCCTGGGTGGCTCTGCTTTGTGCTTGGAGTACATCATTGGACAAAGCTCTCTGCCCTCCCAGAGCATGGATTTCTACGGGGACAAGCAGAGAGTAATTACGATATGCAGTGAGGTCCTGCTGTAGCACAGGAACTATCCAATCTCTTGAGACAGAAGGTGGTGGAAGACAGCAACAGGGATGGAACCAGAGATTCTCATACTAAGCGAAGTAAGTCAGAAAGAGAAGAACATATACCATATGATACCACTTATAATTGGAATCTAATATATGGCACAGACGACCCTACCTACAGAAAAGAAACACACTCATGGACTTGGAGAACAGACTTGTGGTTGCCCAGGGGGAGGGGGAGGGAGTAGGATGGACTGGGAGTTTGGGGTTAGTAGATGCAAACTATTGCATTTGGAGTGGATAAGCAATGAGATCCTGCTGTGTAGCACAGGGAACTAACTATACCTCATCACTTGTGATGGAACACGATGGCGGATAATGTGAGAAAAAAATGTATGTATACATTTAACTGGGTCACTTTGCTGTACAATAGAAATGGACAGAACATGGTAAATCAACTAAATAAAATTAAAAAATATATGATGGAAGCTGGTATCAGAAAAAGACTGTATGTATATGTATGACTGGATCACTTTGCCATACGGCCGAAATCGACACACATTGTAAATCGAGTATACTTTCATTTAAAAATTTTTTAAAAGCATGGTGTGTTTAAGGGGACAATATATTAGAAAGCGATAAGGTCTATGGAAAAAAGGAATCTGAGGGCACAATAAGGAGACCAGGAGCGCTGGACTGGGAGTTAGGGACAGGACACACTTGCACATAGGGTGGTCAGGGGAAGTCTCTTTGAGACGATGACAGTCACGTCTGTACCTTGAAGGAAGTGAGGGAAGTAACCGTGCCTTTGCCTGGGGAAGAGCATTCCAGGCAGAGGGAACAGGCAATGCGTGGTGTATTCCAAGAACAGTGAGTGCAGTGGGGAGCATTGGGAGATGTGTCACCCTACAGTGGGGTGCCCAGGCATGGGGGGCCTCATAGGCTATCGTAGAGATTTGTCCTTTCCTCGGAGTGAAATGGAGAGTCCTGCCAGGATCCGAGTGGAGGGACAGCCCGTTCTGGCTTCTGTGTTTAAAGGACCACCCTGGTTCCTGTGGGTTTGGTTTGGTTTTGTTTTTTTTTTGTCTTTTTAGAGCCGCACATGCAGCATATGGAGGTTCCCAGGCTAGGGGTCTAGTTGGAGCTGTAGCCGCTGGCCTACGCGACAGCCACAGCAACGCCAGATCCGAGCCTCGTCTGCAATATACACCACAGCCCATATCAATGCCAGATCCTTAACCCACTGGGCAATGCCAGGGATCAAACCTGCATCCTCATGGATGCTAGTTGGGTTCATTAACTGCTGAGCCATGATGGGAACTCTCTGGCTGCTGTTTTGAGAACAGACTCTAAGGGGCCAAGGGTGGAGGCAGGGAGTCCCGTCAGGATGCCCCTGAAGTGACCCAGATCAGCGCTGATGCTGATTCGGCCTGGGACGGTGAGAAGAGGCCAGATGCGTGTATTTCTAACGTAAAAACACACTGCTGATCTACCAGATCCTGAGACCAGTTGAAACCTGGTGAAAAGAAAGCTGTTTTGTAAAGGAGGAACAGAACATAGAACTTGTGAACAGTGGTTTTAGAAAACTGAGAAATAGTGCCAGCTAGGAATGAACTATACTTATAATGACCCAACAGAAAGCACAACCATTGTAAAACTAGAAAACATAATAAAGTCTTTGTTTTTTTTCTTTATATCATTCAATTCAGTGTAGTCATGCACATAAGCAAGCCTTACTAGCAAAGCCATATCTTTTATGACGTTATCCTCGTGATTGTGCTGTGAGCACAGGCCATAGAAAAACAGTATTTTTGGAACCATTGCGCCTTTGTTTTCCAAGCTGAACTCTTAACTATTTCAATCCACTGGGAAATGCAAATAAAAAGAGAAAAAGGAAGCAAAAGAATGCCTGTGTGAACTGTTCCTCTTCCCAGTAACTACGGACACCTCGTGATGATGAGCATTCAAAGGAGACTGGGTTTTTTCTTTTCCTATAGATTCCATCTGTAAGATACGGATTCAGGAAATGAAAGTGACCAGGGGGATTTGATGAGCATCCGTTTCCCAGGAGGACCATGAACTGTACTTAGCGAGGAAGGCAATCATCCGGTGGCCTGGCGTTTCTATCCTCTCTCAATATAGCAAAGAAAGTGTGTTGCTGTTGAGACGGGCTGGATCATCGTTGGACCTTTTATCACGTGTCAGGGGGGGACGAGCAGCCACACTGTTTACTGGCTGACTTCTGTGTGCCAGCCCTCTGTTGTCTTCTTCAGCCTTGTGGACCCAGCTTGCAGGTTTTGAATTCGGCCTGATGGTGTTCTTTCTTGAGATGCACACACCATCTTTAATGGCCACACAGCTGAATGAAGGTTGCATTGTGCTCAGTTATCTGCTGAACCATCTTATATTTTTATTTATTTATTTGAAGTACAGTTGATTTACAATGTTCTGTTTGTTTCAGGGGTATAGCCAAGTGATTTACTTATACGTACGTATATGTATCTATTTTTTCAGGTTATTTTCCCTTATAGGTTATTACAAAATATTGAGTATAGTGCCCTGTGCTATACAGTAGGTCCTTGTTGCTCATCTATTTTGTGTATGCTAGTGTGTATCTGTTAATCCCAAATTCCTAATTTATCCCCCTCTTCATCATCTTTTTTTTTTTGTCTTTTTTGTCTTTTTAGGGCCACACCTGCGGCATATGGAGGTTCCCAGGCTAGGAGTCTAATTGGAGCTGTAGCTGCCGGTCTACACCACAGCCGCAGCAACACGGGATCTGAGCCATATCTGCGAGTTACACCACAGCTCACGGCAATGCTGGATCCCTAACCCACTGATCGAGGTCAGGGATTGAACCTGCAACCTCATGGTTCCTAGTCGGATTCGTCTCTGCTGTGCCACGACGGGAACGCCCCCCTCTTAATCATCTTGTATTAAGGTGACATTATTCTCAATGGAGCTCACACTTTTTTTAAATTTTGTTGAAGTATAGTTAATTTACAATGCTGTGTTAATTTCTGCTGTACAGCAAAGTGACTCAGTCATACATATGTATATTTTTTCTTTTTTCATATTCTTTTCCATTATGGCTTATCAGTGGATATTGAATACAGTTCCCTGTGCCATACAGTAGGACCTTGTTGTTTCTCATCCTGTATAGACTAGTTTGCATTTACTAACCCCAAACTCCCAGTCCAACCAACTTCCTCCCCCCCTCCCCCTTAGCAACCACAAGTCTGTTCTCTATGTCTGCAAGTCTGTTCCTGTTTGTACACATGTTGACTTGTGGCATTTTTTAGATTCCACATATAAGTGATGTATGGTATTTGTCTTCCTCTTTCTGACTTATGCTAGTCTCTAAGTCCATCCATGTTGCTGCAAATGGCATATTTCATTCTTTTTTATGGCTGAATAATTGTCCCTTGTATATATCTACCACATCTTTATCCATTCCTCTGCTGATGGGCCTTTAGGTTGCTTCAATGTCTTGGCTATTGTAAATAGTGCTGCTGTGAACATAAGGGTGCATGTATCTTTTCAAATTATAGTTTTGTCTGGGTATATGTCCAGGAATGGATTGCTGGATCGTATGGCAACTCTATTTTTTGTTTTTTTGAGGAACCTCCAAACTGTTTCAACGGAGCTCACTCTTAAAAGTGGAGTCTCCATTGCTGTGGCTCTGGCATAGGCTGGCAGCTGCAGCTCCAATTAGACCCCTAGCCTGGGAATCTCCATTTGCCACGGGAGCGGCCCAAGAAATGGCAAAAAGACCAAAAAAAAAAAAAAGATAACAATAATAAAAAAATAAAAGTGGAGTCTGACGCTGGATTCAATTCTGAGCACCTGGGCTGAAAGATCCACACACTCCTTGCCTGGTGGTGAACTGTATGGTCAATATCAGACTATAGGTCAAGAAAGGATGACATTTCAGACCGAGGGCTAGTACTGCAGGAACTCTGGGTATAGAGTCAAATGTCTAACATTAAAAAAAAAAAAATTTGGAGTTCCTGTCGTGGCTCAGCAGAAACAAAGCTGACTAGTATCCATGAGGAAGCGGGTTTGATCCCTGGCTTCCCTCAGTAGGTTAAGGATCCGGCGTTGCCATGAGTTGTGGTGTAGGTTGCAGACATGGCTCGGATCCCTCGTTGCTGTGGCTGTGTTGTAGGCCACCAGCTACAGCTCTGATTCAACCCCTAGCCTGGGAACCTCCATATGCTGTGGGTTTGGCCCTAAAAAGACAAAAAATAATAATAATAATAATCCATGATAACTCTTTGTATCTCTCCCCCATTACTACACACGCACACACGTACACACAGAGGATCAGTGACATACTCTTAATAAGAAAAGAACCCATGAGTTTGTATTCAGCCGCAATGATTATGAGATCTTGGTCCTACCCTACAGCCAAGTTCGAGAAACCCCAAGAGATACAGTAGATGGTAGCAGTGACCAAGGTTGCACCTAGGCTGGATTTGGAGAACAGAGTTTAAAAATATACCTAAAATTCAGTTTGGAGCTAGGAGCTAAGTCCAGCACACAAGAATATTTGGGGGAGTCAGGAATGACAGCTAGACCTCTTGGGGGGTCATCTCAAAGAATATTATGATAATTTTTCCTTTGGTTTCAAAATGCTTCCTCCATAGCTCTCAGCACATGGATCTTTACAAGTGTGTCTGAGTCTAAAAAGATTGCTTCCTGGCAAAGCATACTCCCTCTTCCTCCCCCTCCCCTGCTGCCATGGAAACAGCACTTGCTCAAGTGTCAGGAGATTCTCTCTCTCTCTCTCTCTCTCTCACACACACACACACACACACACACACACACAGCAGATTAATATATTCTCAAGGAAATGCTTTCTATGCCTTCTCCTTCTGGTGTCCTTTATACTTCTAAAAAGACACATTCAGAGCCAAAATTTTACAAATTCCTACCATCCAATTGTTATCTATTGTATCCTCTGTTTTGATGTTAAAAATTCTGTTTGTTCTTCAACATAATCTCTCTCGGAAGTGAACTAATCTATTATTTGTCCTTTCACCTACCTCCAACTTTTCTCCTGCCCCTTAAATAACATACAGTATATCTCAATACGTTTAGTTTATTAACTAAAAAGGAAGCTGTTTCAGATTTTACTCAATCTCTATTTTTTATTTTTTATTTATTTATTTTTTGTCTTTTGTTGTTGTTGTTGTTGTTGCTATTTCTTGGGCCGTTCCTGCGGCATATGGAGGTTCCCAGGCTAGGGGTTGAATTGGAGCTGCAGCCCCCGGCCTATGCCAGAGCCACAGCAGCGGGGGATCCGAGCCGCGTCTGCAACCTACACCACAGCTCACGGCAACGCCGGATCGTTAACCCACTGAGCAAGGGCAGGGACCGAACCCACAACCTCATGGTTCCTAGTCGGATTCCTTAACCACTGCGCCACGACGGGAACTCCTCTCTTTTATTTTTTATTTACTTATTTTTTTTATGGCCACGCCTGGTCATATGGCAGTTCTCTGGGCCAGGGATTGAATTCAAGCCTCAGCTGTAGATCCTTTAACCCACTATGCCCAGCTGGGGATTGAACCCCTACCCTCTCAGTGACCTGAGCTGCTGAAGTCTGATTCTTAACCCACTATGCCACAGCAGGAATTCTCTTTACTCACTTTCTTTGATGCATATAATGATGCATTTCATGTATTTCATTTATTGAAATATTCTCTACCCAAAATATGGGCACAACAGCCATTCTTCAGAAGAATATTGATGAATTGCAAGTTCATGGGAGTATGGGACTAGAGTTATCTGGTTTATGAACTTGAAAAGAAACTAAAGAAAAATCTGATGCAGGGAAGTAATTTGTTTCAACCAGTATTTCTTGAGCACCTGCTATCTGACCATACATATATAGCCCAATTCCCTTGAAAGCTGATCCTACATACGTGGAGAACCTCATGATCAACCAACCATAAGCTTTGAGGGTGCAGTATGGTGCCTGAGCGTCAGGCACAAGGGCTCAATTTCTCCACCAGTTGGCCGCTTTTGCTTCAACTGAATTGGGCCGAAGCACTGCAGCCTGTGAGATGAGCAACTTGGAGTTCCCTTCCTGGCTCAGGGGTTAACAAACCCGACCAGGAAACATGAGGATGCAGGTTCGATCCCTGACCTCGCTCAGTGGGTTAAGGATCTGGCGTTGCTGTGAGCTGTGGTGTAGGTTGCAGACACAGCTCAGATCCCACGTGGCCATGACTGTGGCTGTGGCTGGCAGCCGTAGTTCTGATTCAGCACCTAGCCTGGGAACTTCCACATGCCAAGGGTGTGGCCATAAAAAGCAAAAAAAAAAGATGAACCACTTGAATTAGACTATCATCATCACGCTGGTCCCTTCAGTTCCAAGACGCCTTGACTGTAATTCAGCTCAGTGCTGGCCCAGTGGAGGTATGTGGTTGGTCAAGCAGTCTTAGCAGCTCAGGGAGTGACTCAGCTGTGGCGCTGGGCAGGGCCCCCATCCTTTGTTTGACCCATCTTTACCCAGGGCCTTGGCCTGTGGGGTGAGATGGCGCTGCACCCAAGTGTCCTTCCCAGACCACCTGCCTTCATCAGCTCTGCCTGTCCTTTGTCATGTCCCCACTGAGGCTGGCCAACCTGATATTCCCTCCCACCCCACATTACCCAGTGGCTTTGTTTGCATGCAAGGCAACATTCTTTAACTGTAAAGTTATTTTTGGAGATTCCAGATCCTGGTAAATTCTCCAGTTTAGTTCTTACAACCTTCCTTCTCACATATTTTGCTTCAGCCTCAAGAGCAATTCCTGAAACTCCCTAAGCTCTTGATGGCCCTGGACCTTGGCCTGTGGCCGGTGTGCTGCCACTGCCCTGCAGAGCACCCCACCTCCCCTCGGCTATTAACTCCTTCCCACCCTTCAGGCTCAACCTCAAAGTCACTTTCCCCCAGGGAAGCCCGAGCTCTGCTCTTTTCCTTCTTAGATCTCACTACCGAGAAGAACATTTTTTTTCCCCCAAGCTCCCTCCCATGGCATATGGAGGTTCCCGGGCGAGGGGTCTAATCAGAGCTACAGCTGCCGGCCTACACCACAGCCATAGCAACACGGGATCCGAGCCACACCTTTGACCTACAGCACAGCTCGCAGCAACGCCGGATCCTTAACCCACTGAGCGAGGCCAGGGATCGAACCTGCAACCTCATGGTTCCTAGTCGAATTCGTTTCCACTGCACCATGACGAGAACTCCCCAAGAAGAACAATTTTGTAATTGTTCCAAGTCTATCTCCCTGAGGGGAAGATAAACATCCGGGGAACTGTACCTCTGAACTCCCAATGCCTGGCCCACACAGGGGTTCAGTTCATAACCCTCAGGGAAGCGCATGGAGGATCAAATGAGTGAAAGCGCTGTCCTGACCCAGAGACAAGGCAGATGATGGGAATGGCAGGCCCTGGCACATGTTGAGCAGGGAGAGACACTTTTGAACAGAAAATACTTGTCTCATTTCTGTCTGCAGTGCCCACCTAGCTCCTGAAGGACAGACACCAGCAGCAGAAAATGTCATGACTCCCAAATGGTCTGTAACTATTTGCAACAGTAAGGCTTTCCCGTATGATAAAAGCTTGGTATAAATCCAAAGCATTTTACTGTGTGTTCGGGAAAACAGGTTGGGGAGCTCAGCCCTTAGAATATGAAACACGATGTTAGGAATATTAGCTTCAGATAGAAAAGTCAGGAACTTGCTCCCATCTCACCAGGACCCTTTGGCAGAACAAGGACCAGAATCCAGCCTTTGTGAGTCAAGGCCCTTTGCCTTTATGGGCCTGTTTTCTTCCTCTGTAGATGATTCACTTCTTTCCCCCACTTCACTCCTCAGTGGACCCTGAAATTCCTGGATTTAAGTGCAGCTCTTCTGACTGCAGTAATGCCCAAATCTCTCACATGTTAGAAAAAAAAAGAAGAAGAAAAAGAAGAATAGAAGTATGTCAGGTATTTAATTAACATACACCACATAAAAGTTTTTTTTAGATTTGTGACATTTGTGATTTTCTCTGCTTTTAAACATTTGTTACAGTCTCCAAATAAATCTTCCTGTTTAGATCTAAAAGATACATGTAAACTTTTCTCGAAATAATTGGCTTACAGCGCACCCATACTCTTGGGAATTAAAAAAGGCGTTAATGTCCAGATTGACGCTAGCAGATTTACAATTGCCCTATTTCTTCTATTTTTTGTGTGTCTGCAGAAGGGATCGGTGTCTGGTGGACTGCTCTCAAATCTTTGGACCTTGGCTCAGGTTTAAAATATGATTGTACATCCTGTTTTCACCACTAAATCAATGTGAATTAGAAAAATCATTTAACCCCTTTATGTCTAGGGTTTTGTTTGTTTGTTTGTTGCTTTTTTAGGGCTGCACCCTTGGCATATGGAGGTTCCCAGGCTAGGGGTCAAATTGGAGCTGTAGCCGCTGGCCACAGACACAGCCACAGCAACGCGGGATCCGAGCCGTGTCTGTAACCTACACCACAGCTCACCACAACGCCGGATCCTTAACCCACTGAGCAAGGCCAGGAATTGAACCTGCATCCTCATGGATGCTAGTCAGATTTGTTAACCACTGAGCCATGACGGGAACTCCAATGTCTAGGTTTTTAAATTTTTTTCATAAATGAAATGACAAGAGTACCTGTCTCTGTCTATGTCCCAAGGAATTTGGCAAAGGCTGTCGGAATGAGTGGCTGTGCCTAGGCCAGTTCCATGAAGAGGCCTGACCTCAGGGCAGTGCACCTGCCAGGGATTTGTGGCACCTCTGTCGCTGGGTGTCAAGGATGGTTTCTAGAGTGAGATGCTCACTCATGGGGTTGTGTGGCTTGAGAATACAGATTTGGTGCTACTTCTAGGACAGTGGCTTTCCAAAGGACCAGCTCTAATGGGGTCTTTCTACCAGTGATAAAAGAAGGGTAGGTGTGGTATAGGTGTGTCTGTATGTGAGTGTGTGGACGTGAGTATTGTTGCCACCAGTCCTTTCTTCTGCGATAATGCCCTTCCTATGTTCGGAGTTAGGTTGGTGTTTTTCACATCCATAAAATGCCCTCGTCCATAAGATTCCAAAGTCAGCTTGGAAACATGAGGCTGAAGCACAACCTCGTCATTGTTGCCTAGATCTTCTGTGACCTGGTTTTGTCAGTCAATGATTAACTGCCTTTGGCTAGCAGAGATAATCTAAGCCTTGGAAATTTACCCAGCTTCTTAAGTGGAAGGACACTAACGTTCACTGAGTGTTTATTGTGTGCCAGGAAATGCATTTGGTGCTTCCATATCCATTATTGCATTAAAGCTTCTTAGTAACTCTATGAAGTTGGAGGTATTATGTCCATTTAAAAGGGGAGAAATATGGGAGTTCCTCTGTGGCTCAGCAGGTTAAAGACCCAGCATTGTCACTGCTGCGGCTCAGGTTGCTGCTGTGGCGAGAGTTCGATCCCTGGCCCCGGGGAACGTCCACATGCCATGGGTGCATCCAAAAAGAAAAGGAAAAAAAAAAGAGAAATATGAAGGTCCAAGACAAGTCATGGAGTTCCCATTGTGGCTCAGTGCAAAGGAATCTGACTAGTATACATGAGGACACAGGTTTGATCTCTGGCCTTGCTCAGTGGGTTAAGGAGCCAGTGTTGCCTTGAGCTGTGATGTGAGTCCTTGATGCAGCTTGGATCCCTAGCCTGGAACCTCTATGCTGCGGGTATGGCCCTTTAAAAAAAAGAAAGAAAGAAAAAGACAAGTCACTTGGTCAAGGTCCGGAGTTACTCACCAGCAAAGTCTGAATCTGAACTCAGTTTGTCTGAACCCAAAGTCCATGGTCTTTTAAACTCACCAGCTTAATTCCCAAAATAAAACCCAGGACACATATTTTAATCTGGGATATGATTTTGATGTCAGTTGAAGGCTATTTGGGGACTGGCAAATTAATCCTGATACCTACAAACAAACCATGAAAAGACTTCAGGGGCACAGAGGCAATACTGGTTTGACCAGGCTGGGATAACCTGTGACACCAAGGCCTCTTCCTGTCTGTAGAGTGCATGAGGGAATTTGAAGAGGTTCTAAGGCTGGGGACCAAGTGAGACTAGGCGCCCAAGACATACTGGAGCCCTGAGTACCTTACAGAGCTAGATGTGATGTATTCTGGATTATCTCTTCTTTTGAATAATCTATTCTTGATTCTCCCTCTGTCCATAATATAAACTAAACTACCGACTAAATCTCATGACCTAGAAGTCAATGATTCATTTCCCCTCTAAGACCGTAACCAGCAAGTGGCTTTGTATTCAGTGATATACAGATCGGGGTTTATTTCTATGTCTGATACCTTGTTTTATCTGTGATTAAATTCTACTATGATGATGACAAAGAAAGTCTAATGTTCTGAATTTTTGAGACTTTACTGTCAAGAAATCAGTTCAAGAGAAGGCCAGTTCTTTGGGCAGAATAGCTAAACATCTCTAAGCCCCAGGTTCGAACATTTTAGTTAAAACGGTAGCGTCCTAGGAAGTTCCTGTTGTGGCGTAGTGGGAACGAATCCGACTAGTATCCATGAGGATGTGGGTTCGATCCCTGGCCTCCCTCAGCTTGTTAAGGATCCCTTGTTGCCATGAGCTGTGGTATAGATCACAGATGTGGCTTGGAGAAGGCCTGGGGTTCCCTGGTGGCCTCATAGTTAAGGATCTGGAATCGTCACTCGTGTGGCTCAAGTTCAGTCCCTGGCCTGGGAACTTCTGCATGCTGTTGGAAATTAAAAAATAAATAAAAGATCAAAAACATACCAAAAAACAACCTCCCCCACACAAAAATTTAGAGTCCTGGCCCTCCTGTTTAGAGGCCCCCATTCTCCCATTCGGTGGGTCTGGGGTAGGGGCTTGGAGTCTGTGTTTTAACAAACAAATTAGAGGATTGCGTGTAGGCTGAGGAGTCAAGGACCATACATCAGGAAACAGTTCTAAGATACATTTCATTCAAAGGGGATATAATCATTCATTTGCGCAGTGGAGGTTTTTCCTTTATTAGTGTTCTTTTCAATCGATAGAGATAAAGGACAGTGGTTTTTGGCCCTAATGCGGAGAGGAAAATGCAGAAGCCTCCAAATAACAACTCATTTTCTGGGTATGTTTCAATGTGTAAAAAAAAAAAAAAAAAAAAAAGGGCCAAAGAGAAAAATCCTTGGCTGTGGAGAGTTCCAGAAGGTTGAGGTGGAGGAGAGGCAAAACCCGAGTAATACTCAAGATCCAAGAGAGGACGACCTCAAGGCAGATGCTGGGCCCGTCCGCATGAAGGCCATAAATCCGGGCTGAGCGGTCACAATGAGTCAAGTCCTTAGGAATTTCCAGACAGTTCTGTTTTTATCGAGTATACAAGTCAGCATATCTTTTAAATGCTGCATGAAAATACCAAGGCTCTGGCTGGCTGCCATTCTTCTACAGGGTAAGCTGCCCCATGGCAGGCCTGTCTTCATGGTTGTTTATGGGCAGGGAGCCATTCTAGATGATCAGCATCTGGGCTGAACAAGTTGTTAAATATACTGATGGTGGAGTTCCCGTCCTGGCGCAGTGGTTAACGAATCTGACTAGGAACCATGAGGTTGCAGGTTCGATCCCTGGCCTTGCTCACTGGGTTAAGGATCCCACGTTGCCGTGAGCTGTGGTGTAGGTTACAGATGCATCTCGGATCCCGCGTTGCTGTGGCCCTGGTGTAGGCCGGTGGCTACAGCTCCGATTCAACCCCTAGCCTCAGAACCTCCATATGCAGGGGGAGCGGCCCTAGAAAAGGCACAAAGACAAAAATATTAATAATAGTGATAATAAATAAATAAATAAATAAACCAAAAGTCATCCCTAGCTGTACCAGAGCCTCTTGGGCAAGTTGTGACCATGGAGAGTCACAAGGAGTAGAGGGCACACAGATGCCTTGAGGAAGGAGAGCTGGAATACGAGGCAGGCGGTGCAAGAGCAGGGAACATCGCTAAAAATATTTAGTGTGCTATCCCCAACGAACTGGGGGACCTAGACCAGGAATGGCAATTTCTCTAGGAGAGTTAAGGCTGAAGGACAGGTAATACCTCCCTGCCCTGAGCTTAAACTGATTCAGAGATCAGTCTCAGCAGGGATCGTCTGCAATGATTGATTACTGATGTCTGCCAAGGACTCAATAAGGGGAGCGTGTTTGGGTGGCATACCTGTTAGCCGGGCTCTAGGGGGCTGCATTCTGGCTCTTTGCTGATCTCTTCTTTCAGAAACACACACCAGCTCTTTCTTCCTCCTCATGAATATACATGGCCATCTCCATGCTGCTCACACAGGAGATTTACAGTAGTTCAGGCAGACGCTCTCCGAGGTTTCTGAACTAATGAGCAGTCAATGCCACTCAGCCTGTGTCTCTCAAAGCTAGGAACAGGGAAATCCCTGCAAGGTGCCTCTCCCTGTGTAGTCACTTATTTTCTTTGCAACCGATAGCCAGCGTGTCAGGTTCCCCCATGCCCTGGAAGCAACCGTCATTCTCAAATCCCCTGGGGTGGATCATGACTGTGGTAGGATTTACAACATCTGTCACCAGGCTTCACACAGAAGACATGGTGGATTAATATGGATTATGACTGTGAAATCACCATACTCTGTCCCAGCTGAGCTCGCTGGAATCACCTGCCCCACCTGACGGTGCTGATGATCCCACCTGTGGCCAGCCGAATGGATGCGAAACGGTACAGAGAAGGCATGCACCTTGCTTCCTGTCGCACCACTCCCTGACTCTTGGCCGTTTTTGGTTTCGGTTTTGTTTTAAATAACAATTAAGATTCCTTAAATATTAAATCATCTTGTCTTCAGGGACACTCTCCTTTCTAGAACGTGTACGTGCATTGAAAATCACCAGCCTTCGATAACGTAACCAAATTTTCTAACACCAGAGGGTTGGCTTTGCAGTTTGACCTGAAAGTTTTGTGTTTTAAGGTGGGGAGGGGGTTTGATGTGCTTGTGGTATTGGGCTGTGTCATTCAAGGTTGGCCAGAGAAACAGAACTGATAGGCTACATGGAGATACATAGAAAAGGAGACATGTTATAGGAATTGACTCATGAAAATAGGGAGGCTGAGAAGCCCCATGATCTGATGTCTACAAGCTGGAGAGCCAGGAAAGTGATTTATTCCAAGTCTAAAGGCTCTAGAGGCAACACCCATGTCCAAAGGCAGGGGAAGAGGGATGTCCTAGCTCAGGCAAAGAGAGTGATTTCTCCCTTTCTCCAGCTTTTTTTGGCTTACTCGTTTTCTCAATGGATTGGCTGATGCCTACCTGCACTGGTAAGACACAGTTCACGGATTCAAACGTTAATCTCTTCCAGAAATAATATTTTACCAGCTCTCTAAGTATTCCTTAGCCCAGCCAAAGTGACACATGATATTAACCATCACATGGGCTGAGAGCCTAGAGCCTTAAAAATCATTAAGATTTAGAGTAATAGTGATTATTTTTCAGGTTTAAAAGAAGCAATGTGTGATTTGACTGCTAAAACTAATTGTAGAAAAATGCCATTGAAGAATTGTGTGAGGAAATACAGAGGACATGGCAAATAGGATGAGAGGAAGGTAGTTTTTGACTATTTAACCTGTTTTCTGTTAAGCGACTTGACAGTTCTGCTTTCTGAGTTGTCAATATAAAGTAGAAGCTCAGGAGCCACATCTAACTTGGAATTCTACCCCATCACTAACTAGTAGTGCGACCTTGGGCTAGTTATTTCATTTCTTTTAAGCCTCAGTTTTGTCACTTGTGAAATGGAGTCAATAACAGTTCCTACTTCATGGGATGGATTCAATAGGAACACATGCAAAGAAATTTACCACTGTGTCTGAAACATGGCAACTGTATAAGTTATTATTATTATTATTTATTAACAGCATAATGGGAAATGTATAACACTAGGAAGAAGGAGCCCTTTCCTCAATTACTTACTTAATAATTGCAATAACAATAACAATACTAGCAAACACTTACATGTCCCAGGTCCTTAATCTGCATTCATTTTCAACACCCTAATGAGGTAGGAACTATTATATTATCATCCCTAACTCATAGTTGAGGAAACTGGGTCACGGAGAGATTGAGTAATTTGCCCAATGTCACAGGCTAATGAACAGCAGGGCCAGGAGTTGAACCTATGCAGTCTGGATCCAGAGCCAGCATGCTGAACCATCATGACACTTTGCCTTTTGGCTGGTGGTGTCCTGGCTGGTGGCAATGGGTAGACCAAATAATCTGTTGGGATCTCCTCCATGTCTGAGAGCTATGAGTCCCTGGAAATGTCCCTGATTTTAGACATACAGTTACGGCCCATAATAGACAGTGAAAGATGCAGTGCTGAGTCCTTCAGCTGGGAAACTCTCCTATGTTTCATGCGGTATAGTCAAATGGCACATAATTCAAAAGTAAGAGGGTTGGGAGTTCTCGTTGTGGCTCAGCGGGTTATGAACCTGACTGGTATCCATGAGGACACAGGTTCCATCCCTGGCCTTGCTCAGTGGGTTAGGGATCTGGCCTTGCCATGAGCTGTGGTGTAGGTCACAGATGCGGCTTGGATCCCGAGTTGCTGTGGCCATGGGGCAGGCCTGCAGCTACAGCTCCAATTCAACCCCTAGCCTGGGAACCTCCATATGCTGAAGGTGCAGCCCTGGAAAAAACCATTTGAATCAGGAGACTGAGTAAAGCAGATTGCCTTCCCTAATCAGTTGAAGGCCTGCATAAAACAAAAGGCCAACTCACCCCAGAGCAAAAGGGAACTCCTTTTGCCTGAGCGAATTTGAGCTGGGACATCATCAGTCTTTTGCTATCTTTGGGCTTGAACTGAAACTTTGGCTCTTCCTGGCGCTGGGAGCGATCAGCTTTCAAACTGGAACTGTACCGTTCGCTCTCCTGGTTCTCAGGCTTGGACTGAAAAAACACTCCCCTGGGTCTCCAGTTTGCCAAATGCAGGTCTGGGGACTTTTTAACTTCCATAATCCCACAAGCCAATTCCTTACGATAAACCAGTCTCCCGCTCTCCATGCCTCTCTGTCTCTGTCTCCACACACACATACACATTCACACTTATCTTATTGGTTCTGTTTCTCCAAAGAACCCCAACTAATACGAAAGGAAAGAAAAGATAATAATACAGTGAAATCTCAACTCTTATGGACATGTAACCTGAAATGAAACCAGCTCAGTGTTGGATTTGATCATGGAATCCAAAAAAAGACAGGCACATCTGGGGACCAAGATTTCATTTTACCGCTGGTTAAAGGTTCAAACTACCACCTCTGAATTCCAGCTTATTTGGACAAGATGTTTTCCCTCAGAATCTCTAAAGGTGGGCGGCAGTAAACCGTAAAACAAGAGAGATCTTAGTTTAAAACACTAAAGTGAAACTGTTAAGGAAAAGAGTCCATAGCAATTACTTGGCAAGAGTCATATCATAGGATTAGGGCTTATCTTCCTAGAAGTATCTTGACAATAATTCAGAACAGAAGGAGATATAGATTATATGATTTGGTCTTAAGGTTTTTTTTTTTTTTTAATTTTTTATTTTGCTTTTTAGGGCTGCACTCACAGCATATGGAACTTCCCAGGCTAGGAGTTGAATCAGAGCTACAGCTGCTGGCCTATACCACAGCCACAGCAACAGCAACTCGGGATCCAAGCTGTGTCTGCAAATTACACCACAGCTCACCGAGATGCGGAATCCTTAATCCACTGAGCGAGGCCAGGGATGGAACCAACATCGTCATGGATCCTGGTCGGGTTCATTAACTCCTGAGCCACGAAGGGAATTCCCTTAAGGATTTTTTTTTTTTCATTTCATTTATTTCTTTTTCTCACTTCCTCAGTTCCACTGCCCTACTGGTGAGTTGAATGGGGGGGGAGGTGCAGAAGAGAGATGAGAAAAGACAAAATTTGGGGGCAAATATGTTTAAATAAAACTTCCTCCTGTATTAATGTTTCTAGACTACAGAAAAAGAGCTTCTGTGTATATACACTGACAAATCACTTAAAAGAAAAATATAAGTGGTACAGACGCATTTGAAAAAAAATGTTCAATTTCATTAATGAAAGAAATGCAAATTGAAATAAGACTTTTAACATTTTCAAACCACTTAAATAACAATGATTTTGTGTGTGGTTTTTGTTTGTTTGCTTGTTTGTTTTTGCTTTTTAGGGCCATACCCGAGGCACGTGGAGGCTTCCAGGCTAGGGGTCTAATCAGAGCTACAGCTGCTGGCCTGTGCCACAGCCACAGCGATGCCAGTTCTGAGCCACGTCTGCGACCTACACCACAGCTCATAGTCAGATTCATTTCTGCTGAGCCACAACGGGAACTGCACAATGATATTTTTTAACAATGTTAATTCTCACTGCTGGTTAGGCTAGGATATATTTATATTATATTTCTATATAATATATGTATTTTATATATTGTATATAATATATATTTTACATGTACATATGTGTGTGTGTATACACATATATATAGATTCTATATTCTATCCCTTTAGCAGGAAGATGAACAGATACAGACTTTCTGAACATCATTTGGCAAAATACATTTCATCCATTTGACACTCTATGTCCACTTTTAGGAAAACATTTTTCTTAAGGAAACAAAGTTTTATATCAAAAGATCTTCACCACATCATTATTTAAAATAGCCAGAAACGTATAAGAAAGAAAAGAAAATTACTACAAACAGCTTAAATGTTCAATAAGATAATCATTCCAAAGATTATGATGTATCTTTATAAAGTGATCTATAAAGTAGTTTTTTTAAAAACTATGTTTGTAAAGTGTTTGTAACATTGGAAAATGGTTGTAATAAGGTTAAATGAGAAAAAAAAATAGTATCTAAACTTGTATATCCAGCAGAACCTAAACTATTATAGGCCTTAGAATGCTAGCCATTCCTGTGGTTCCTTCTAAGGGTCTCTTATCCAGTGATATTTCCAGCAGGGCCAAGGGCAGAAAACTGACCAAGGGGAAGCCAATTTATCTGCGGGATGGTCAGCAGGGAAGGCAGTGACCAACAGAGACATGCAGAGAGGCTGAACTTGAGGCCCAGGGAGAGAAAAGCAGTTGGAGGCAGAGGAGAGCTGACGAGGGGTAGGGTCTCCATCACAGTGGTTACGGAAGCAGTGTATTAGTTATCTGCTGCTGCGTAACAAACCGCCCCCAAACTTAGTGCCTTAAAACAGGAAAAAAAAAGAAAGAAAAAAGAAAGAAAAGAAAGAAAATCTTGTTCACAAATCTACAATTTGTGAGCAGGGCTTAGTGAGGACAGTTGGTGTCTGTTCCGTGAGAAGAGTCAGCTCGGGAAGTGCAGCTGGAGGCCAGAAGATCCGGTTTCAACAGGGCTCAACAGAGGCTCACCCGTATGGCTGGCACATGTGGGCTGGCCACTAGCTGTGGGCTGCGGGCCTCGGTTCTTCTCCACATGGGCTTCTCCGTGGACTTCCTCACGCACAGTATGAGGAAGTATATGGCATTTTCATGACCTAGACCTAGAAGTCAAAGCGTGACTTTAAGCAGACTGTTAGCCCAGGCCGTTAGGACAGTCATACCACTGTCAAAGGGAACGCAGGCACCGTGGCGTGCTGTGATCATACAGTGATTAGCACTCTGCGTTGTGGCTGCAGCAACCTCGGTTCAAATCCAAGTCACGGCACTCAGGGTGGGCGATTTCGTGTGCTCTCCTTCTACTTTCTAAAACAGGAGGAGATGGCCTTGCCTTCCATTGTGCAGTGGTGGTATAGTGGTGGGCATAGCTGCCTTCCACTTTCAAAAGGAGGGATCATAGAGTCCGCTTCTTGTTAGAGGAATGGCAGGGTTCTAGCGGAGGACGTAGAACTGGAGATATTTTTGCAGCCACTTTTGGAAAACAAGATCTGTCGCAAGCATATAGGGTTAATAAATGAAAGGGGACTGAGTAACCTGGTTGCTAAAGCTGTGGCTTCAGGGCCTTGAGTGACCCAAAGTTTCAGAGGGACCTTCTAGACACCACGGGACCATCTGTTCTTTCCCGGGGTCTCATGATGGCAGACCTGAAGAAACTTCCATTATTTAATGGAAACTACTTAAGGTAACTTTAGAAAATCTTCTATCCTTGCAAGCAAAAGTGGAAAAAAGAAGCAAAAAGGGCAACAAATCCAGCTATCCAGAGACATTTAAGATTTCAATTATAGAAAGAAAAATTAATGGAAGGAAGACTAGAAATAAATGTGTTGAGATGTTAACAGTAGTTTTATCTGAGTGGCAGTTTTTTAGGTGATTTGATTTATCCCTTTATGCTTATTTAAAAAACGCTAAAGACCAAAAAGCACTGAAAAACTTAATTTACAAAAGAAATAAGATTCCTCATGGTAGGGAGCTTTGTCTTATAGATGGGCCTTCTATTAAGCTGTGTCTGGTTGCTTGGCTATTCTTCTCAAAATGGTCCTAACTATATCTTCTTCCTTTGTAAACCTTATTTGTAATAATCCTAGCTTGGTGCCAATTGTTTTCAAGAGCTAGTTTTCTAGACATATTCGTGTCTAATAATGGGCTTAAAATTAGGAGTTCAGGGCAATTGTACGAGGGCTCTCATCTAACTTTGTTCTCCCTTGTTCTTCACCACCCTCAAGCCAGCAGTCCCTCCGTAAGAGCTGACTACGAAGGATGCTCTACAGAGGACCACTGCATCACGCTGGCCAGTCAGGCTTGCCAGGTTCCCCAGTGCTCTGTGCTGGTCACGAAGAATGATGACGTCCCACTGCAGTCAAGTCCTCATGGGTTGAGGACTCCATTCTGATTCAAATCCACTGGAGTTAACCTATTTTGTTAATTCTGATTTCCCATGACTGCCAGCTGGTTCAAAGACAGGGATGAAGCAAGTTCAGTCCAAACAGTCCCCATTCTAGAGAGTCCTTAGAGCTCTCTAGAAAGGGCCCTCTCTAGGAAGGGCTCTCTCTTCCGTGTTGTCATATATGGATGGAGAGGAGACAAGGTCAGCTGTGGGCAAAGTCGCTTGACTTGGTGGGAAGTCAGACTGGCCCCCTGAGGTTACTGGAGTGTTCTCCCTCACCTCCTTTACCAGAGGTCCCTTTTCTTCAGTTGATTAACCTCACCTTACAACACATCCACTTGCTTCCACCCCACTCACATGTGTAAGTGCACACACACACACACACACGCACACACTCTACTACCACCTCATCCAAATCTATTCATCAGAGGTTCTTTTACTAACCTTCCACAGAGTCTGTGACTTTCCCCCATTCAAAACTGAAACCTGTGGAATTCCCTTTGTGGCTCAGTGGTTAATGAACCCAACTAGGAACCATGAGGATGCAGGTTCGATCCCCAGCCTCACTCCGTGGGTTAAGGATCCAGAGTTGCCGTGAGCTGCAGCATAGGTTACAGATTTGGCTTGGATCCTGCATTGCTGTGGCTGTGGTATAGGCTAGCAGTTGTAGCTCTGATTCGACCCCTAGCCTGGGAACTTCCATATGCCATGGGTGTGTTCCTAAAAAAGAAAAGAAAAAAACCAAACAACCAAACTAAAAAAAAAAAAAACCCTGAAATCTGTTCTCTTTATCCTCAATATCCACTTTTAGGTATATTTACAAGGCTGTGTAAGCTGTATGTTTGCTGAGAAGTTCAAAGCATTCTAGGTACTTTAATGGTCAAAATGGCTGGGGGGAACGGCGTGGGCTCAGCAGACATAAAGGGTTTGTGACACTTGTCTTTCCCTGTACAGTCTCAGGAGGCCTGCTACTTCCTAGTGAGGCATTGCTTTAAGATTTGCCCTATTTTCATCTCCGTGAGGAATTCTCAGACAAGCAAGGTCATATCTTGGATGCAGCCCTGTTAGCACATTCTCTTCCCTCATTTATTTTGACAAGAATTAATCTTTTCTGTGTGGTACACAAACTGTCCTGATGTGGGTAGTTGGACAATAGAAGAAGTGGTAGCAGCATCTCTGCAGAGTCATCTAGTGTCACATGTTTTTTCTGAACGTACCTTCTAATGGATCACATAAGCACAAAGGGAAGGCAGCAATTAATTTTTCTTTGGTCACTGCCCTTACTGAAGAAGCTTCACCCGTGAGGTCTATGCCTGCTGGCACAGGACAAGAGCCAGCCCAGCCAGAAAGAAGAGTCCCTTAGCAAGATCATGTTTGTGTGGCAGAAAAGTGAGATTTGGTGCTAAGATGTTTTAGTTCTTTTGAAGTCCTTGGGGGAAACTCAGGAAATAAAGAGTTGTAACTTCAGCTATAATTCAACAGACATAGAATGTAGAATTGCAACTAATGGTTCTAGGCTCTGAGGAGGTAACACTCTTTAAGATACAATTTGTACACCCGGAGAGCTCATTGTAGTGGGGGAGACAGAGACAAAGAAATGAAAGCTGTGTGATAAATACTGAAAGTGTGTACGAGGGATGGAGATGCCACAGAGGAGGAAGTGATGAATTCTGGAGGGTTCAGGGAGGCTTTCCGAAGGAAGTGGTGCCTGCGATTTAGAAGGATGGTAGGAGTTAGCTCTGCAAACAAGGTGGAGAAAGGGAGGTTATTTCAGACAGAAGAAACACTATCTGCAAAGGCACAGATAGCCCATCTGTACAGGGAAGGCGGTGAGACCCAGAGTTAAGGTAAACTGGAAGGAAATTGTGAGGTCAAGAGCCTAAAGATATTAATGAAGTCTTCTTAAAAAATTGAGATATGATTCACAAACATAAAATTTGCCCTTTTAAGATATCCTTAAAAGTGGTTTGGAGTATATTCCCAGGGTCGTGTAACCATCACCACTACGTAGTTCTGGAATATTTCATCCCCCCAAACCCTCTATTCATTAGCAATTGCTCTGCTCTCCCCTCCTCCTGGCTTGCTTTTGGAAAACACTAAGTTGCTTTCTGTTTCTATGGATTTACTTAGTCTGGACACTTCTCTCTCTCTCTCTCTCTCTTTTTTTTTTTTTTTAAATGTTTTCCATTACAGCTGGTTTACAGTGTTCTGTCAATTTTCTACTGTACAGCAAGGTGACCCAGTCACACACACATGTACACATTCTTTTTTGTCACATTATCATGCTCCATCATAAGTGACTAGATATAGTTCCCAGTGCTATACAGCAGGATCTCATTGCTTTTCCATTCCAAAGGCAAGCGTTTGCATCTATTAACCCCAAGTTCCCAATCCATCCCACTCCCTCCCCATCCCTCCTGGCAACCACAAGTCTATTCTCCAAGTCCATGATCTTCTTTTCTGTGCAAAGGTTCATTTGTGCCATATATTAGAATCCAGATATAACTGATATCATATGGAGTTCTCGTCGTGGCTCAGTGGTTAATGAATCTGACTAGGAACTAAGAGTTTGTAGGTTCGATCCCTGGCCTTGCTCAGTGGGTTAAGGATCCGGCGTTGTGGTGAGCTGTGGTGTAGGTCACAGACGGCTCAGATCCTGCATTGCTGTGGCTCTGGTGAAGGCCGGGGGCTACAGCTCCGATTAGACCCCCAGCCTGAGAACCTCCATATGCTGCTGGTGCATCCCTATGAAAGGCAAAAAGACTAAATAAATAAATAAATAAATAAATAAATAAATGATATCATATGGTATTTGTCTTTCTCTTTCTGACTTATCTCACTTAGTATGAGTGTCTCTAGTTCCATCCATGTTGCTGCAAATGGTATTATTTTGTTCTTTTTCATGGCTGAGTAGTATTCCATTTCATATTATATACCACATCTTTTTTTTTTTTTTTTTGTCTTTTTGCCATTTCTTGGGCCACTCCTGCAGCATTATGAAGGTCCCCAGGCTAGGGGTCAAATCGGAGCTGTAGTTGCCAGCCTACGCCAGAGCCACAGCAACGCGGGATCCGAGCCTCGTCTGCGACCTACATCACAGCTCACGGCAATGCCAGATCTTTAACCCACTGAGCAAGGGCAGGGATTGAACCCACAACCTCATGGTTCCTAGTTGGATTCGTTAACCACTGCGACATGACGGGAACTCCGCTATACCACATCTTCTTAATCCACTCATCTGTCCCTGGACGTTTAGGTTGTTTCCATGTGTTGGCTATTGTGAGTAGTGCTGCAATGAACATGTGGGTGCATGTGTCTTTTTCAAGGAAAGTTTTGTCCGGATATATGCCCAAGAGTGGGATTGCTGGGTCACATGGCGTATATGGAGTCCTATAACAAGTGGCCTTTGTATCTGGCTTCCTTCTCTTAGTATAATGTTTTCAAATTTCAGCTATTACTTCATGACTTTTATGGTTGAATAATATTCCATTGTATGGATAGATCATATTTTGTTAATCAGTTAACAGGCAGTTGGGTTGTTTTCATCTTCTGGCTGTTATGAATAACAGTCTTTGTGATTCTTTAGTATGACACATTTTCACATCTCTTAGGTATATGTCTAGAAATAGCACTTCTGGGTCTTATGATCACTCTATGTTTAGGGTATTTTGAGAAACTATTAAACTCTTTTTCAAAGTAACTGTGCCATTTTATATTTCTGTGAGCAATCACGAGGTGTTCCAATTTCTTCACATTCAGCCAACACACGTTATCTATCTTCTCCCCCACCCCTTTGATTCTGTTTTCTTCTCTTTTTTTTCAATTTATTTTTGTCTTTTTATGATAGCTACCGATCACATGGGTATGAAGTGATACTCATTGTGGTTTTGATTTGCATTTCCCTGATGACTAATGATGTTAAATATCTCTTTGTGTGCTTATTGGACATTGGTAAATATTCTTTGCTCATTTTTCACTTGGGTTATCTTATTGTTCTTGATTTATAGGAGTTCTCTATATATCTTGAAGAGCAGACCTTATAAGATATATGATTTCCAAATATTTTCTCCCTTTCTGTGGGTCATATTTTCACTTTCTTAGTAAGGTGCTGTGAAGCACAAACAGTTTCAGTTTTGATGCAATCCCGTGGGTCTGTTCTTTCTTTGGTTGCCACTGCTCCTGGTGTCATATCTAAGACCATGTCTTACTAGTCCAGATCGTGAAGACTTACACCTATGTTTTCTTTGGAGACATTATAGTTTTAGGCCTTACATCTAGGTCTTTATCCATTTCAAATGAATCTTGCCTATGGTGTGATGTAGAGATTCAGTATTGTTCTTTTGCTCGTAGATACCTAGTTGTCTCAGCATCGTTTTTTGAAAAGACTATTCTTTATGCCCACTGAATTGCCTTGGCACTCTTTTCAGATATCAACTGATCATTAACGTATATTTCTGGAGCCTTCATTCTATTGATCTCCATGTATTTCCTTATGCTGGTATCACACGGTCTTTATTTATTTATGTTTGGTCATGCCCACAGCATTCGGAAGTTCCAGGCCAGGCATCAAACCTCTGCCACAGCAGTGAAAATGCCAGATCCCCAGTCCACTGAGCCACCAGTGAACTCCCACAGTCTTTATGACTGTAGCTTTGTAGTAGATTTTGAAGTTAGGATGTGGAAGTCCTCCTACTTTGCCTTTATTTTGCAGGATTGTGGTGACCATTCTGAATCCTAGGCCGACAGCTGCAGCTCTGATTCCACCCCTAGCCTGGGATCTTCCATATGCCACAGGTGTGGCCCTAAAGAGAAAATACAAAATAAAAAATAAAACAGTGTAGCATATTGATTGATTTTCATATGTTGGGCCAATTCTCCATTACTGGGATAAAAATGATTTGGTCATGGTATATAATCCTTTTTTTTATATTGTTGGATTCAGTTGGCTAGCATTTTGTTGAGGATTTTTACATCTGCATTCATAAAGATTATTGGTTTATTATTTACTTTTCTTGTGATATTTCATCTGTTTTTTCATAGAGTTACTCTCTATTCATACTTCAAGAGAGCCCTCCTTCTCCGAAGTTTATTTTATCTTGTTTTCTCTCTAGCTTTTACTTTATTTTGCTTTTTAGGGCTGCACCTGTAGCATATGGAGGTTCCCAGGCTAGGGGTTGAATTGGAGCTGTAGTTGCCAGCCTACACCACCGTCACAGCAACTCAGGATCTGAGCCATGTCTGCGACCTGTACCACAGCTCACAGCAACACTGGATCCTTAACTCACTGAGTGAGGCCAGGGATCAAATATGCATCCTCATGGACTCTAGTCAGGTTCATTACACTGAGCCACAATGGGAACTCCCTCTCTCTAGCTGTATATTATAATAGAGCCCGCAAGTCTCTGTCACTAGAGATGACCCACTGTGAGGACCCATTTGGTGACCTGCATATCTTCAGACCAAGGTTAGTTAAAGCCTTGAGAATTATTTTTTTATTATTTTTATTTTTATTTTTTTGCCATACCCAAGGCATGGGGAAGCACCAGGCCAGGGATTGAACCTGTGCCACAGCAGTGACCTGAGCCACAACAGTTGCAACACTGGATCCTTAATGCACTGAGCCACCAGGCAACTCTAAGGCCTTGAGAATTTAAGGTGCCCCACACTGCCTTCATCTTTGGAAAGTCAGTGCTTTCTGTAGGCTCATAGGACACTGATTCATCCAATTTTGGCCTTATATAATCATGAATATTTATTATATACAATTCTTTTTTTTTTTTTGAGGGGGGATTTTTAGGGCTACACCCATGGCATATGGAGGTTCCCAGGCTAGGGGTTGAATCAGAGCTGTAGCTGCTGGCCTACCACAGCAATGCCAGATCCCAGCGACTTACACTGCAGCTCATGGCCACACTGGATCCTTAACCCACTGAGCAAGGCCAGGGATCAAACCTGCATCATCATGAATGCTAGTCAAATTCGCTTCCTCTGAGCCATGATGGGAACTCCTATATAAAATACTTTTTTTGTTTTTTTTTGTTTGTTTGTCTTTTTGCCTTTTCTAGGGCTGCTCCCTCAGCATATGGATGTTCCCAGGCTAGGGGTCCAATCAGAGCTGTAGCTGCTGGCCTACCCCAGAGCCACAGAAACGTGGGATCGGAGCCACGTCTGCAACCTACACCACAGCTCACGGCAACGCCAGATCCCTAACCCACTGAGCAAGGTCAGGGATCGAACCCTCAACCTCATGGTTCCTAGTCAGATTTGTTAACCACAGAGCCACGACAGGAACTCCCTATATAAAATTCTTTTACTTGACCTTTTCACTATTTGTAATAGCTAAGCATAGTGGCCTACAACACTGAAGTGCAAAAGCATTATATACCAAAGTGTCTTAACTGGGCCACTATCAATTTATATCTGAATACAAGCCAAGACATCAAGATTTGGACTGGAGAACACTCAGCATAATTGCTTAAAGCTACCATCACTCTGGACAAGGAAAATCATTTCAAGTTCGGCTCTTCTGACTGTGAAAGTGAGACCCAGGGGAACTGAGATAAATTCAGCTGCTTTTTCTCTAATTTTCTTTCCTTTTCTTTCCTTTTTTTTTTTTTTTTGTCTTTTTGCCATTTCTTGGGCCGATCCCGAGGCATATGGAGGTTTCCAGGCTAGGGGTCCAATCGGAGCTGTAACCACCAGCCTACGCCAGAGCCACAGCAATGGGGGATCCGAGCTGCGTCTGCGACCTACACCACAGCTCACGGCAATGCTGGATCCTTAACCCACTGAGCAAGCCTGAAAATACTGAGTCATTACATTCTCTCCCCTCTCTCTTGAATATATATGTTCGATTCATTCCATTTCTGAATAAACCATTCCTAGAGCCTCTCTTCTCTCCTTGTTGTGTTCCTAGCTTTCCTCCTGATTATAGGCACCTCTGCTTTGCTTTCTGACCTGCATTGCTACCAGAATCCTCTATACAATATACACATCTGAAGATTGTGCTGGGTTTAGAGGCCTTAGAGGGTTTCCAAAGCTAGGGTGACTGAGTGGCCCTGTTAGCTTGGAGAAGGGCAGTTTGATGTTGGCTGTTCTGCTATTCCATCTAGCTAGGATGCCCTTCTGCTCTCAAAAGCGCCCCATTTGGATGATGAAGTAGGTGGTCATTCTACCATGGCTAACAGGATAAAATCCAAACTCTTTTATCTGGCTTACGATCTGGCCCAAGGCGGATGTTTTGGCTCTGTCATCTTCTACTCTGGCCACTGGCCATTCCCCAAACATAACCAAGCTGTTGCCCACCTCTTTGTCACTGTCCATGACAGTCCCTCCTTCTCAACAGCCTTTTTCCCATTTCCCAGTCACCAGCTCTTCCCTAACCTTCACGGTCCAGCCAAAAGAGCACCTCTTCTGTGAAACAGCATATCCTGTCTGGCTCCATTGTCACCTATCAGAGCTTGCCTCCCACCATTCCTGGACCCCCGCCGGAGATCCTGTAGCAATTTGTTCACATCGCTGGGAAGGGTTCTGCTTTGAATCTGGCATAACACCTGGCCCACTGCAGGTCTTCAAAGTGTTTTGAAAGAGAGGCTTTAGAGAAGCATGAAGCCAGGAGCATTTTCTCTGGCTCTGATGAGAATTAAGAGCTTTTATCTTCCATATGGGACTTGCCTGACAAAATCCGACATGTCAGGGCCAAGTCTATTTCTTCTTCATCTGTAAAGTAATAAGGAGAATAATGGCTGCTGCCAAAACCTACCCATGTGAACTCAAGAGGGGAATAAAAGCAAGTCCTGCTGTTGAAGTATAACACATTGAAATCAAGAGTGAGATGAGCCGTCCAACTCCTGTCATCCATCCCCACGGTCTAGGGCCTGTGGATGGTGGGGTAGAGAAGATTCTGCGAGCCGGCAGATGGCTAAATAGAGGAAGGGCAGCAAGATGTACCCCCATACGAATGAAGCTAATTTGAAGAATACCCACATATTGACCATGTACATGAATCAAACACTATGCTGAGACGTTTATGTACATTTCTTTATGTCGCCAGTCTTGTAGGATGGATATTATGATTTCCCACTTTATGTGAGAGGGCACTGAAGCTCAGAGATGTTAAGTAACTTATCAAGAACCAGTGGATTGGAATACATAACCATAATGCTGATAAAACATATGCATATGTTGTGGTCTTCATGAAATATGCAGCTTGGTCTTCACAACCAACCTCTGAGTTAAGAAACTGTGGTGTTCACATCATCAGATGGGAAAACCTTCAAGTTACTAGCCCAGAATCACAAACCTAGGAAGAAACCGTGCCAGACAGTTTACTCCAGAAGCCACCTGCCTGGTCAGTGACGTCGCTGTCTTCCGGTCTGTTTGCTGTTGTTATCTTGGGTCATTCTATATTGCCGGTGTCCACAAGGTACTCTCCCAAAGTCTGCAGTGCTGCAGACCAGCAGCAGTGATATCACCTGAAAGTACGTTTGAAAATTCTTGAGTCCCACTGCAGCCTAGGGAACTGGAACCTGCCTTGTAACAAGATCCCAGGTCCTGGCCTAAATCAGTGGGGATCAGCTTCATCTGCACATTGAACTTCCATAGGGAGCTTGAAAGAATCCTGATGCCTAGGTTCCGCTGACAGTGATTCTGCTTGAATTGCCTGGGAACGGTCTGGGTATTGAGCTTTAAAGCTTCCCAGGGGATTCTGGTGTGGCGCCAGGTCTGAGAACCACTCCTTTAAGCAAATACAGCTTTTCATTTGTTCCGTTCCTTCCCTCATTTCTCTTATGTGCACCCGACCTTGCAGAAGTACAGGCACAGCTTTATAGGGAGATAGACAAACTATTAGAATAGTATAGAATAGGCACTATGAAAATCACTATCCCATGGGCCAGGGGCGATCTAGAGGAAAGGCCGACATCCAAGTCTGCATGAAAGAATCAAGGTCGATTCCCTTGATGGAGTCCCTTCCTAGGAATCCTCATTAGTCTCAAAGACAAATAGGAGCTCTTGGGTTTGTTGAGGGGGATGGTGAGCCGGTGTGGGTGAAGGGAGAGTTCTGTGTTTACTGTGAAAGTGAGATTCATAGAATTTTAAGCCATGACAGATTATAGAGATCATTTGATGAAGCCAATGAAACAATATTTACCTTCCCTAGATGTGACACATTTTGATATTTTCCAGTCTTTCAACCCTCTTTTCTTTCATTAGAAAAAAATACTGGTCATGCCTAACTGAATTGGTTTCCTGCACTACCCACAATTTGGTCACAACTTCCAATTTGGGAGACCTGACTTAATGCCTTTCGTTTTTCCTCATGGAAAAAACAACTCATGATATTAAATAACTTTTGCTACTGAAAGTCATGTGTCATTATCAAATAACTTTAATTCAGTAGGAAATAATCCTCCTGTATTAAAAGTATTATTATTATTATTATTATTATTATTATTATTATTATTATTATTATTGTATCTGCAGCATGTGGAAGTTCCAGGCTAGGGGTTGAATCGGAGCTACAGTTGCCAGCCTACACCACAGTTCACAGCAATTCTGGAATCCTAATCCACTGAGGAAGGCCAGAGATCAAACCCACATCCTCATGGATCCTAGTCGGATTCGTTTCTGCTTCGCCACAGTGGGAACTCCTAAAATGAAATCTTGATTGTTGCTGCCATTCTCCTCATTAATATTGGCATTAATAGTATTTTTCACTTCACTCAATCATACTAGAGGGAGTTCCCACCATGGCCCAGGAGGTTAAAAGACATACTAGAGGGAGTTCCCATTGTGGCTGAACAGGTTAAGAGCCCAACTATTACCCATGAGGATGCGGGTTCTATCCTTGGCCTCGTTCAGTGGGTTAAGGATCTGGTGTGGCCAGGAGCTGTGGTGTAGTTTGCAGATGTGGCTTGGATCCCACATTGCCATGGCTGTGGTGTAGGCTGGCAGCTACAGCTCTGATTTGACCCCTAGCCTAGAAATTTCCTTATGTCACAGGTGTAGCTCTAAAAAAAAAAGAGGGGAGGCATACTAGAGAAACCAGATAGATGCACATCTGAATGTTTAATTGAAATGTTACATTTAATTGACGAAATTCCAGATCTCTTCTAATTCCTCCTGGAATTTCAATGAATCATAGTTTCAATGTAGTACAAATTCTAAAAAGTAACAAATTGTCATTTCCAAACCTATGAATCTGCTGTTTCACAAGTCACATGGGAAATTCTTTCCTATTTAAATATCCTTTTCTTTTTTGCTTGCCTCATTGAAGCAGCTCAGTTCTGGAAATGTTTTTACCTCTCTCTTATGTCTGACAGTCAAAATTGAATCAGAGATGTCTCATGCAGTGGTGTGTGTGTGTGTGTGTGTGTGTTTGTCCTTTCTCTGTTAAATCTGTGTGCTTTTAGTGCAACACATTTTGTTTTTCCATCTGTATGATTTGCTTGAAGCTTGGTATTTACAATCATAAAAGAAAATATGCTAAATGTATGAAGAAAAATACATTTCATTGTAAAATCTGATTATTTCATACTGTTTAAGTCTGTTTCAATGAGAAGGTTGTAAGAGGGTTTTGGCATTAATCTTCCAGAGTTTAGTATTTGTTCATGACATGAAAATGAGTTGGCAGCCAATCATTTCATTAGACCTGTAGAATCTTCTTCCATTCCCCCATTACTGATGTGGGTCAGCCTCTCTTTTATTTTTTTCTCTTGGTAAAATGTACCTAACATAAAAGTGACCATTTTAAGCACTTTTAAGTGTACAAGTAGATTCACAGAGTTGTGCAACCTCCTCATCATTTTGTACCTGGGTTCCTGAGACAGCCTTCAGAATCCAGTCTTGCTTCTAGGTTTGCCCCCATTAAGGAAAGAAATAGAAATCTTATCTTTGTTGACCTATTTTCACCACATGCACGGGAGAAAAACGGAAAAATGGAGGGGGTGTTCTTTGCCATTTCTCCGGTGCTTTAGGCTACCTAGGCGGTGGAAATCATCCGCAGATAAAGTTCCGGGGGCAAAGAAGTGCATGTTCCTGCTGCACCTGCGCATCCCTAATGCAGGTTTACTTCTTGCTCCGGGGACATCACAGCCGAAGCGATTGTTCTGTGAGCCTGGAAAACATAAATGCTCTTAAACTCATTTAGCGCCAAAGCGTCTGCCACCAGAAGCACAAATTTAGACGTAAAATCTTTAACTTTATACTGTGCAGAACTAATCACTTCAAAAAATTAAAGTAGAACTAGTCATTTCAAAAAATTAAGAGGCAACGCTCTTAGATGCCTGAACCTGGTACCCAGGGCACAGAGCGTAAAGGAGCCGGCCCCGCCCCGGCCCCACCCCCCGCCGCTGACGTCACCTGCTCTGCCCTGAGTCTGGAGCTGTCTTGGGAGGTAAGGGCATCAAAAGTGAGGAGCCTGTTGACCAAACTGCTTCGGGTTTGGAGCCTTTGGCAGTGCAGTTTTGTAGCACTAGATGTCAGTGTGGGCTTTCCCGACCGCCACCCTCGCTCCTCTGCAGGAGATGTACCAGCCGGCACCCTGGATCTTTCCTCAAGTCCTGGCAAACACAGGGCTATTTTCAGAACTGTAATTTCACCAAATGTATTATCTACTTACATATTTTGACTTTTCAGAGTTCTTTTAAAACACAGAAACTTAGACTCAAAGGCTGTTCTTTTTAATGCGGTAACCTTCTAATCTCAGTGTTTGCACCCGAAAGGCAGCCTACCATGTGATGGGAAGTCCCAGCCCATGATCCTCTTCGGGTCTTTTAAAAGCAGCATGCTACCTCACATACCTGGAGTGGCCAGCTTTAGGAAACCAAGCCATGCTACCAGGGCTCAAGAATGGGGCAGGAAGCCAAGAAAAATATATATGATTAGCCACATAAGGATTTCATGGCCATGTTAATAGATTTTTTTTTTTTTTTTTGAGGCAGCTTGTAATCAGGGAGCTTCTGAAGTCTCAAAGAACAGTCATTACATTACTTTTCTATTGCTGCTGTAACAAATTACCACAAACTGAGGTGCTTAAAACACAAATTTATTATCCTGCAATTTTAGAGGCAGAAAGCCAAAATGGGTCTCCACTGAGTTAAAGTCAAGATGTTGGCAGGGCTGGGTTCCTTTTGGAGGCTCTGGGGAGGATCCATTTTCTTGCCTTTTCCAGCTATTAGAACCACCAGCATTCCTTGGCCCATGGCCCCTCTGTCTTCAAAGCCAGCAATGGCATTGAGTCCTTTCTGCACTACACACTAAGCTGCCTTTGCCTCTCCTCCTTCTTCTTTCATCTTTTGTAGGGAACCTTGTTGGGTTTTTTGGTTTGGTTTGGGTTTGGGTGTTTTTGTTTTTTGTGGGTTTTTTGTGTTTTGTTTTGACAGCACCTGTGGTATGTGGACGTTCCCGAGCCAGGGATTGAACCCATGCCACAGCAGCGACCTGCATCACAGCCGTGACAATGCCAAATCCTTAATCCGCTGTGCCACCAGGAAACTCCTGCAAGAAACCTTGTAATTAAATTGGGCCCACTTATATAATACAGACAATGTCCCTATCACAAGACCCTTAATTTATTTACACCCATAAAGTCCTTCTTGCCATGTAAGGTAACATATTCACAGGTTCCAGGGATGAGGGCACAGACATCTTTAGGTGGGCATATTTCTGCCTATCGAAATTGTTATTTTAAATAAAATAAGATGCAGTTTTTGAGGTGATGAACTTTTGTAGCAGACTGCGTGGGAAAATACCAAGGTCTAAATATCCTTCACTTGTGCAATGTTAGCAAGGAAGAAAGATAATTTGCCACACCCGGCATTAATATTTGGTCATCCTCCAACCTGACTGTGCACAGCGCTACCTCTGCTGCCCCTTGTGACTCTCCATCTTCAGGATGCCTGTCCTAGGAACAGCAACGAGTTGGTTTGGGGTGAACAGACAGAGAGGGGAAGATGTGATTCTTGCACCGAGAAGCATTGTGCAAAATGAAACCCAGGGCTCTGAGAAACCTGTTTACACCACCATGCAAATTCAATATGGGACTGGATGTCTAAAGCTAACAGCATTTAACCCCATGCCTTGCCACATCCTAAAGGCTTAGATCTGCCTGGTAAATAAAGCTGAATTCATCTCCCCACTTCTCAGTCTCGATCTTTCCTCCATCTTTCCTACCCTGTGCTCCGAGGGACTCAAAACCTTACCTGTCATCCTTGAGTGTCCCTTCTCAGTCATGCACAACATCCGGTTGGTCTCCAGGACCTATGGTAGCTACTCTCTTAGTAGCTTTTGAATCTCCTAATTAGTCTTCTGTCTCACTGTGCTTTCCTCCCTCCTGTCAAGAAATTCTCCAAAATACTCCAGAGTTATCTTTCTAAACTGTATATATAGTTATGCTACTTCCCTCTTTGGCGAAGTGGTTCCCTTTTGTCTCCTGGGTTGATTCCAAGCTCTTAGCCCAGCCGACCAAGCTAGTCAGCCTCTGCCTCAACCTATTTTTGCAGCCTATTTGCTCGCTTATAGCCTCCGCCTCCTCCTCATTCTGGCTCTAAGGGACCGCTTGCTGTTCTTTGGATGCTCAGAGCTCTCCCATGCTTGATGCTCTCCCCAGCCTGGAATGCCTTTGGCTGCTTAAGCCAACTCTCTCTCAAGATTCAGCTCAGTATCACTTCTGGGAATTCCTCTTTGACCTGCACCCAACCCCCATCCCTGCACTCGGCTCCAGCACTGCAGTCTAACCATCTCGTTATTTATATCTATGTCCCCTGTCTCTGTGCTGGAAAGCTTTTGAAGGCAGGGACCCTTGGTTTCATGTTGTATCTCCAAATGGTAAGCACAGAGCATGGTCATTACAAATGCACACTTTTTTTCTAAAAGAATGAAGCCATCTCCAGCGCAGTTCCCGAGGCATTCTGATATTTCCATGCACCAGAGATGACCTGGTTCAGGGCTATGTTCCAAAACCTACCCGGTTTAGACTTGTATCCCTAGGGTGCAGCCAGAGCCCAGCTAGTTTCTGGGAAAAAGAGGGTGGGGCAAGTTGAACGGTAGCTCTTATTGCTCTGTTTTCTTTCTGGTTGCCAGGGAGAGATCATCCTGCAATTATGAGTTTGCCACTTCTAACCTGGCCTCACCTGGGGACCGACATCAATCAATAAAACCTCAAATGGGATTGGCCACTGAAGGTATGACCTGCCCTGGCTGAAAAGCATAGGAGATGGCCAGTGTGACACATGCAAGCCGAGTGTGGTAATGACAGCCAGTAGTGATGGTAATGACAGCCAGTAGTGATGCAGGACAGGTTTCTTGTCATTGATGCCCCTCATGATCCACAGCAGTGATGGCTATCTCCTGTCTGCAGACTGTCTTAGAAAAAGCAGGCACTGTGGGGAGTTAAAAATAAAACAGAAACAGAGTTCTGTACTTGGGAGGCTTATGCAATCCATCGAGGCCTAAAATAAGGGGCTTGCTTTTACTGGGGCTTTTGGCTACCTCTTGGGGTAAGGGAGGAGGTGGTAAGGGAAAATGTCTTTTATTACTCCTCAATCATTCATGTATAACTATAGTGATTTGGGCAAGCGACAGGAAGCGGGGAGGCGAGTGCATATGCGCTGGAGGAGGGACCACATGCATTATGGAGAAGAGAGCTATTTTTTTCTTCGAGCTATTCTTCCTTTCTGTAGGCAGGGAAATACCCCTTGATACGGACCCCATGACACATCTTTCCACTACATTTTATGTTTTTTCAACGGTATGCCCCCTTGCAAAGAGCCAGGATTCCTTTTAAGGCACTACATATGGAATCTGAGAGATTTCTTCATGATGATTAAGGAAAATCATCATGGGCTGCGGTGTTTTCATATTAAGGGTTTTAAAATGAGGGCTTTGAAAGATTTTTATATAGATATATAATATTGTTTGGGGAGTTTCCATTGTGGCTCAGAGGTAAAGAACCTGACTGGTATCTATGAGGATGTGGGTTTGATCCCTGGCCTCCCTCAATGGGTTAAGGATCCAGTGTTGCCATGAGCTGTGGTGTAGGTCACAGATGCGGCTCAGATCTGGTGTTGCTGTGGCTCTGGCATAGGCCGGCAGCTACAGCTCCAATTTGACCCCTAGCCTGGGAGTTTCCATATGCTGTAGGTGTGGCCCTAAAAAGACTAAAAAAAAAAAAATTGTAGGAGTTCCCTGATGGCTCAGTGGGTTAAGGATCTGGTGTTGTCACTGCTGTGGTATGGATTTGATCTCTGGCCTGGGAACTCCCACATGCCATTGGTGCAGCCAAACTGCATATAAATATGTGTATATAGTTTGCAATCAAAGTGGATTAACTGAGAAAAGAATGTAATATACATATTTAAGCTTTTATTGATACTCCTTACCATTTTGATAAGCTAGAATTAGGTTGTTTTTATTAGTAGGTACTGACATTGTATCTCAAGCTGTTTTTAGAGAAGAAAAGGATTCCAGAAACCATGTTTGACATAACTTAGGGATCTGGTCACTGACCGATTAACATAAAATGCTTTCACAAGACATTTAGTCCTTTTCAGGACTCCAAAGAATCCTTAGTGAAAGTGTAATTTAATTATCCTGTAGAATCAAGAATCAAGAGATTATTTAAAAAAAAAAAAAGCTTTAGATATTAGATATTTCAAATGCTGTCTCTGGTCTCTTAGTCTCTTTTTTTTTCCTTTTTTTTTATAATTTTTTTTTATTTTCCCACTGTACAGCAAGGGGGTCAGGTTATCCTTACATGTATACATTACAATTACATTTTTTCCCCCACTCTTTCTTCTGAAACAAAGGCTTTTTTTTTTTGTCTTTTTGCATTTTCTAGGGCCGTTCCTGCGGCTCATGGAATTCCCAGGCTAGGGGTCTAATCAGAGCTGTAGCCACCAGCCCATACCAGAACCACAACAAGGCAGAATCCAAGCCACGTCTGCAACCTACGCCACAGCTCACAGCAACGCTGGATCCTTAATCCACTGAACGAGGCCAGGGATCGAACCCGCAACCTCATGGTTCTTAGTCGGACTCGTTAACCACTGAGCCACAACAGGAACTCCTGGTCTCTTAGTCTCTTAATGACAATTTCTTTTCAAATACACACACACACACACACACACACACACACACACACACACACACATGCATACACATTCATCTAGCCTATGACAGAAAAGTTGTAGGTTTGTCATCATAACATGTCATGTTGTCATCAAGATTAGAGTAGTGATATACATACTTACTAGTAAATTACTACTAAACAATTACTACCAATAAATTCTTAAGGGTCAATAATCTATTAAAATTATACCAAGTAGTAAAATCAATGCCAGTCAGTATTAGTAGATATTAAACTGCACAATATCGCTACCTGCTAGAGATGATATGCAAGTCATTATAACCTGCTAGGGATAATGCAGTCTATTTGCTAATAGATGCATACGCAATGTGCGTCTATAACAAATTTCAAAGTAATCTCAAATAGAGACCGAGTCCTTTGAGACTCACAACTGCTCTGTGAGACAGGTGTTATGATCTCCTGCATTTTACAGAGGAAACAGGTTTAGCCAGGTGAAGTGGCTCGCTCTAAATCCCACAGCCAGGGCTTAGCAGAGTCAGAGGCTAACTCTGGCCTGGGCTTGCCCACTTCATGACATGCGCTTATAATCCTGTCATGATTATAAGGCTCCATCCTTTGGAAGACAGCCATGATTGATTAAAGAATCAATGCGAGTAAAGGGAAAGAAGAATTGGCTTACTCATGACAAAAAAAGCATGTTAGAGACATTATATCAATTATTGATGTCCTCTGAAAAACTACCCAACAACGTGATTCCTAAATATTCCTCTACACTGACTTTCGTTTTAGAATTTCAGCTATGTCTCTAATCACCACTGAAATCCTTTGTAGGGTGGATTAAGATAAATTTTAATGTTTAGATGCCTCATTTATTTCCTTAAAAATGAAATATAAGAATAGAAGAATTAAAGCCTATTTAAAGATAGGTAATTATACATATAGTCCCATAGTTTAGTCAAGAGACTGGGTAGTATATAACTGGTAGTATATATTTACCAAAAAAAAGAGGCAAAACCATGGCAATCTTTTAAATACTATAATGAGCGGAAAGTGGGAAGGCAGAGACTTTAACATAAAATGTAGGGCTGGTGCTGGCTGCACGAGAGCCAGGCTGAGAGGCTGTGGGCCTGACGGAACAGATAAATGGGGTGACAGGTCATGTGCTCTGTGCAGATCTGCTGTCCTACATATCCAAAGTCTGATCCATCCCAGCTTTAAAAGAGTGGACAGGTTAGGAAAGGAGGCACCAAAAGGATAAGTGCCAAAGTGGAGAGACTTATTCTAACTGAAATTCAAACTAGATAACAGCAAACTGATCGGTCAGGTATTTTTATTGCTTAGTCCACAACTAGCTTATCTGTTCCAGTGCAGGGCTTCTGGTCACCAATTTGTCAGCATGAAGCGCTTTAACGATACCAAATCCCCAAAGTCACTGGTCAAATATCATCACTTAACCATGCTGGGAGGAAGAAAAACAGGGCATAAAAAAGGTTTTAAATATTAGAAATTTTAAAGAGCTGGGGCTCCAGTCTCTGAAGAGTCACTGAGACATTAATAAAACAGCAGTTCTGATTATGTCCAGGAGAGTGTCACTTAGACCAGTGCTTCTCCAGGGATGGTCCAAGATCTTGTGGCATCAGCATTGCAGAGCTGCTTGTTAGAATGCAAATTCTCAAGGTCTAACCCTGATCTAAGGAATGAGAATCATTGAAGGTGGGGCCCAGCAGTCTGTTTTAACAAGGTCTCCAGATGATTCTTTCATGCACTAAAGTTTGCAGAGCCCGGATTTAGACCATCATTTTTCAAACTGTAGATTACAACCCATTAGTGGGTTATAAAATCAATTCAGCAGGCAGT
Organism: Phacochoerus africanus; assembly: GCF_016906955.1. NCBI lineage: Eukaryota > Metazoa > Chordata > Mammalia > Artiodactyla > Suidae > Phacochoerus > Phacochoerus africanus. The sequence goes on along the minus strand of NC_062559.1, from coordinate 42,642,495 downwards.
GACCAGCATTTCACAAAAGTGAAATGGAATAGAATAGAAACTGGAGTGCAGCCCACGTAGCCTGGATATGATCTCATAAAACTCTGTTCAGTTCCATACCTATGTACTGATTTGGCTGAAGCAGCACTTTGAATTTTTGAAGAACTGGTAGGTGGAATAAAGAAGCTACGCATTTTCAATAAAGTCAGAACTGGTTGGCTGACAACAAAACACATCGACAACTTACTATGGATTCCCGTCCTGAGAGAGACTGAGGAGAAAGGGAAGCCGGCCAAGGAAAGAGCATCGCAGGCCAAAGTTTCATAACTCCAGAATCCTCGAGGGGAAAGAAAAAAAAAGGCCCACCCAGAGAGGAAATAGAAGGGGTACCTACCACAGGGGAGACGTTAAGGCGTATATGTACAAGATAAGGTTATCTGCGACCTTTGGGAAATCATCATTTAAGTTGGAATATTCATTTGCTCCTTCATTCATTCATTCACAGATCCTTGATTGTACCGTCACAGTTGCCGATCTGTGCTATGAAAGGATTATTAACACAGCACAGAAGGGGAATGCTGCAGCTCGCCTGTAAGGATGGGGTTAAGAGTGAGGTGACAGGGGACATCCATGTGGAGAGGGCATTTAATCAAAATGATGGCCACCTCTTAACATGGGATTCAGTTCTGAAACTAATCAGTGGTTATCTAGATCAGTGGTTCTCAAACATTAGCAGGCCCCTGAATCCCTTTGAGGGCTTGGTCAAGCACTTTTTGATTTGGTTGCTCTGGGGTGGGGGCGTCTGAAAAATCTGCCTTTCTGACAAGTTCCCACATGATGCAGATACTGTTGATCTGGACACCATACTTTGAGGATCACTGATCCAAATGGCTGAATGAAGAGTTATGAGAGATGGTGTTTCTAGATAATGCAATGTAAAGCAGATGGAACTCAGCTGATCCATGATGGCAAAAAAATTTTTTTTTCTTTATGACATTTTGATGGCTTGATAACAACTGTCACTTGAAAATTTTCATACAACTTAATTTTTATTATAAAATGGGTTTTTGGGGGGCCACACCCATGGTATAGGAAGTTCCTGGGCCAGGGATCAAACCCACGCCACAGTGACCCAAGCCACGGCAGTGACAATGCCAGATCCTAACCTGCTGAGCCACCAGGGAATTCCTATTGTAACATGTTTTATTAAGATTTCACATTTAGCTTAGATATTTGACAGCCAGACAGTGGTTCTTGTGTGTGGCAAAGACATGCGTGTCATGTGCTTGCCAAAACTATTTTCTTCTTTTCCTGGGCACCCACAAAATCACATTTTCTGACCCTTTTGCAGGTAGTTAGACCATGGGACTGGTCTCTGCCAACATGGATAGTGTGCAGAAGGGATGTAAACTCTTCCAGGCTTGGCGAAAACTCCTTCCAAAGTTTGCCCCTTTCCTTTGGCTAGCGGGTGTATAGGATAGAGTGAAGGACTCCCAGCCTGTATCCCTGAGTCGCCACCTGGAGAAGAGACACTCAGGATTGCCACTCAAGGGAAACGTTTGGAGTGAGATGAGAGGGTGTACCAATTAAACTTGTAATGTGCTTTCATTGTATCAAGACCCTGAGGTTTAGGGGCTTATTTCTACCGCCTGGCTCAGCCTGCCTGCCTAAGATGCTGGGCCTGGCACTGAGCAGCACAAAACACATATTTATGAGCTGAATGAATGATCATTACAACTCTGATTTTTATCCACTTATGTCCAATGTTCAGTATTTATTCAACAAATACTTACCTAGAGGCTACTGAGTGCCAAGCATTGCAACATTGAGCAAAAAACGTTTTCCATGCCTCCAGGGAACTTATAGTCTTGTGAGAAATGGACATAAATAATCAAACAAATGTAAAATTCCAACCGCAGTGTGAGGTGTGTTGAGGACGTGGCTCGGATTGTCAGTGTCGAAAAATGAGACACATGAACACAGGGCGATCCCAACAAGGCTCTTTACTTCTGCAGAAGGGCGCGGGTGCTCCAAAAAGCGTGATCCGAACAAAGGACCCTCCCCTATTTATCTCTAACGCAGGTGTTTTACCTGTCCCCTTCCCATTGGTCAGGTCAGGGCGCGCATCCTTCCCAGTTGGCTAATTTGAAACAAATTGTTCCTGGGAGAAGCAGGGGGGGGGAGTGGGGGGGGGGAGTGGGGGGGTAGGGGGGGGGGGTAGAAAGGCGTTTCAGCCCAAATTGGAACAAAATGGAGTAACCAAGATTTCCTTTGATAGAAAAGGCAGTATGTTGCTTTCCACAGGTGTGACTATTGTAAACCTAATTCCCTAATAAGGGAATTTTTTTTTTTTCCTGAGTGGGAATAAAAGTTGAATGCTTTTAAAATGTAATTAATGTCTGGATCAAAATGATTTAAAGAATTCTCACTGTCACTCAGTGGGTTAAGAACCTGACATTGGGTCCATGAGGATGTGGGTTGCATCCCTGGCCTTGCTCAGCAGGTTAAGGATCCAGCGTTGCCACAAGCTGCAGTCGCAGGTGCAGCTCAGATCTGGTATTGCTGTGGCTGTTTGATCCCTAGCCTGACAACTTCCCTATGCCACAGGTGCAGCCTTAAAAAAAGAAGCGATTTAAAAATATGTTTGGATGTAAAGCAAAATATAATTAAATCTTAATACAAGTCAGAGTCAGAGAGTTAAATCTTCCCATTTAATGGCTTTGCTCCATATTATAGAGATAGCCATAAACCTTTCAAAATGCATAATGTATAATGATATATAAAATTTTATACATGATAAAATGTATATTGGTGAATGTGAAAGTCTTTATCGGTTTAGCTCCTCAGAAACTTGCAAAAGCCTCTTACTCCTTTTTAAAAGTCATAAGTTTGTTACTTTTCTGTATTAACAGTAAGTTCTTACCGTATTGATAACAAATTCCTGCTGAGCCAGAGTTTTACACTAAAGGCCTATTCAATAAAAGTTAAATCAGATCAAATCACCAAATACCATCTTATCTTAGAACTTGTGGGTTCCCTTGTGGTGTAGGTTCGATCCCTGGCCCAGACACTTGTGCATGCCATGGGCACCACCAAAAAAAAAAAAAAAAAAAATTTAAGCTTGTTATTCTGGTAGCCACACTGGCTGTTCATGCACATTTCAGATCATACACAAGATGGAAGAATTTTAGATTTGAATTGAGTAGCTTTGCATAACACACACAATACATAGATACCTATATATTCTTCACTCGTTTAGAAACTTGATTCTCATACTTCGAAGAATGATAAAAATCATTACATAAATGATACATTATAAATACAGAAAAAAGACAAAGTATTTATTTCTGCAGTTTGTGAAAAAATACCAGTTGCTATTATTTTCACATAGAGGACACCTTAGACATTTTAAAAGTGGGTGGGTCAGAGCAGGCTGTCCACTGGATGTCTACAGACCATGCTTTGCCACCCCAATACCACATCACATTGAGGAACAGAGTGAGAATTTTATTGCCACTTTAAAGAAACAATAGGATTTTAACGCTGCAGGTGCCCTAGGGATTTGATACAAACATCTCACGTAAGGGAACTAAGGTTCAAAAAGGTAAAATAATGTATTACATGTAATGGAGTTTTGTTCCTATTCCCAGATCTGAGGTATCCTGAATCGCGTGCAGCTTTTTCTGCGCCACTGTTTTTGCCCTACCAGTGAAGATCAGGCTGGATTATCCTTAATTCTTCCAACTCCGTGCCTTCTCCACACTGGGAGTGTTTAACGGGACAGATCTTATTCAGATCAAGTTGGCTTCTGCCTCCACGGTTCTTTATTTTGTTTTCGCTGTTTTCAGTCTTTTACCACAAGCATTGGTGAACTTCTATTTAAAAGACACACTCAGAGCAACACCAAGGAAGAGCCTAACACCCACCCAAACTGAACGGCTTTTCAAGACAGAGGATTCCCAGTCCCAGTTGGACAAAGGTGAAGTAGACACAAAGTCCGGTCCAGCGTCCGAGGTCCACGTGCGGGAGGAGGCACCGCCCTCCAGTTGGCACCTTGCCGCCAATCAGGGCAGGCCCTTCGGAGAAGGAGGGGGCGCGCCCTGTGCGGGAGGGCGGGGCCAGCAACCTGTCTATCACCGAATCCGCTGTGGCAGCACCTACCACACCAAGGCACCTAGGCGAGATGGGGCCCGAGCGGGAAGGCCGCGGCCGGCGGGGGCGGGGTCCGGCTGGCGGGAGCCAATCCGCCAGGCGGCACCAGGGGGCGGGGGCGGGGTCACCGCGTACGACCCAAATACACGGGTCCCGGCGCACCGTGGAGCCGTGCTGCGCCTTCGCCTTCCGGTGCGAGGGCCGGAGAACCGCCTCCTCTACCCTCCTGGGCACCGCAACCTTCGAGGCCCAGACCCTCCCCTCCCGCCCCTCCTTCTAGGGGGAGCGCGGTGACGGTTGCCGGGAGGCGCGCGCCGCCCCCCCCCTTCTGCGTCCTGTCCTCACGCGCCACCCGTTTTTCCTCCTTCTCGGTTAGTAACAGCTGGGTGGCTGGGGGAGGAGGGAAGGTGGCCCCAGCGGAGTCTGGGCGGGCGCCTCCCACTCAGCCGCGAGCCGCCGTGGGAACAGGAGGATGGCGGCGATAGCGGCGGCCGCCCGGGAGGAGGCGGTGCCGAGGCCCCGGGCGCAGAGCGCGGAGGCAGCAGAGAGCGGCAGCGGCTCGTCTCGGCGCCCCAGAACCGAAACCAGCTGCAGCCGCGCAGCCACCTGAGCCGCCGCTCCCGCCAGGAGCCCGGGAGCGGCGCCCACGGGAGCCGAGACCTGTTTCATCTCCGCCTCTTCTCGTCTCCCGCGCCCCCCGTCAAGCAGCCAGTCTTGCTCGCCGCCCCCGAGGAGAGCGCGCCGGGCGCGACCGCCCCTCGGGGCGCGGGGCGGCGGCCCTGGACGTGCGGACTTCTCTCTGCGCCGGCCCCGGCGCCTCGGCCCTCCCCTTTCGCTCCCGCGCTCGCTCCCGCCCTCCCGGCGCTCCGGGCGCCGCGCGCGGGCCCGGCCCGGGGCAGGGCGGACATGGGAGCCAAGCAGAGCGGCCCGGCCGCTGCTAACGGCCGCACCCGTGCGTACTCGGGCTCGGATTTACCTTCCAGCAGCAGCAGCAGCGGAGGGGCCAACGGGACCGCAGGCAGCGGGGCGCGAGCCGCGGCCGCCGGGAGATTGCCGGCTCAGGTGCCCGGCGCGCACCAGCCTAGCGCCTCCGGCGGCGCCGCGGCGGCCTCGGCGGCCCCGCGCAGCCGCTCCCTCGGCGGGGCGGTGGGAACCGTGGCGTCGGGGGCCCGCGCGGCGCAGTCCACCTTCAGCATCCCCAATAGCAGCAGCGGCCCGTACGGCTCGCAGGACTCGGTTCACAGCAGCCCGGAGGACGGCGGCGGCGGCGGCGGCGGCGGCAGGGACCGGCCGGCGGGCGGGGGCCCCGGCGGGCCGCGCCTGGTGATCGGCTCTTTACCAGCTCACCTCTCGCCGCACATGTTTGGAGGTACGGTCCCTTCCCTCCTTGGCTCCCGGCTCCCGCAGGCGGCACGTGGGCCGCGGCTGCGCTTATTTTTACCCTTCTCCTTTCCTCCTTCAGCCTGAGCGCAGGCGGGTCGCCTCGCGGCCCGGCCGGGTCTGGTCACCCCTCCTGGGAGCGGGGGTGGGGGGCGGGAGATCGCCCCTTCGCCCCTGCAGCACCGCTGCCGCGCGACCCTGGCGTTTGGTTTTTAAACACCGCGTGCACCTTCACCTCAACGCGACTCCCCGGTACAGTAAGCCCTTGTTTACCCCCGGAGGTGAAGGGAGCGAGTGCTGTTTTAAAAACAAACCGACGCAACAGCCCTGGTGCTTGCGGCTTTTAGTAGCAGGAAGTCAGGAGAAGACCCGTTGCTAAATGTAGTTCTAACTGGGGACTCGAGTGGCGAGCAGTTTTTAAAGGCCGAAAGCCAAAGGGTCTCAAATGAACAGAAGAGTATTTGAGAAAGAAGGGAGTTACTGCCTTTGGAGTGACTGTTAATATACAACTATAATTCTTATGTCTGTGTAAATAGTCCCACCTACTGCGTACACTTTAATTGGCTGGATGTGTTAATGAAAAGTATATTTTTAACCCCGGTAAAGTGTTACCTTGGGTAATGGTTCGTGTGCGTCCTGGTGAAAAGAAATTGAGAACAGTTTCTTAAGGAGAGAAACTAGTCATTATCACAACTCTGCCTACAAGATGCAGTAAAAAGCCTAGTTGCTTTTGAAAAGCGATGTTCAGTGAAGTTCAGGGAAAGACACTTGTGCAAAGTGGAAATTTCAGTAGCAAACAGGAAGAAGGGTGCACCTGATCTGAGGAAAGTGAATTCGACCTCTTCAGTGATGTTTTATGGTGATCTCCTTTTTGTCAGTATGGGTAATGCTAAATGAATTAAAGACCCTCTCCCTTCCTGTTTCATGAAAAGAAGTCAAATCTGGTTAGGAATGAGAACTATAGACGAAAAACATTTCCGTATCATTGATTGCATTATGCATCATAATACTACTTACATTCACGGTTGAGCCCAGATGAATCGTGAAAATACCGTCTTCACCTTTTTTGTGCCTCTTTTACTCTCGTTTATAAATGTGAGAAATGTGAGTAGGTAGTTGGTGGAGTGGAATGTTCAATAATGTTCTGTGTTATCAACATTCACCTTAGCATAAATTAAACATGGGAATGACATTTAGTTTTTCCATCTTTTTAGTACTGCTTTACATGTTCAAAATATACAACAACTCTTTAATTACCTTACTTCAGTTGCTTGTTATAAAGTGACTTTTACTATGTAACTAAAAATACTGACGTTTCCTAAGTTTGGCCTGTAAAAAAAAAAAGCCTTCATTGAGAAAAAGAACCAGTGTTGTCTGTACTGTGATTTGATCATAATTAACACAATTGAAGGTACTGGAGTCACCACATCGAAGAATAACAGAAGGTGGTTTCTTGAGGATGGAAGATTAGTGCAAGAATAAAGGCTAAGCAAGTTTTTTTAACTATCTTTTTTTAGATTGAAATTTGTATTTAGCAGTTATGTATGTTTAAAAGCTTGCTGAAGAATGAGAAAAGGTTTTTCAAATTAGTAGCTCTTATTTCTTCAGTGTACTGATGGACTGTCTTAATTCACTTTTTAAAAGGGCTGATAATTTCTTTTAACAAAAGGTATATCTGTGTGGGTTTATTTTCCTAAAATAAATCCATTCCATTGAGAGCAGGGGGCAACTGCTCTTAATTCCTGGTGAGATAGTAAAGGAAGAAGACGTAGTTGCTGAAAATTGGAGGGGTAAAGTATTTATCTGTCTAAATTCCTAGGTGTGTACACTTCATCCTTCTAAAACTTTTGGGGTTAGGATGACTGGGGCCTAGTGGGAGAATAGTGACACCCAGCCCTTGTGGCAGCCTTTCTTACTTAACCGGGCCTCTGTGGAGAATGGAGCTGTCATGGCTTAAGGCCTCTATTGTATGCAATTAATCAGCTCTTCTGTGCATGTTGAATGTCTCTAGTTATGTATTATTCTTGGGAAATTTGAGAAAATAGTCATTCAAGTCATCTGTGTTCAGTGGTTCACCTGAGGAACTAGTTGAGAAAGTTTGGAAGAGGATCAGAGAAATTAGCTGTTCTTATTATATGATGGGAACAGATCAAAATGCCAGTACCTTAAATCCTAGTTAAAACAAGGAGATAGAATACACTTGGGTAAAAAAGCGTCATTCTAGCGGCATTTGCTTTAATGAGATTTTTACCTGTAATTCAGTGGATGGGCTCATCAGGGAAACTTACATAGAAGCATGTTTGTCATCATCCTGAGATTTAGGGAAGCAGATGATGAATCGTATTATTTTACAAATTAGGCCTTATTATACTTCCTGTTGACATAAGTTTTTGGTATATACCATAGTGTTAGTGTGCTTATTCAATTAAAAATTGTACAAATGTTGGACATATGTAAAATAAGTCCATCTGAAAATTGAGAAAAGGAATGTTTCTGACTTAGTGGAAAGTTCTTTCTGTAATTTTATAAAACTTACTTTAATTGATGTTCATATTATCGGCTAATAGGATAATATGGTGCTAATAACATTCAAAATTATCATTCTCTTGTGGGCTGTCATGTAATTTACAACATTTATAAACACTACCACTTTTTTATTTTTTAATTTAGAAGTCTGGCAAGTTGAATTGTTCCATCATAATGAATTAACAAATTAAATGAGGTTTTCTGTGTTGGTTTTATGCTTTGCTCTCTTTGGGACATGCATTTTGGCTATAGTCATTTTTATTCTCTAGAGAACCAGAAAAGAAGTGCTTAATTCAGATATTTCAGTTTACAGGAATTTCCTAGAATTTCTTCAAACTGAGTTGTATATCAGAATATGATTATAATACATAAAGGAGTTTTTAGGTCAAGTAGGGTTTTTTTTGGTTATTATTTTCATTCTGCTGAGTTTAATACTATTACAGTGAACAGAAACCTTTTCTTATTTATCACCTTTGTTTTAAAATGGTCTTTAAGGGAATAGTCTAATATTTTAGATTTGGTGCCTTACAGAACAAATTTTTTAGCTTTATTGTACATGTACATTTTTTCCACTATCAAGTTGCTAATGTTCATAAAATCAATTATTACGGGGTGCTAAAATAGTGTTTAATGATCCAACAAGGATAGTAGAGGTAAATTGAACTATAAAATTATCCCACTCAGCGAAGATCATTTCTAGAGAAATCATGTGGGCTTCTCTTATAGTGCATCTATGAGTCTGGAAGTGAAAAGGCAAAATGAATTAACGTAGACAATTTCTTGATGGTACTGGGCTGCTTTTGGCCTCCTCCTAATTGATTGGCTTGAGTTTGAGTGTGTTTTGTTCATGAGTATTTCAGTAGCCTGCTTGTAATTCTGGGGCCTCCTATTACTTGGGAAACATTCTTCCTTTTATTGAAGGAGTGTAGTTATCTCTTAAAATTGAATATGTTAAATAAAATTTGTATATCTGGGCAGACTTATTTCAAGTCTTCAAGACAGATGTGGGTTTTAAGGTGTTAGATTATCTGCATTAACTAACTATTGAATTGTGCTCAGTCGTCACTTCTAGTATCTGGTGCCAAAGTGTTTGCATTGAGTATATTGTGATTAATCTACTTTTTATTCCTAAATGTTCTTATATTCAATTGAAGACTTTTATGGGGTGATAGAAATGACTACTTCTTAAGAAAAATGGCTCTTCTAACCACCAGCCCCCCATCCTCCTTACCCCCCCCCAAAAAAAACCCCCAAGAAGTCTAGTGGTTAATGTTTCTCACTTGTAATCTCACATACCCTTAAACACTCCCTCGTGTTGTATGCTGTGTTATGCTAAAGTGTGAATTCTGTTACGAAGTTTCTGCTTTGGGGATGTTTTGAAAGGTCTCTTGACTGCTGCCAGGTGGAAGTAAAGAAAGGCGTGGTTTGTGTTACATGGGCAATGAGAGCTGCCTCACCTAAGTAAGTACTTTTGATGCTTTGCTGGCTGCAAAGCCAGCACTAATAGATAGTGCCTCCTGTATGTTCCCCCTTCTCCAGCTTGATTGCTTTGCCTGGAAATCAGTAAATAGATTCCTATTTATTTTTTGTTTGCTGATAACCACTAATTAGATACCTGTTTTTTCATCTTTATTATTTATCTTTTGTTTATAAGGAGAATTGCCTTAATACACTTAGATACACTGGGTATAGGTACAGTTGGGTGTGTTAGCAAATGGATTAGAAAACAAGTGGATTAGAAAACTTTAGGTAGCAAAGTACTTCCTAAATGTTTTAATTTTGCATGGATGTACTTGACTGGCATTATTACTTAAGTTCTATACTTAAGTGTTTATTTAGAGATTGGGGAAAACATACCCTTTGTGTGAACAGAGCCTTCAGAAATACCTTAGTTTGTGATTGTATTAGTTTTCTGTACTGCTTATTTGCTGCCTAAAACAACACGTCTTTATGATCTTACAGCTTCTACGGGTCAGAAGTCTGGGTGCAGTTTAGCTTGGGTCCTTGGCAGGACCGATTGTCCGGGGAAGACTGGTCTGGGGAAGGGTCTGCTTCCAAGCTCCCTCCCTCCCTCCCTCCGGCTGTGGGTAGAAATCATTTCCTCATTGTTGTTAAACTCTGGGCAGCGGGCTTCCTCAAAGCCAGCAATGAGAGACTAGCAAGATGGGCTGGTGCTACATCTTATGTAAATAAGTACACGTAATAACACACAGCCCATGGCCTTTGCCGCATTCCATTGGTTATAAACAAGTCACAGGTCCTGCTCATACTCAAGGAGGAGAGAATGACAGAAAAGTGTAAATATCAGGAGGGAGGGACCACGTGTGGCTGCACTGATTATAGCCTTAGATTGACCAGCTAAACATGCAACTGTTCTAATTGTATTTTTGAACTCATTATTTATTTACTTTGAAGAAGTTGTAATAGTGTATGTGATAAGAGTTGCTTTAATAACCATGAATTGATTCCCTTCTAGGGGCTTGGCGTTATAGTTGTCAGGGGTACCAATGAGGGGCTTCTTCCTGTTCTTAGCTCTGAGTTGAATCTCAGATGATCATATACTGAAACAAGTGCAGTAAATGCTTTGTTGAGGCATCAGTGCTAGAGCAGTCAAGTAATACCTCACAGAGGAAGATAACATTTGAACTGTGTTTTGAAGGATTTAAAAGTTTTATGGAGGGAGGACACTATAGACTAAAGAATCCGCAAAAGTCTTGCCTTCGATAGGGCATACTGAAGAGATAAATATGCCTGACTTGTAGGGTGCAGGGAGGAATTTTGAGAACACACAACTAGAAATACAGACTTCAACCAGTTGTTGAAGAATTTTACAGTGATATAAGTTTGTTTGTTTGTTAATTGTTGTTGTTGGGGGGGGCGAGCCTGGGACATGTTGAGATTCTCAAGCCAGGGATCGAACCCGCGCCTCAGCAGTGACCCAAGCTGCTGCAGTGAGACTGGGTCCTTAACCCACTGCACCACAGAACTCCTCCCTAACCACATTTTAAAGCAGGGAGGTATCATGATCAGACTGTGGGGTCAGCCTTTGAAGAAGCATACAACAGCCCTGATGATGATGAAATTGCGTGTTCAAGGAGGGGAGAGTGAGAGCGGGAAGATAAGCTAGGACTCTTAGAATGTAATTGCTGGAAGTGCCTACATTGAAATTATGGCGTAAGTGAGGAGGAGGAAAACTTGGATTTGACTGCGATTTCTAAGGTAGAACTGATAGGATCTGAGAACGAGGATGTGTGGCGATGTCATTAACCAGGATGAAACATAAAGAAGAACATGTTTCAGGACACGGTGATGAGTTCTTTGGGCTTGTTCAATTTTGAGTGGCTGTAGGATTTCCATCTAGAAGCATCTGTTAAGCAGTTGGAAATACAAGTTTCTCATTTGGGCCATTACAAAAAAATTGAGAAATTGTCAATTTTCATGTTATAGTAAAGCCGAAAAGTGGTAAGATTACTGAGGAATGGATTTAAATTGAGGAGCAAGCCTGGAATCCTGGGGAGCAAGAATTTGGAGAGAGAGGCAGAGTAGGAAGCCAGAAATTAAAATTGAAACATAGGAAAAATAAGTTGTTTTAAATGTTTTTTTTTAATTGTAAAAATAATGTGTTCATTAGAGAAAACAAAAATGCGGAAAATACAGAAAAGTACATTTAAGAAATTGCAAATCACTTGTAATCCACTTGTAATCTTACTACCAAAAGTAACCAGAATAAAATGTTGATGTCTATTTTTCCATATATATGATTTAGAAAATCTGGAGCAGTCATTTTATATATAATAGTCCTTTAATTTTAAATCCTGATGGTCTAATATAAGATTTTAAAGCTACAGATTTCCCTCCAAATCTTTTAGGTGAAAGCCACAAATTTTGAAGTATTTAGTTAACATTCAGCTAAAAATATTTTCCAATTTCCCTTTGTGATTTCTTCTTTGATCTGTCAGTTACATATTCTTTGATAACACGCTCTACTTCGTCACTTTCTTCTGTCATGTTAATTTTTTTTATAACATGGTTTTCGATGACTGCCCAGTATTCCAGAATTCATTCAGTAAGAAGCTAATGAGGACCTACCTTGCTTTGCACTGTCCTAAGGATACAGAAGTGAAGAAATTAGACCTACCTCCCTGCTTTCATGGGCCTTATGTTCTACCTGGGGGAGACAGTGAGCAAGCAAAGTATATAGTGTGTCAGAGGGTATTGGAAGTGATGGAGAAAAATGGAGTGAAAGGTAGAGATTGTAGGGTGGAGGCCTGAGGGATAACCTCACTGATAAGGGGACATTCAAGCAGAGACTGAGGGAGCAAGTCCTGAAGGGTCTCTCTCGGGGAAAAGCAAACCCAGGCAGAGGACCAGTAACTAGAAAGGCCCTCAGGTGTGATTGTAAAGAATGTACCTGATGGGTTGTGGGAACAGAGGTGAAAGGCTGTAGGAGATTTGAGAGGAGGGGATAGGACAGAATCGTGGAGTGCCTTATAGTCATTGACCTGGTTTTTAAGAATTGTGTTCTAGAGAAAGGTGGGGAGGCATTAGCGAGTTTTTTGAGGAGAAAAATGGATACATTTTGACTTGGGCTTTTAAAGCATTGCTCTGGTGGCCATGTGGAAATAGACCCCGGAGAGCACGAGTCAAACAAGGAGGCGGAACCCTTGGCAGAAGTTAATGGTGGCTTGGAGAGGGTGGTGGCGCTGGAGTTGGTGAGAGGTGCCGGATTCTGGATATCTGGGGTTAGGTGTGGAGGAGCGAAAGATTTATCGATGTCTATGCAGAAGTTGCCCCTCGCACAGCCTGGTGGTGAGGGGTGCAGATCCCCTGGGCCGTCCAGCCGAGGTTGTCGCCGGCCCTCCGAAACAGCGCTTCCCCTGTATCCAGCCCTGAAAAAAATCCATGTACAATTTAACTCCCACAGTTGAAACTTGTGTTGTTCAAGGGTCAACTGTCGTTTGTTTGCAGTTCGGTACTGTTAGACATACTATTGCTGTCAAAATCCTGCATGCATTTTTTTTTTTTTTTGGCCCCTCCCGAGGCATGTGGAAGCTCCCAGGCCAGGGATCCAGCTGGCGCCACAGTTGTGACCTCCGCCACATCTGCAGCTAAGCCCAATCCTTAAACCCACTGTGCGACAGAGGAACTTCTGTGACATGCAAATTTTTATATTTCTCTGGTGTTACTTCTTAGAAATTTATCAGAGACAAGAATCGTTAGAACAAAAAGTATACATTTGTTCAAGGCATTTGATCTTTATCACCAAATTGCCCTTCAGAAAGGGCAGCTTCTTCAAAGCAAGGTATGATTTTTAGGACTATCTAACTCTTTTTTTTCCTCCCCATGAAAACCAAAGGTTTTTTGTTTTTTGGCCACACCCACAGCATATGGAAGTTCCTGGGCCAAGGACTGAATTCACGCCACAGCAGCAAACCGAGCCACCACAGTGACAACCCCAGATCCTTAACCCACCATGCCACAAGAGAACTCCCAAGTGAGGGTTTTTTTTTTAATTTTTTTTTTCCTTTTTATGGCTGCGCCACAGCATATGGAAGTTTCCGGGCCAGGGGTTGAATCAGAGCTGCAGCTGTAGGCCTGTGCCATGGGCCACAGCAACGCCAGATCCAAGCCACATCTGTGACCCACACTGCAGATTGCAGCAATGCTGGATCCTTAACCCACTGAGCAAGGCCATGGATCGAACCCTTGTCCTCACGATACTAATCAGGTTCTTAACCTGCCGAACCACATAGGGGCTTCCCAAGTGAGGTTTTTAGTACAAGGTCATGTTGGTAGGTACATTTTGAATAATATCTGTCAGGATCATTGCTCTATTCAGTGTACTCTCTTTTTTTTAAAATAAATTTAGTCTATCAAAAAAAGAATAAGGACATTTCATCATTTCAGTGTAATACATTCTGACTATCTTGTATACCTTAATTTTGTATGAATTGTGATTAGTTATTGTGATTAGTCTGTGACAGTTTATTAATTTATCCTTCTTATATTCATGTAAGCTGAGAAAAAGAACAAAGAACTATGTATAGATACACATAGGATCCTTAACCACTAGGCCACCACAGAACTCCACTTTTTTCATTTTAAGTTAACGCTATTGAGGAATATTTTTGTTAATTATATTTAGATTTTTTTTTCTTTAACCTGGGTGTCACTTTAAAGTGTAGCTGTAACAATTTTAGGAGGTAAATTTACTGTTGTTCTTGGTACTCTTTTTGTTATTTCTAGTGTTAACCACCAGTTTTGCATTGTGGTCAGAGAATCTAAAGATCTTTTCGGCTGTGCACGAGAGATACACAACTCAAAATAACATTAAGTGGAAAAACAATATATTGTCTGAAATTATTAGAAAGGAACTATTCCTAAAATAGTTCATAGAACTGCAAGAACTAGTTCAGGAACCCAGGGTCCCTGGAGCTGAAATTTAGCAATTCTGTTGGTGTGTGTGCCCACCCACGCCCTGGCTTCTTTTTGCTTATTACCTAGTTTTATTCTCTTATATTGATTATAGGCCTTCTATAAGCTGATGGCCTGCAGGCCCACCATTCCAGCCACATGTCCTCTGAGTGGCCTGAGGGCAGTATTTGCCTCCAGCCACGTGCATCTCCCTAAATCAGTCGCTGATGTGCAGGAGATGGCATGCCCTCCTGGTGTGTCCAGGCTGTAGCTGTTACCACGGGGGAGAGTTTGGGTCCTCAAGTCAGGCTGTCTGCATCGAGTCCGTCCATACTATGTGACCTTGGGCAAGTTATTTAACCTCTCTGTACCTTAGTTTTCTCATCTCTAAAATCAAGAAAAAAATAGTTCATGTTTTGTGGTATTGTAAGGCTTAACACAATCTATGTAAGTTATGTTCCATCTTCATATTTTTAACGAACATTTGAACCTCTATCAAAATGAAGACGTTCAGGACTCATATCCCTCCCCATTCTCAGCCCTCTTCAGGAAGACCATGCCCTTTACTCCTCTCAACTTCTCAGATTTTGCAAAAAATCGCAGAATTTTAGTTTCAGTTTTCATTATGTCTTCTACTTCTAAGAATCCCTCTTAAATATTTGCATTAAGCTTTATGATGCATTTACTGTGTTAGTCACATGGTAAAAACTTTGTTAATATCCAGCGTTCTTCAAATACATTTTGTATTTGAAAACAAGGCTAAGGGTCACCAAAATTATTGTTTATTTAAATCGTATATGGAGTTCCTGCTGTGGCGCAGTGGGTTAAGAATCCGACTGCAGCAGCCCAGATTGCTACAGAGGCATGGGTTTAGTGGGTACAGAGAGATCTGGCGTTGTCGCAGCTGTGACTCAGATTCAGTCCCTGGCCCAGGAACTTCCATATGCCATGGGTGTAGCCATAAAAATAAATAAATCATATATAAAAATTTAACTGCTCCAGGAAGAAGTGTTATTTTTTTTATTTGTGTAAAGTAAGTTTATGTAAATTGAATTTTTGAACCCCCCAAAAAAAAGTGTAATGTGGACTCTACAAATGGGAACACAGAGTTGTCTTAGAGATAAAATTATGCTGTGCTTAATGCATAGCTCATTTTTTCATAACCATTTGTGCTCCACAACATTCATAATCAGTCTGAATATGTTTTGTGGGTGGTTGGAGTTGGTTGGTGAGAATTTAAGGCAGGTCAGTCTTTCTGTTAAGTGTATGCTACTTCTCCAGGGAAGAATCTGAAAAACTTAGCATTTCTATATTGTATGATCTAGTGCATCTCGGGCAATCCGGATGACGTGGCATTTGATAAATGGAATTAACAGCTTGGTGTTGTGATACCCTCTGGTCTGAGACCTCCATGGTCTTGATTTGGAATTTTTCAGATTTCCTGTCTACCTAACACTTTAAGCACGTTACCTCTGCTCACCTTGAAATCTCTGCTCCTTGATAACTCCCAGTGGCCCACTCTCCGCCACCTTGCCACGTAAAGAGTTCTTCAGAGGAGTGTTGTTAGTTTCCCTAAGGAAAAACTTAAATGAAGAAGACTTAATATCAGAGACTCCTTTTAGTGTCTTTTAAATATTCAATACCATTTCTTTTACGTAGTAATTGAAATTGTGGATTAGGACAGTGATTTTACACGCACCAACTCATTTGTGTCTCATAAGAATTTGTAGGGTAAATAGTTTCTTCAGGTGTTATTTGGAGATGAGCATCAGAAATTAAATGAACTACCTGCAGTTGTATTTTAAGTATTATTTATTCGGTATCTAGTTGTAAAGTATAATTAACTTCTCCTAATTCAGCGTCCTGTTTACAGTTGGCTGTTTTTCTTTTCCTGCACAATTAAAAATTTTTTTTGTGTAGTTTTGTATGTAAACTCCAAACCCTCTCTGAGTTGTATATATCTCCTCTCATTTTGTTCATAAGCTAATGTGTTCTATGAATTTCATCTTGTTAAATCTCTTCTGGGGCCTTCTGGTCAACTCCATTCTGAATTAGTTATTGGATGGGGTCTGTGTCATTATCATTCCGAAGGTTTCATTTGTCTTCGAGGTTAAATCTCCTGGTTCCTTGGTCTCATGGCTTTTCTTTCTCAATACCCTCCACTGTTTTTAGTAGAACACAATCTTCTATGTCCTGCTGAGAAAGAATGTGTGTAAAGTAAAAGACATTGAGACTTCAGTGTCTGAAAGAAAATATTTTATTTCTCTCTCCAGTCTTGATTGGTGGTTTGACTTGTTAGAGGATTCTGGTTTGGAAATGATTTGTCCCCAGAATGCTAAATGTGTTACTCTGTTGCTTTCTGGCTTCTGGTGTTGCTGTTGAGCACCCCTGTGTCATTCTGGTTTTTGACCCTTTGTGTGAAACATCTCTTCCCCCTACCCCCAACCCCAAGCTTGTAGGATGGTCTTCTACCCTAGGGTTAGAGAGTTCCATTATTCTGTGTCCTGTGATGGGGGTGTGTGTTCATCTGCTGCTCTGCGTATTTGGCAGGCCCTTTCATTCTGCCAACTCTTGGCTTATATTTTGGGTAGTTTAAAAAAAATGTTTCTGGGATTGTTTCTGCTTCCATTTTCTTTTCTCATTATTTCACTCTTGGACACTTAAGAGTGATCTTTTGCTTTAGCTTTTATCCCTCTCTTTTTAAAATCTCTTAATCTCTTTTTAGGAGTTTTTTTTCCTCCTAACTTGAACCGTTTAGTTAATTTTTGTTTCTGTAATCTTTTTTACTTTTCAAAAGCTTTCTTTTTATAATGAACTTTTTCATATATTCTATTCTTGTTTTGTGAGTACAGTATCTTTTTCTAAGAATAGTAAAATGTGTTTTGTGTACGTATGTATCATGCATATATGCTTTTGCTTTCTCTTGATCGCTCACTTTCTTCCCAGGTGCTCCCTCTCTTTGGTTTCAGTCTTTCATTAGGTTCTTCCTTCAAGTGTTTGGTGGTCTTTGGCTGGTTACTCATTCTTTAAGACACCGGAAAAACCAATGGAACGCTTTCTTGGTGGGGGTGGGGGTCCATCTTTCTGGACTCTTTTCTTAGGAATAGTGAATTACTAACTTTTTCTCTTGGCTGGTCATACTTTTCAGAATGGCTTTTCTCTTTCCTTGCCTGGGGACATTCTTTTTTTATACCAGTGTTCTAGGAGCAGAGTGGGAAGAAAGTTGGGAGACTTAACATTCAATATGGTACTTTTATTTACTCTTCATGTTCAGTATCAATAGGTACCTCTGCCATTAGCTATTCCTGTTGCCCCATATCTAGAAACTTCCCTCTAAGCCAGGGCTGGCAGGAATAGTTGCCTAGTTGTTCAGTCAGGGAGGACAACTGGGCGACTCTCACTGCTTCTTACACAGACCTGCACCAATTCTTTCTCTTTGTTGGCCCTCCTCTGCCTGCAATTCTTATGCCTGGTGTAAATCAGGTTGCTTTTCTGCCCTCCTAGTTCTTCAGTGAAAGTTAACACATTTATTTTCTTAACATAACCTAATGGCATTGCTCTGCCCCCCCCCCCCCCCCACTCTATCCTTTTATAGGCTTATTTCCTTAAAAAACACATTTTAATGATTTCAATAGACTGTTTAGACTGAGAAGAGGCTGATGTGTTCAGGCAGTCATCTTTAATTGCAAGTTCTCTTTTAATTGCAGAAGAAATACGAATCCACTTCTGTGAAATTCAGACAATTCAGATAAAACGAAAGTCACTTTCAGTCCCCCTCTTGTGATCTCATTCTCTCCCGAAATGTCACTGTTACCATTTTTTTGTATGTGTACTTCCCAGCTTTCTCTCAAATTATTTACATACTTGTAAATACAGAGAAAACCAATTTTATTTGTTACATGATTTTGTAAGGGAGGCTGTTACTGTTGAGAATGTGGTCGTAAGAGTTCCCTGTCATGTGATGAACCTGACTGGTATCTATGAGGATTCAGGTTCCATCCCTGGCCCCGCTCAGTGGGTTAAGGATCCAACGTTGCTTTGAGCTATGGTGTAGGTTGCAGACACGGCTCGGGTCCCACGTTGCTGTGGCTGTGGTGTAGGCCGGCAGCTGTAGCTCCAATTCGATCCCTAGCCTGGGAACTTCGGTACATGTAACTCTTCTTTTTAACTGCTGTGTACTTACTGTTCCGTAACATGCAGGTAGCTTCTGTAACCAGTCTTCTGTTGGTAGGCATTTAGGAGATTGATATTTCCCATTGTCGTGAGAAACATCTTTATGAAGAGGTACATGTGTACAGATTTTTCTCAGTCGGGTACTGTTATGACACCAACTGCCTGGAATTAGTGTTAGACTCCCCAAGCTTAAGGACGCTGACCTGAGAAGACTGCCCTCACTTCGGATGCCGGCCGCGCTTTGGAGGTCCCTAGAGCACCTGTATTTCTTCTCCCCCGAAGCTGGCCCCTGTCTCTGTGTCTCTTCTTCTCCCGTGGCTGGTCTTTGTGTGACTAGCCCCCATTCTGAATCATCTCCTAAACGTAAAGTCAGGTGCCATCCAGAGGGCTTAGGGCTAATGAAGGTAATCAGCACAGGGAAAATTCTAAGACTTTTGGAGGCTCTGGGTCAGGAACTGAGACCCGATAAATTATTATACATCAGATTCCTAGAAGTAGAACTTTTAGGTTGAAAATTTTTAATAGATATTGAAACTCCCCTCAGAGACCATTAGTAATATATCCTGCACCATTATATGACAGTACTAAATTTTCTATAGGTTTGCTAGTATTAGATGTTACTCTTTCTTCCATTTCACTTGATGAAAAATTTTTATTTACATTTCCTAATTGCTAGCGAAAATGAGCATTTTCCCATGTATTTATTATTAGCCATGTATATTTATATTTCTTTTTTGAATTGCCTCCTCAGTGACTTTGCCTGTTTTTCTGTTGGATGGTTTATTTTATATTGATTTGTAATTTACTATATATCCTACACATTATTCTTTGGCTATTTATATGTTTTAAATATTTCCTCCCAGGTTATTGACTTGTAAGATTAAATTTTTTATGAATTAAATTTGCTGTGTCAAGTCTAATGGTGCAGGGTTATGAATTTAAATTATTAAAATGGTACTTAAAAGGCTGTTGCTTCCTATAAGTGAGGAAGAAATGGCCTTTATTAATAGTAAGTTTTTTGTGATTTTTAGCTGTCTTAGATATATTGGGTCTAATTTCATAGAGATTTAAATTTTATAGGCCGTTAGTCTCTTTCCCATTTTTGGGAAACATTTGCATTTCTGTAAAGAATAGTTAAGAGTAGGAATAAGGGGAGATATTTTTTGTGGCACTATGATGGGGAAATCCGAAAGAAATAGCTGATTTTAAAAAATCGTGTGGATGGTGTTTGCCATCCTTCTTCTGTTTCAGTAAAGGTGATTTAGAATTGTCTGTAACTCCAAGTGATGTAAATCTATAAATATTAATTCTCTATTATAATGATACATGTATTGCATCTATAAATTGCTGTGCAGTGTGTTCTTTATGAAATACAGAAAGATGTAGTAGAAGGCTTAGTTCTTCCATTTAAAATTTTACTATTGAAAAGATTTTTTTTTGACATTTAAATGCTGATTTTTTGGCATAAAACTTTCAGAAATACATATTATAAATAACCCAATAATATTAATGACTCTTTGTTTCCAGAACTCTTAGTTGCATATGTATTGAATATAATATCTTAATGTGACAATATGGATGTTCATTTTGATCATGTATAATACTGCTAGTTCACATCTGTGATAAATTAATATAAAAGCACGTTTACATACTGTGTATCTTTGACTAATACTTTGCAAGGGTCAGAGAACATAATTTCCTGCTTTTGTAAATAAGAAAACTGAAGCTCTGAGATGTTAAGAAATTTGGTTTTTAAGTAGTGTAACTCATAGTGACTCTGAATCAGTCCAGTTCTTTTTTCAGTTCACCGTGTTTGTTATTTTCCTGTGGTTAATGTAATAAATTACCACAGGTGGGATGACTTAAAACCTTACAGTTACGGAGGTCAGAGGTATGCAGTAGGTGTCAGTGGGGCTCAGAGACAAATGTTGGCAGGCTGATTCTGGAGACTCTGGGGGGACCCACTGCTTGCCTTTCCAGCTTCTAGAGGCCACTTTGATTTCCCATGATCCTCTCCTCCATCTTCAAAGCGAGCAGCCTTGGGCCAGGCCTTTTTCACACTGCATCTCTCTGGTTTTGACTCTTCTGCCTCACTCTTCCTCTTCCGCATTTTAAGGATCCTTGTGATTAAGTTAGGCGTACTAAGATAATCTAGAATAATCTCCCTATTTTAAGATCATTGATGTAGCAACCGAATTCCGTCTGCCACCGTAATTCTCCTTTGCCATGTAGCCTAATGTGGTTCCAGGGATGGGGCTGTAGACTTTTTTTGAAGGGCCTTTTTTCTTCCTATCACATTTTGATAACTCTTGAATATCCTTATTGCTTAAGGAAAATGCAGTACTTTTAGTTATATAGTGTGAGAAACATAGGAGAAGAAAAAAATGAAATGGAACTGAAAAAAAATATTTCGAGTAAATGTTAATTAGCAAATAGGTGTTGTAGCTAAAAGAAAGTTAAATGAGTATTTTTCACATATTCTATGAAACAATAAAAATGAGTTCGTAGAATTTTAAAAACCTACAAACAAAAGAAAAAATGCAATGATCATCTTGTCTAGTCTGTTGAATCATTTTTTACTCATGTTAAATATTGAAATCAAGTCTAGTTGAAGAGATTCTTTGCTTATAGTCGGTAGTCCCAGAGGATTACATGGATCTACTTCAGGTGGCCCATAAAGCTTTTGAAGTTAGGCACAAAATTTTGTGGTTTATGTTCGTTTTTCTGAGGAATAATCCATAGATTTCATTATATTCTCAAAGGGGTCTCTCTAAATTAATTTTAAAACCATTGATTGTTGTTCCTGTTGTAGCACAGCTGAAATGAATCTGACTAGTGTCCATGTGGATGCGGGTTTGATCCCTGGCCTGCTCAGTGGGTGGGGGATCCCGTGCTGCTGTGAGCTGTGGTGTAGGTGACAGGTGCAGCTCTGATCCCATGTGGCTGTGGTGTAGGCTGGCAGCTGTAGCTCCTATTTGATTCCTAGCCTGGGAACTTCCACATGTGCAGGGTGTAGCCCTAAAAAAAAGCAAGAACCATCGGTCTGTGAATTTTTTTTTCATGTCTGATTAAGTTCTTAACTTTTTTGGTAAATCTCTCATGTTTCTGTGTAGTCCTATTAAAATTTTATGTATAAAGCAAATTGTTAAGCTTCTGCTCTATACTAGGTGCTGATAGTAGTGAGTATTAACATGGGCCCTGTTTTCATCAAGCTGGGTAATTGTCATGTTTTTAATCTTTTTTCTTAAACTATTTTAAATTTTTTTCCCTGAGCATTCTATAATTTTTTTTGTCTTTTGTCCTTTTAGGGCCGCACCAGCAGTGTATGGAGGTTCCCAGGCTAGGGGTCTAATCGGAGCTACAGCTGCCGGCCTACACCACAGCCACAGCTACAGCAACAGCAATGCAGGATCCAAGCCACATCTTTGACCTACACTACAGCTCACGGCAATGCCAGATCCTTAATCCACTGATCGAGGCCAGGGATCAAAGCCACAACCTCATGGTTCCTAGTTGGATTCATTTCCTTTGCACCACGATGGGAACTCCCCTGCACATTCTATAATTTTATCATCATTGGGAATTGACCTCTTTGTAAACAGGAAGCAACTACTTCCCCCCACTTTTTTAAAATTTGGAATTATTTTGCATATGTTGGCATGCACAGATCCTAAGTGTACAGTTTGAAGAGTTCTGACAAATACAGTTGACAGTATGCTGTGTAACCAACACACTATCAATGCAGGAAATACTCTCCTTTTTTTTTTTTTTTTTTTGCCTTTTCTAGGGCCACACCAGCAGCATATGGAGGTTTCCAGGCTAGGAGTCTAAAAAGAGCTGTAGTTGCCGGCCTACGCCACAGCCACAGCAACGCAGGAGACGAGCCTCGTCTGAGACCCACACTACACAGCTCACAGCAGTGCTGGATCCTTAACCCACTGAGCGTGGCCAGGGATCGAACCTGCAAACTCATGGTTCCTAGTTGGATTCGTTAGCCAATGAGCCACGATAGGAACTCCCAGGAAATACTTTCTTTATCCTTAAAAGTTCTCTTAGCTCCTTCCCAGTTATTCCCACACCACTTCCAAGAGCTAATTATTATTACCTGTTTCTGTTATCATAGATTAGTTTTGCCTGTTTTGAACTTTATATAAATGGAGTCATATAACATGCACTTTTTTCATGTTGAGGGTTTGGGGTCATTGTAAAGTAAGTTAGAAATGGGAGGCACTGGAGAAGCTCATAAAGTTTTTTCTTGCCACTCCTATTTTCTCTCTTGCGCGCCACTCCCTCCCTAATCAGTTACTGTGCAGTGACACTGTACTCTAATGTGTGGATACTAAACCCAAGAATACCGAAAGTGTTTAACCAGTGATGGATTTATAGTAGAACTCTTAAGTGTATAAATATCTCAAAAGAGAAACAATTTTAAAATTAATGTTAAATTTATCCTTACTTTGTCCATTCTTTAAATCACCTAATTGGCAAAGTTTTTGAATGATACTGAATGCTTTAGATGGTATTCACTGTATCAAAGTGGAATGTAGTTGTCGGACTTCCCATGCGGCTCTCAACAAAGTGGGATATGGTCGTTAATTTATTTGAAAATTGTCAGTTATCAGGAAAATGACAAAGTTCAGGGAACTTTATTTTTTTATTTCTTGTCTTTTTGTCTTTTTAGGGCCGCACCTGTGGCATATTTTTACGGTCAGTATTTTCAAGTATGGGAGAAATTTAGCTTGTCCCAGGAATGGAGGGAAGAGGCTGAACAAAGAAGCAAGAGTTGGAAATTTATTACATTTTTAGTTTAGTCTAAATCTTTTTAAAATAGTGGCTAGACATAAAATTTTCTTTTTGCCTATGGTTTTTATTTTCATATATGAATCTAGGAAGTATAAATTAGTCAGAGATCACATTAAATTTTGTGTACAACTTGTTTGTAAGCCAAAATAATAGCTGGGCCTAATAAAAATTCTGGTATTATATAAGAAGAACCAGAAACGGGAGTTCTTTTTTTTTTTTTTTTTTTTGATCCTTTTGCCATTTCTTGGGCTGCTCCCGCGGCATATGGAGGTGCCCAGGCTAGGAGTCGAATCGGAGCTGTAGCTGCCGGCCTACACCAGAGCCCCAGCAACGCGGGATCCGAGCCGCGTCTGCCACCTACACGACAGCTCGTGGCAACGCCGGATCCTTAACCCACTGAGCAAGGCCAGGGCTCGAACCCACAACCTCATGGTTCCTAGTCGGATTCATTAACCACTGCACCACAACGGGAACTCCAGAAAAGGGAGTTCTTATAGCTTTTGTGACAATGAGGTAGACTGTACCAAGTCTTGGATATGGAATCCATATTTACCAAGGATGAGAATAGGAAAAGGGTCTGCTCATATTTTATATGATGCATGTTTCAAACTACATGAGTTGAGAAAGACAATTAGGATGGCAGAACCTCAGCCTGGGGATTCCTTTAGTATCTGTGGGGAAGAGTATCCTTAAAAAGCTTGTAAAAGGGCTTGAGTAAAATTCCTGAGAGCAAACTGGGGCATGGTTAGCTGCGTTCACTTTTAATATATTAAATATTTTTGGAAAGGTCATTGGTTATGGTGAAAACACGTTCCACTTTGAGATCAGTAAAACTTGAGTCAAAACTTTATCTTTTGCTTTTCTTGGTTTTCAATTTCCAGGATAGACAATTTCAAGAATAATGAGGCTTAACAAACAAACAAACCCCCTAGCTATATCCATGTCTTGGATTGGAATACACTAGTGCAGGCAGTTCCCATTATTACGAATGCCAAAAAGGTGATTACATTGGCTCTATGAGAACAAATGATGAGCAGGACAGCAGCCCAGAGGAGGGTCCTCTGGCAGGTTAGCACACTGCAGCGAGTCACAGTGACACTTGTAGAAAGGGGCGCGCTGTTGCTTGTTCGGAGGAGGTGGTTTCACTTTTTTGAGAGGGGGTGGTGAACTGGTTTTGTCAGCATTATTCCTTGCTGTTGTGAAAGCAGCCTTCTGCCGAATGTTAAGAGCTTTGGAAAATTTCGGAAATCCAACAGACTTAGGCCACAGAACATTGAGGTCTGTTGGGGACCAAATTGTCTGTCACTCCATTGACATTCTTGCTTTTGCTATGTATCTACATATTTAATGTCTTAAGGCACTTTTTAAAGAAAATAGTTCTGTTTATTTATTTGCTTTTTAGGGCCGTACATGTGGCATAGGGGAGTGCCCAGGCTAGGGGTTGAATTGGAGCTGCAGCTGCCAGCCTATGCCACAGCCATAGCAACACCGGATCCTTAACCCACTGAGCGAGGCCAGGGATTGAACCTGGGTCCTCATGGACGTTAGTCGGGTTTGTAACCCACTGAGCCACAACGGGAACTCCCAGGATAGGTTTATAGTGTAGCAAGGACTAGAGAAAAATATTTCTTGTACTATATATATATGGAAATGTGGCAGTACACTTTTATGAGTGAAAGCACAGGACTTGGATATTTTTTTGTGTTTTAGCTGGCTTGAGTGTAGAGGAAACTTGAATTGTTCTCTTATTATTTATACACAGTCTGTGTATCTGATTTTTCTTTATTGCTTATTTACTCAGTCAAAAAATGCTCAGTGCCAGCTGCAACGAATGCCAAGGTGAAAACTGCTTTTTCCTCAAGAAGCATAGTCTAGCAGGTAGATGGTTTGGAAACAAAAATGTAACACTGTAAAAACGGGTATAAAGTGGTTTGGGGTTTGTTTTGGTTGTTCCCAAATTCATGTATACATGTGTATTTAAGGAAAAAGACCAGAAGGTAATATCAATGCACTAAAAGTTGGATCTCTCCGGCTAGTAAGGACATTGCTGTTCTATTTTTTCTGATGTGTTTGTCACGTATTTTCTATAGTTACACATGTATGTATCTTTTATGAACAGAAACGAGCTGGTAGTGGGGTCATCATCATTGCTATTCTTACTTCTTCTGTACTGTGCTTCTGTTACTCATACTTTCAGAGCTCAGATTTGTACTTCACTTTATCTGATTCCAGGTGTGTGCCCTTAGACTCTATGGAGAAAAATCTGCTTTGGGACAATAACATTCAGAGTTTAATCCTATTAAACACTGGCCCCATAAAATTCTCCTGGAAGAGAGTTCTGTAGCCAAGCGGGTTTTACAACAAAGCAGTAAAGAAATCTGGTTAATTCATTTTAATTCAGCATTTCACATATTCGTTTCATAGTAATTTGATTCTTTTTTTTTTTTTTCATTAATCCTTTATTGATATTCTGTGGCTCTCAAACTTTAGTGAGCATGAGAATCACCCCGCAACACCAAAGTGTTTGGGCCTGAGAATTTGTGTTTCTAACAAGTTTCCAGGTGCTGCTGATGCTGCTGGTGCAAGAATCACACCTAGTGTGCTCTTTGTCATGATTTGCAATCTTGTTTTGCCTCAAGACGTAAGCTTGTAGAACTCTTAGGATAGATTATGATCTTAGTGTTTTCCTGCTGAAAGAAAGTATCTTAAAGTAGGAAATAATTGTGTTTAGCATGGAAAGAGCCCTTGAAGGGAGCTTTATTTAACTAAATTACCCAAGGGGCATTATTTCTCTTCTGTCCTCAGAATTTTTTCTACCACCCTGGGAGCTTCAATTTAACCATCTGTAGGTGGAAGTGATTAAACCTATCTCAAAAAGTTGTAATAAGGATTAAATGATGTAATACTTGCAAAAGTGCGTAGTGCTCATCACCATCTAGTGCTTACATTGCAAGTGCCCATTGCCTTGCTAATCAAAGTACAGTCTGAGGACCAGTGGTGTCACCTTCTCTTGGGAGCTATTGGAAATGCAGAATCTCTGATGCTATCCCAGCCTTACCGAAACAGAATCTGCATTTTTAAAATGCTTGAGTGATGTGCGTGCACGTTACCCCCTGGAAGCACCAGTGGTAGCATACACCGTGGAAAAAGCTCCCCTAGGGCAGTGTATGACTTATTCTCCACTTTATAAATTGACCATTTAGGGCTGTTTCTGTATCGAGGTTATCAATTAGAATATTATTTATTCTAGAGCTTAAGAAATATTTTGTCCAAAATGATAATATCTACTTTAATGTTTCCTGACAATAATATATGCTGTTGGTGAATCTTGAATGCTACTGTTAAAATCTTGAAACAGCATGTGAAAGTATAACAAAGAAGGTAAAAATTACCTGAAAGATGACTTGAGAAATCCCTAATACCAGTGAAACTTTGGTACACTAATTGGTGCATCTCTTTATAAATGTATATATGTACACTCTTTTTCTTTTTTTTTGCTTTCTTTGTCTTCTTTTTATGCCGCACACCTTTACCTGCCAGATAAACAAATCTGGTGTTTACCCTCTGAACCTATGTGCTATGCAGATAGAGTAATATATACATATGCGAAGGGGTTTTGTGGTTGCTTTATAGGAGTGGACTGTATTGTAGATACTTGTCTGCATCTTACTTTTTTTAAAACATTTTGAAAGTTCCTCTAGTGATATACTTCAAATTGTATTTAATGACTGTATTTTATTCCATAGTAGGGATATTGGACAAAGTATTGAGCTGTTTTTATTGACAGTTTTGTAGTAGTTTTTTTTACTACAACAGATAAAAATTGTTGCGGGAGTTCCCGTCGTGGCGCAGTGGTTAACGAATCCGACGAGGAACCATGAGGTTGCGGGTTCGGTCCCTGCCCTTGCTCAGTGGGTTAATGATCCGGCGTTGCTGTGAGCTGTGGTGTAGATTGCAGACGCGGCTCAGATCCCACGTTGCTGTGGCTCTGGCGTAGGCTGGCGTCAACAGCTCCGATTCGACCCCTAGCCTGGGAACCTCCATATGCCGCGGGAGCGGCCCAAGAAATAGCAAAAAGACAAAAAAAAAAAGTTGCACATGTGTTCTTTGTATATTGATGTCATTATCCTTAGCACAGATTACCAGGTGGAGATTTCTGGATCAAAGGGTAATTTTTAGAGATAATTTTTATTATGAAATATATTTTACATGCGAAAAGTATGTAAAACATATATACGTCTTTAATGAAATGAATCCTCTTGAACCACCACCCGTGGTAAGAAATAAAAAAACACTCATAGTTTCTTAGAGTCTCCTTCTGTGCCCTTCTATTGTATTATTCCTGCTTCTGGGATAATTGAGTATTTTCCTTCTCTTTCTTATAGCTTTACCACTCATTTGTGCACCCCTAAACAATAAACGTCTTCAAACAGTAGGCTTGGTTATGAATATTATATAAAGAGTCATTCTAAATATATGGCATTATATGTACATTTTATCCATGTTGTTTTCTGTAATAGCTTATTCATCTTCACGGACACACTGAATGAATACAGCGCAGTTTATCCATTTTTATTGTCAGTGGCAGTGGTGTTTCCAGTTTTGCATTGTTAGAAACAGTGCTGCCAGTGAACATTTTTATTCTCGACTCCTGCTGCACATGTTCACATGATCACAAGTACTTTGCGGCAGTGGTCTTTTTGACCTTTTTGCTTTTTTATCTTCTACATAATTTTCCTTTTTAAAATTGAATTTATTGAGTGAATTTGCAATGTTGTGTTAGTTTCTGGTGTACAGCAAAGTGATTCAGTTACATATGTAGATATATTTATTCTTTTTCAGGTTATTTTCCATTATAGATTATTAGAGTGTATTGATTATAGCTCCCTGTGCTGAATACAGTAAGACCTTTTTCTTTATTTTATGTATAGTGGTTTATAGCTCCTAATCCCAAACTTCTAATATATCCCTCACCTCTCCCTTTTCCCTTTGGTAAGAAGCATCAGTTTGTTTTCTATGTCTGTGAGTCTGTTTCTGTTTTGAAAATAAGTTCATTTGTATCATTTTAGATTCCATACATAAGTAATATCATACGGTGTTTGTCTTCCTGTGTCTTAGTATAATAATCGCTAGGTCTGTCCATGTTGCTGCAAATGGCATTATTTCATTCTGTTCTATGGCAGAGTAATATTCCATTGTGTGTGTATGTATAATATATGTATATATACGTGTATATATATATACACGTATATATGTATATACACACACGCACGTATATATATATACACACATATATATAACCAAGGCATGGAAGCAACCTAAATGTCCATCTACAATCGAATGAATAAGGAAGATACGGTTTGCCTACACATGCATACGCATGCACACCGTATCTTCCTTATTCATTCGATTGTAGATGGACATTTAGGTTGCTTCCATGCCTTGGTTATTGTAAATAGTGCTGAAGTGAGCATTGGGGTGCATGTATCCTTTTGAATTAGAGTTTTCTCCAGTATATGCCCAGGAGTGGGGTTCCTGGATCATATGTTAACTCTTATTTTTAGTTTTTAAGGAACCTCCATTACTGGTCTCCACAGTGGTTGCACCAATTTACATTCCCGCCAACAAGCATAGGAAGGTTTCCTTTTCTCCACACTCTCTCCAGCATTTATTATTTGTAGGTTTTTTTTAACGATGACCATTTTGACTGGTGTGAGGTGATAACCTCATTATACTTTTGATTTGCATTTCTCTAATAATTAGTGATGTTGAGCATCTTTTCATGTGCTTATTGGCCATTTGTTTGTTTTGTCTTTTTTTTTTTTTTTTTTTTTTGCCATTTCTTGGGCCGCTCCCGCAGCATATGGGAGGTTTCCAGGCTAGGGGTCTAATAGGAGCTGTAGCCACTGGCCTACACGAGAGCCACAGCAACGCAGGATCCAAGCCTCATCTGCGATCTACACCACAGCTTACGGCAACGCCAGATCATTAACCCACTGAGCAAGGGCAGGGATCGAACCCGCAACCTCATGGTTCCTAGTCGGATTTGTTAACCACTGCACCACGACGGGAACTCCCTTATTGGCCATTTGTATGTCTTCTTTGGAAACATGTCTACTTAGGAAAAATACTGAGGTTTTAAAATATTCGTATCACTCTTTTAACTGTATCCAGTGGAATATAAATGTAAATACCCTAGAGTCTTAAGATTTGCTAACATCCTTTAAAAACATCCTTGAACAGGTTAGTCTGCAATTGTTGGAAATTTTACATTGTTCCTTTTTCACCTTGAAATTATATTTGTTTTATTTCCCTCATAGAATTTTACCCCAGAAGAGCATACTTTTAAGAGTCTTCATTGACTGCTTTATCATATTCCTCTTAATGTATTTATATATATGTGTATGTGTATTATGTAGTACTTATACATAAAATTTCATATATTTTAAATATACTTTAAATTTCAATTAAAATTTTATGTTACCATCAAGCTCTAGATATTAAACATTAAAGATGATGATATACAATTAATTAAAGTAACATTGAAGTTATAAAATTTCATATATGTTTATATATTGGAAAGAAGCAGAGCAGCCATCTATATTTAATTTAAATAGGCCATCCAGGTGATTCTGTGTGTGTTAAAGTGTGAGAATTTCAGTTTAGGGTTTTTAAATACCTAGGAATTATGAATTCAGACGGCCAATACATCAAGGTCTCTACTTGTGGTTCCAAATTCTCACCGGTGATTTTTCTGTCTCTTCCCCACCCAGTGTCAAGGTTCAGTGGATTTTCTTTGAAGTTGCCTAGGAGGTGGTGTTTAGGAGAGAAAGGTTTTTTTTCTAATTTGCCCTATTAGTGAAGTTATAGCCATTTGAGGGTATCCTTACTTGAGGCAAAAGCCTCTATCGTTGTTCACTGTACTCTTTTGGGTTTTCAACCTTCTCTCATTTTCGGGCCTAGGAATTTGTACCTTTCTGGCCAGCTCATTATAATGTTTTTTTTTGTTTGTTTGTTTGTTTTGTTTGTTTGTTTTTTGTTTTTGTTCTTTTTGCCATTTCTTGGGCTGCTCCCGTGGCTGTAATGTTTTTAAGGTTTTTTGATTTTTTTTTTAAATCCTGGATTTTGATTTTTTTTCCTTCTTTTTTTTTTTTTTTTTTTTCTATTAGGAGAGTTGGCCTAAGTACCTATTCTACTATATTCCTGGAACAACATTCTCTATGATTAGATTCAATAGATTTTGCCAGATTGCTTTCTAGGGAAATGCAAACTAAAGCAGTAATGCAGTAGCACTTTATACCTCTTTGATTGGCAGAAAGTAAAGTTGTATCAACATACATTACAAATGTTGTAAATGATACTAATTGCGAGTTGTTCTGGTCTTTGAGGAAACTTCAGAACAGCTTAGGTCAGGCAAAAACCTTCACATTCAGAGGCATAGGTTGGGGAAGTATGTTTCGAGCAAAAGCATCTGACCATTGCTTTCATTTTCTGTGAGGACTGGAAATGAATGATTGTTACCAATCTCTTATGTTTAAGGGCATAATAAATACTTAAAACTCATCACTTCCTAATTATTTCATTACACTTTGCTCAGTGTTCTTGAGGTTATTGACATCTATTTGTTCTGTCTGTATAGTGGAAATACTATATAGCCTATGAACTACTTGTTCATCTCTTCCCAGTTCTGTGTTCATTGATGATACTTTGGTGGCTTAAAATCAGATAGAGTTTTTACCATGGAAATGAGCAAATATTAAAAATCAGGATTTTTTTTTTTTCCTCTGGAGGGCAGTTGTTACACGTCTACATGTCCTGGTATTCTTTATACCAGGACACCACTGGGTATAAATAATATTTTGCTGTTTGAAATATTAATTGCTCTTCATCTCTGTTAATGAACTTGTTTTCTAAAGTTTTGGTCCTTGCGGTATTGTGTGTAAAGATTTAACTATTCTGGAGTTCCCGCTGTGGCTCAGTGGATTAATCCAGCATGTCTCTGTGTCATTGATGGTTCGATCCTTGGGCCTGTGCAGCAGGTTAAGAATCCGGCATTGCTGGAGCTGTGCCATAGGCCGCATGCGGCTTGGGTTCCATCCCTGGCTCAGGAACTTCCATATGCTGCGGTACAGCTGAAAAAGAAAGAAAGGAAGAAAAAAGCTGTATCTGTTCTTAAGGAAATGGAAATCCACTTATACTTGGTCTACTCAATTGTTCTTAAAACTGTCTTACACTTGAAGATACGCCTTCTTTTATTTAGCTCTTACTTATATGTATATTATTTTTATAAATTTGTCCTCCTAGTCTTTTAAAGCATTGATATTTAAAGATGTCTTGAAAAATCTGTCTTTCTTGTAAGTTATTAATTTCACTTAATGAGTTCTTTGTAGCAAGAAGGAATGTACTTTTTGTTCTTTTTATCTTGGGCATGAGAGAGAGAGAGGTTAATTCTTACAGCAGTGTTACAGATGAAGTTAACCAGTTAACACTAAGAAATACTATTTCTCTAGTGTTTTTGTTTATGACTAGAATTTGATATTTTTGTAAGATTAGTTTATTTTAATTATTTCCTACTTGTATATTTGGTGTCTTTATGTTCAGGTACTTTAGAAAATCAGTGAATTAGGAAATTTTCAACAAAACTTTTGATTCATGTTACATAGATCTGTCATACATATTTTTAGCACTTACAGGAATAAGAAATAAAAATTGAAACATTGTGAAAATATTATTCGAAGTTGCTTACCTTTTATTCTGCAGTAATAGTGGTTTACATTTTTGGATCTGTAGTTGGGCCTTTGTGACTTCAGCCTCTAAGCCCCTATTTCCTCAGTGAAAATGGTGGTAATAAATAGTACCTGCCTCGTGTGGTGGTTTTGAAGATTAGAAGTAATGCAGCATTCAGCAAATTGCTTGGCTTATAGTAAAGTGCTCTGCGAATGTGAGCGAACATCCTTATTACCAAAATAATAAGTCCTCCTGCCTACCAGTTGCCTTGAATGGTGGGTATGAAAGCTAGTAGTAAGTAAAAGATTACGTGTATACTTTATAAAATAATTAAAGCTATTGAAACAAAGTTATGAATAAAATTTAGTCTTCTGTGGTATATTAGGTGCATGTTTGTGATTAAGTGCTGTCACTTTTCTTTTGTTCAGAGGAGAGGTTAGATACCAACCATATCCTTAAATAAGAAAACCATCTATTTTATTCACTGAAATGTTAAACCATTACTTTATTTGTATGGATATATTCTGGATAAATTTAGGTGATTTTCCTAAAATACTAGATAGTCCCAGTTGCTACAGGATAGAATTTAAGGATTATTGTTCCCTTAGTGATTTAAGTCGTGAATTGACTTTCTCGGCCTGAATGAAAATTAGACTTTGCCTTCTTTTTCCTTGCAGGTCTGCTTTTTAGAATAGCTGTTAAGTAACTGTCCAAACTGTAAGCAAGACAGGAATAAGAAGCAGACAGGGACAGTGATAACCCACCTGTCAATACTTCTAGAAAGTTGGTTGTTAACCTCATACTTTGTATTTATTTGCTATTTTGTTCTAGGCACCTAGAAATTGATACTGTGTTGCCACTTTTTATTCTTAGTATTGATTGGGTTTTCCCTCTTTTTTCTACTCTGCTACCTCTATTCCTTCTGGAACCAGTAGCTTAATGGTAAGTATTTAAATAAGATTTACAAAGTTTTTGACCTAGTGAGGAATTTTTTACCCTCACCGATGTTGGTGAAAACTTTGTAGACTCCAGATGGTCTCTGTGGTTTCCAGGTTTTCATTGTTGCCTTGTTTGTGTGTAGACTGATGAACTCTAGTTTTGAGGCTCTCCTGTCCATGCATGCTGTGTCAGATGGCATCCGTTGTTTGTGTGTTTCATAGTGATGTTTCTCTTGGCGCTTGCACTCTCCTTCTCCCCTTCTTTCTGCTCTTTTTTCCCCTGAAGGGGAGGGGGGCTTTTGGGGTGGGAAGGAGAAAAATCTTTCTCACACCTGCACTTTTATTTTTTCTACAGTATTTGGAATCTTTCCAAATCTTGCCAGTTAGATATCTGTAAGATGTTTGTTTTATACAAATTAAAAACATAATTACTATTAATCCTTGGGCAGAATTGTAGATTGAGACCAAGTCCATTGAGTGATACTGAATCTTCACTGCTAAATTTGCTATTAAATTTTGTGTTTCTTTACTTTTTATTTTAAATATCAAGATATTTGAGTCTTTAAAAGGTAAAAATATGTTTTTTAGGATTTATCATAGCAATACCTGTTTGTCACACTGTTGCCTCACAACTATTTTAATGACATTTGATTCACCACCAGGGCTCAAATATTTATTTCTTTGAACTTAGATTAGGAAATATAATTTAATTGATTAAAAGGATGAGGCTAGATTTACAGCACTAAGATTCAAGTAGTAAACTTTGAGAAGTCATTTTTATAAAATCCTATCAAAGAAAAATCTTAGATTGTTTTTGTCATACATAAGAGATAAAACAGAAGAATTCATATTTATAAAATGATTGTCAATGCAACTATCACCAGTGTCCAGAGGTAGAACGTTGCCAGTACCCCAGAAACCCCCTCCTGTGTCTTTCTGGTTATGAAACTTTCTTTCTCTTTGAATAATCATAATATTTTATGATAATCATTTCCTTGCTTTTCTTTTTATCACTTATATATGAAGTTTAAAGAATATCTTCAATCTTGCCAACTTGATGTGAGTGGAATCATACTCTTATTTTTGGATTTTGCTTCTTTTCCTCAGTATTGTTTTTGTAAGATTCATTTATACTGTGTGTAGCATATGGGGAAAATAATAATTTTTCCTCTACCCCTCTGAGTTTTTAGCCAAGACTATAATAATAAAAGACAAATTAACATGAGAAAAAACAAACAGAAGTTTATTAAGTACATGCTTTATGTGTGCGTGGGAGAAACCTGGGGACAAATGAATAGCTTTACAAGATGGCTTAGAATTCAGGCTTAAATATCATTTTAATAGGGAGGTGGAAGAAGGGGGTGTCGTCTTCTCAGAAGACAGAAATGATTTTTAGGAAAGATGAACGTGCCCTTAGAAGAATAGATGGGAAGTACAATAGTTTATGACTCATTTGTCTGGATGTGGTGTCTCCTTTCTTGTGGTAAGAGTCAGTCTTCCCTGTTGGTGACTCCTGGGGAGGGAATTCCTTCTTACCCTCCCCAGTTGAGGTCCTTGTGGAAGAAGGATGAGAGGAGTTCAGAGGCAGCCTCTCCCTGGATTGGTTATTTTTCATGTGCCTCCTCAGTAGACCAAAGTGGCATATTTTGGGGTGGCATAATCTGCTATCCCTCAGTAGCTGTGGTGAATTTCATCATTCCTTTCTATAACTATACCACAATTTATTTAACCATTCTATTGTTGGATATTTGTTTCTCTTTCATTATTATAAACACTGCTGCTGTAAATATTTTGTTAATATGCATTCCGATGCACATGTGTACAGATTCTTCCAGTCCTCCAACCAGCAGCATAGGTGTTGTCACCTGTGAGCTTATTAGAAATGCACATTCATGGGCCGTACCCTCACTTACTGAATCAGAATCTTTGGGGTCCAGGGAACTGAAACAAGCTCTTGAGGTGAATCTCATGCACATTAAAGTTTGGGAATCACTGCTCTTGAGATATATACCTTGAAGTGGATTGCTGAATCATACATAGGCTGTGCATACCTTCGAAGAGCTTTATTTAACAGTTTTCCCATGTAGTTGTATTAGTTTTGTATCAGTTTTTACTTAGGCCAGTGGTGTTTGAGAGTTACTGTTGCTCTGTAACAATGTTGTCAAAGTCTTGGGGTTCTGGGTTTTTTTTATTTCATTATTTTATGAATTCACTTTTTTTTTTTTTGGCCACACCCAAATTCCCCTTTTTTTGGCCACATCTGCGCCATGCAGAAATCCCAGACTGAGGATCAAGCCCATACCACAGCTGTAACCAGAGCCACAGCAGTGACAGTGCTGGCTCGTTAACCCGCTTGAGCCACGAGGGAACTCCCTGGGTGCCCTCCCCCATTTTTTTGTCTTTTTAGGATTACAGCCACAGCATATGGAAGTTCCCAGGCT
The DNA here is from genome assembly GCF_016906955.1 of Phacochoerus africanus. Taxonomy (NCBI): domain Eukaryota; kingdom Metazoa; phylum Chordata; class Mammalia; order Artiodactyla; family Suidae; genus Phacochoerus; species Phacochoerus africanus. The sequence continues at coordinate 42,606,962 of NC_062559.1, read as the reverse complement.
AAGGGTCCAATCCCAGTTGTAGCTGCCAACCTAAACCACAGCAATGCTAGATCTGAGCTTCATCTGCGATCCTGCACTGTAGCTCACAGCAATGCCAGATCCTTAACCCACTGAGCAAGACCAGGGATTGAACTATTCCTCATGGATACTAGTTGGGTTTGTTGCCACAGCAGGAACCCTGAGTTCATTTTTAATTGCAGTTGAATTTTGCCTTTTCAGATTTACTGAAAAATCGACTTCTTAGACTTATTGAAGATTTTCTTAAAATATTTTTGGAAGTTTTCAAATATTCTCAGAAGTAGAAATAATACAGTGAATTAATAAACTGCATATACTCATCATCCATATTTTCCAGTTAATTATGCTTTTCTGTATTTGCTTTATTCTTTTCTCTGAAGTATTTTAAGCCAAATCCCTCATTTCCCCCCATATGCATAAAGTACATGTCTGAAATTCATACCATTTTCTTTCCATGATGATACTATCTTTAGGGGGCCTTTTTTTAATTTTTAAAAAGTTAGGCACCATTATATTAAAAACATCTACACAGTTTAATGGCAAAGCACAATTTATAAACTTAGCATTTGAGTTATTATAAATGAGAGATTTCACAGTCTTTTCCGTATTTTTTTTGCACTCTTCTGGTATATTCAGTTAGATGATGATACTGGAGTGTTGAATCTTTGACCAATAGAATCAGAAATTTAGATTTCTTAAAATAATTCATGAGGTTTTACTTTTAGGGATAAGAAAATCTTGTTTGAGTGCTTAGAAATTTTATTACTTCTCTAATGAAACTCAACATGTGTAATGCTGTCCTAGTTGATGACCAGGGTAGGCTGCTAAAATAGACTTTATTTTGACTTTGTCCTTAGAAGCAACACTTTGAGAGTCCAAACATACAGTCTCCACATCTGCCACTGATTTGCTGTTGAGCTGTGCTGAGTTGAGTACCCTGAATCAGCATAGTCCTGTCTCAGCTTCCAGCAGGATTAAGAGCACATGCATGGTTTATAATGAATCAGTATTTTTTGAGTGGGTCTACTCTGTTGGTCATTGTTGGATAAAAGTGAAAGTCTAGGTTACTTTCAGGGTAGGTGGGAAGGCAAAAATTAGATGCTCTAACATTGCATGTTTTTATGCCGTGCAAAAAATCCTCGGTAATATTTGGTTGACTTTTGCATTATTATGATTCAATTAAATACCAAGTCATGCTGATCAGGAAACTATAGATAAATGTAGTATGTAATATATGTTTTGTTTTTTTTTCTTAAGTGTCAGTTAATGGTTGGAATAGGAATGAGGCTGGAATTGGGAGAGATCAAAGAACACAAGGCTTTGTGTAATAGAAGGTTTCTGTGTGTGTTTCAAACAGGAGAGTGAAAGATCAGGTTTGTGTTAGGAAGGTAGGCTATAAAAATAGTTTGAAGGCTCAGCAGTAACGAACCTGGCTAGTATCCATGAGGAAGCAGATTCCATCCCTGGCCTTGCTCAGTGGGTTAAGGATCCAGCATTGCCCCAAGCTGCGGTGAAGGTCTCAGATGTGGCTTAGATCTAGTTTGGCCGTGGCTGTGGCTGTGGCATAGGCAGGCAGCTGTAGGTCCAATTTGACCTCTAGCGTGGGAACTTCCGTATGCCGCAGGATCGGCCCTAAAAGAGAAAAATGGTTGAGGAAGGGGCGAGCAAAAGCAGATGTGTGTAGAAGCTACTGCAGAAGACCAGGAGATAAAATAGCTAGATACAGAGTAGTGATGAATGTCTAAAGAAGTGGTTGAATTTGACAGACACTCAGGAGGTAAAATCTACCCAGGTTGGTGATGGATGGAGATAAGTAAGTGTGGCCTCAGGGAAGCGGTGTTAATACTGGCCTGACTGGAACATCATCATTATTCCTCAAATCTTTTCATGGTCTAAACTTTTTAATCAAGTTCACTGGCAGCTTACAAACAGTTTTTGCCGTGACCCAACATTTTCTAAGTTGTTTTCCTAGCTCCCTATTTGAAATAAATATTCAGACAGTTTGAGTACTTTTAATGACTTACTCCAGGGGTCAGCAAATTTTCATTAAAGGTCCAGATAATAAATATTTCAGGCTTCGCAGGCCGTTTGACCTCTGTCAGTTCTTCAGTGTGAAGCCAGCTATGGAAAAAATATAAATGCATGCATGTGGCTGTGTTCCAATAAAACTTTATTAGTGGACACTGAAGTTTGAATTTCATGTAATTTTCATGTATCACAAAATACTACTTCTGTCCCCCCACCCCAGGGTATTTAAAAATGTAAAACTTTTTGATGCAAAGGCTCTACAAAAGCAGACTGCATTTAGGCCCATAGTTTGCCAGTTACTCCTGTACAGTTTTTTCGTAAGAAACTTTAATGATAAATAGCAAATAGACTGTAAAATGTTAATTCCTTTCATTCCTAAGCATTGAAATTACAGTCCTTCAGTCTGTAATGCTATTATTTGATCCTTCCACTTGCGAGCTGGGGGGACCCAAGAGAGTGGAATGCATGTAGAAACAAGGAACTCCTGGCAAACTCTGTATAGCTGAGGAAATACTTAATGCAGAAGGGAATCCCTAAAGAACTGTGTCTTTAAGGAGGTAATTAACACCATACCAATGAGAAATAGTTTCCAGAGGACAGCCCCTTTGGAAAGAAAGTAACTTTGTCAGACTGATTGCAAGCTGTTAAGGAGATGGGCGGGAGAAGCTTGAATTGTACTTGGGAGCCGGTATTTCTTTTGGTCTTGGCTCTTCTTGGACTACGTTGCACTTGTGATTTCACATCTTCTACTAAACTTCAAGTCTTATAGAACCAAACCTTTAATTCTATGTCAAATTTGACAGGATGAAATAATGAGGATTAAATTATGTATGCACTGAAACACTGCCAACATTGAGTCAGATTATTTGAGTGCAAACATAGTGGGCAGAGTTTTATCTACATAAATGCAATACTGATTACAGGCAGATGCCCAACTTCTGTAATTAACATTTGATTTTTAATTGTGATACTAAACTGTACCATTCGTCATAATTATCTCATCATTTGTCATGGTGGCCTTAAAAAAATCAAGCTATTGATAATAACAAAATACTTGCAGTCAAGCACATTTAAGATTTTAAAGCACCAGTTGCCGAAAGAGCATTTTAAAAATCCTGTCAAAATTTTGTTAGGTACATTTTGCATTTGATTGGGTGTCTAAAAACAGTTATTTGGTAAAGAATGTAGTGTTCGTGGTAAACAGGTTTATGTTACATTTTCACCCACTCATGAGTTACTGTATTAACATTTACTATTGATAAGAAATCTACAACATCAAAGCCATATTACTTTTAATGGAAAGTAATATTTTATTTATTTATTTTTGTCTTTTTAGGGCCACACTCGTGGCATATGGAGGTTCCCAGGCTAGGGATCAAATTGGAGCTGTAGTTGCCGGCCTACACCACAGCCACAGCCACACCAGATCCGAGCCGCGTCTGCGACCTATCCTACAGCTCACGGGAAAGCCAGATCCTTAACCTGCTGAGCGAGGCCAGGGATTGAACCCCCAACCTCATAGTTCTTAGTCAGATTTGTTTCCACTGCGCCACGATGGGAACTCCTTATTTAACATTTAAGTAATATTTTAAAATTTCTGCCTCCTGGGGACTTTCTTGGTGGTCTGGTGGTTAGGATTTCACCACTGTGGCCTGGGTTCAGTCCCTGGTCTGGGAGCTGAGATGCCGCATCAAGCTGCTGCACACTGCCGAAAAATAAAAAAATCTGGCTCCTATTTAAATTATTTTTATTTTTATTATTAATTAGTTTTTTTCTCATATTTCACATTAGTACATTGGTACATGGAGAAAAGTAGATTTACTCATTCAAGTAAGAAATAACCAAGATGGCACACAAATATCATTTAAATCTAATTCTAAAAGCTTAAAAATGTAAATATTTGTATACTTTGTATATAATGTGGAATTCAGTATTTTTTTTTGTCTTTTGTTGTTGTTGTTATTGTTGTTGTTGTTGTTGCTATTTCTTGGGCTGCTCCCGCGGCATATGGAGGTTCCCAGGCTAGGGGTCGAATCGGAGCTGTAGCCACCCGCCTACGCCAGAGCCACAGCAACGCAGGATCCGAGCCGCGTCTGCGACCTACACCACAGCTCACGGCAACGCCGGATCCTTAACCCACTGAGCAAGGGCAGGGACTGAACCCGCAACCTCATGGTTCCTAGTCGGATTCGTTAAACACCGCGCCACGACGGGAACTCCGGAATTCAGTATTTTTTCTTTCAACGTTTTTCTTTTGCATTTCCAATGAAAATATTTTTCCTCATGCTTGGACAGTACAGAGTACATGAGAAGAGAAGTACAGCTATATTTCATTCGTTATGGTGTCTTCCTGTGTTCTCACCTGTGTTCTTATAGCTCTGCTTTCGCCAGTACATCAGGCTCTTTAACTCTCTCTCGATCTCTAACCTTTCCCAGTTGGATCTTAACATTTTTTCTTTTGCTGCTTTGTTCTAAGTAGCTATTCTTAGGGAATCCTGTGAGTCTCTAATTCCATGTGAGTGAATAGGCTCATTAAAGACTTTAGGATTTAGTTGATGAGAATGAGTGATAAAAGATCATCTCCCTTAGAAACAGAGTGCACACTAAAAATTTCAGGATTTTATTACAGAGTAAGCCCTCTAAGGTAATATGCATATCATTGGTTGATTTTTGTAAAAGCATACATTTTTATGGTTGATTATGAGAATTTATGCTGTGGTTATTTATCAGAAGAACATGTGTCTCATTATGTCTGCTTCTCCCTCCTGTTTCTGTGGCTGAGTAGAATGTGAAACCATTTAACATGTATGTTTTACCTCAAACAGCAACAGAAAGGCACTAGCTATAGTTCACCAAATTATTATAGTTATTATACTGTTTGATTATTCACCTCATCTTCTCCTCTTTGCTAGAAAATTAAGTCTTACATATTTTGTTGTCTTTGATTTAGGTTTAATTCTGATACTTGACAGTATGGTAAAATGTCCACTATTGTGTGTGTGTGTGTGTGTGTGAGAGAGAGAGAGAGAGAGAGAGAGAGGAGGAGAGGGAGAGAGGGAGAGAAACGGAGGGGCGAGGGAAGAGAGGGAAAGAGAGAAACCTAAGCCAGCCATGCTTTTGAAATGTCATCCAGCTTGCTCTTCCGAGCTGCCGCTGTTGTTCTAATCTGAGCACTAAGGGTAGAATTGTGGAGAGAGAAAAACTCCCCACTTCATTTTCAGATTTGAGCAGGAGGAGAGGTGTGTTAGAGTGAGTACACAGCTGTTCATTCATTCATTCAGTAAATATTTATTGTCTCCTCTGCTTTGACATGGTGTTGGAAAGTAGATATCGTGATAGGAAATATGAAGAAGATACATTTTAAAATCTTTCCTTATTTTTTTAGTTCTGTGGAATATTAAAGTCTTAAGAGCTTCAGTAGAATTCATCTGAACCTTGAGGAAACTGCTTTTGGGATAAGTAATACATGACAGGACAACAAATATAAATATGATAGGAACATGTTGTATATCTTACAAACAGAACCTGAACTGAAACAGGCAATGAACGTAGGCTAGTGGGCATTAGACAGTTGTACTCATTCTTGGATAAGAAGCTGTGGCCCCAGAGTGCTTTTCTCCACTTAGTACATGAATTCCCGGAGTAAATAGCATCACTTCATCCTCTGCCTTTCCTCCTCCCTCAACTGAGAAAATTCCAGAGCAGAGGTATTGTCCTGGTTATGACCATGAATAAACTGACTACTCTTGAAGCTCCGTTCTGAAAGTCCCTTATATACAGCTGTGATTCGAATGTTTGTGCCCCACCTCAACCACTGGGATTACTATGTTGCAGACCTCAGCCCAAGGTGGTGATGGTATTAGGAGATGGGGCTTTGGGGAGGTGATTGAGTCATGAGGGTGGAGCCCTCATGGAAGGCTTGAGTGCCCTTGAAAAAGAGGCTCCAGAGAGCTCCCTCGCCCCTTCCACTGTGCAAGGATACAGTGGGAGGTCTGCCGCCCGGCAGAGGGTCCTCACTCCACCATGGTGACATCCTGGTCTCCAGAACTGTGAGAAATAAATTTCTGTTATTTATAAGCCACTCAGCCTCCGGTATAAGTTTCTAAAATCATCCCAAGAAGGCAGAATCTAAATTACCCTTGGCGTCGCGTCATCCTCCTCCTGTTCTCATAGCAAACTTGTTTTCATTGATGAGAGATAAAAAGGAATTACTTCTCTTTGGCCTCTGTCTCTCTCTCTCTCGGTCATTCAGTGCCCTCTTTCACTGCCCTTCTCCCCTAGTGGGGATATGTGGCCATTACACAATGCATTGAATTTTACAAGGCTCATTTGTACTAGTTAAACCACTGATCTCTACGTCCTTATGCTGTTATTGACATCCTACTCATGTTAAAAATTAAGGGCATTTTTTTATATTGCCACATGGAATTTATTTAATTTTCCATAGGAGCTGGCCCACTGCATGCTACCCTAGCTTGTTTACTTCTCTACCATTCTGAATCCCATTTGGTTCTGTTCTGCTTTTCCAACTGTTTAATAAGAGCAATCAATTGTATCCTATTTGGCATTCTTAGGTAAGACGGATTAATTTCTTAATTCACTCAGACAAGTTTAAAAGAGAAAGATGTATCTTATTTGTTACTTTTCCCAGAGAAAACATCCATGTTGCTGAAGATCTTTAGTTTCTAATAAAGCTATAATTTTCCATATCAGAATTATTTTCTGTACATAATATAGAGCTCACACAAATTACAGTGGCAGAGAAGCATTCTCTGTCAGTTGTACCCCACTATTAAGATCTGAATGTAGGAGTTCCCATCATGGCGCAGCGGAAAGGAATCTGACTAGGAACCATGAGGTTGCGGGTTTGATCCCTGGCCTCCCTCAGTGGGTTGAGGGTCCGGCGTTGCCGTGAGCTGTGGTGTAGGTTGCAGACGAGGCTTGGATCTGGCGTTGTTGTGGCTGTGGTGTAGGCTGGCAGCTGTAGCTCTGATTCGACCCCTAGCTTTGGAACCTCCTCACGCCTCAGGTGTGGCTTTAAAAAGCAAACAAAACAAAACAAAACAAACTCAAAGTGAGCAGTCCTAATAGGTTTGTAAAAATTCTCCTGAGGCGAAATACCAAGAACCTACTCACTAGTGTGATGGTAGGCTGCTGTCCTCTGTCCTAAGTGCAAAAAAGAACTCCAAATCATGAGCATTGAAACGGCTAAAAGAGAAGTGGGAGACCAAAGACAAGGGGGAAAAAAAATCTGTATGTAATTAATCTATCACATTCGTAGATTAGATGTGTTTAAAATAATCTAGACAGTAAAAAAGCCAAATCATAGGATGAGAAATAAAGCTAATGGGATATTTTGGGGAGTAGGCTGGGGGAAAGAGAAAAAAAGTTGACAGAGAGTTGATTGATAAGCTGGAAAACAATAAAAAGAATAATAAAATAATGAAAAATGATAAGGAACAAAAAAAGATGGTCACATTTGCAGTATTTTTAAGATTGTGAATATGCCGAAGACAAGCTTTTATACGTGTATTTCTTGCATTTTATGACTTAAAAAATGACTGCAAAATTTTTTCCAATTGGTGGAGGAAAATTATTGTATCTCCAATACTTAATCTTTCTGGATTTCTGAATAGTTTCCTGACTATGGGAAGTATGTTTGTTAAGATGTCCAGGAATTGGTCCCAGTATAGATTTTGATTTGCTTGTGGTTCCTGGTATATTTTCTTAATCCCAGCCATTAATTTTGCAGAATTTTTCTACCGTACACAGGAATATCACCTCTTCTTGAAAACAAACAAGTTCAAAATAGATCCCCTGTAATGGTTGTATGGTGATAATGTTTTGATGTATAAGGTATCATAAACCCTTAGGACTGGTTCCAGATGCCCACGAGAGAGGTCTGGTAGATGAGTGGACTGGGGAGTGTCATGAAGAGAGCCCTAGTTCAGGCCCTACTGCTGTCTTGTTTTATAGCTTTGGGCAGACATTTTACTTGGCTGGATTCTCCTATCCAGGAAAGTAGATGAGGGTAGATTCTCTCTTTGGGCCCCGCTCACAGTCCATTAGGTTGCATCTAAATGGTGTGAGAGTGGTTACAGTGAACGCAAAGAGGCAGCTGTTTTAAACCACTGGCGGCGTTGGCAGGTGCACCTCGCATAAAACATATAAAAATGTCCAGCCCCTAAATCCTCTTGTTTTTTTAAAATCAGGAACCAAAAGAGGGAAAAGAAATTACACCACCACCCCCTCCTTAAACTACAGAGAAACCTTCAGGGCATATTTAAAGTGCCCTTGTAGAACATTTTATGAATCATTTCCGTGTGCTACTGTTTCACATGGAAAAAATACACTTCTTTGGATAGCCTTTCATTCATTCCAGTATTTGAATGTCTACTGTGTGTCATAATAGGCATATTAGTGGCTTTGGCCCTACAAAAAATCCTAATTTTCACTTAAAATTGTTTCATTCATTTCCTCTTTTCCATTCTCATCAGAAATAGTTCTTTTAAAAAAGTAATTTATTCTCTTTTCATATATTAACAGAATTGTCACAGGTGGGTACAAAGTAGGAGATAATGACTTTACCCTAATGGACTTAAAATAAGATCCTGACAGAAACCAAACTCTTCAGCAACGTTCGTCAGGCAGTGATGTTATTTTGTAGGTTCTCAAGGATTGTTTTGGATGGCTTCATATAGGATTAGGTATTTAAACTTGTAATCTGGTAAATATGCTTGTTGAACAAAGTAAAAATGTATTCTACTGTTTTGTGTTGTGAAACATTTGCTCTCCTGCCGTTTAAATTTTGTTAGAGATATTTTTGTCTCTTATGAAGTAGCTGTCATTTTTAAACAATAGAGATTTTACCTGTTTCCTTTTGGCTTCTTGAGCAGTTTTTCTTTTCCCCTCTTATAGCAGAAGTTTTGCCAGTTTGAAAAAAACCAAGCTAGAAGATTGTCTACAGCTCATCTTGCCTGTGGTGGTTTAGGTAAATGGGCTTTCATTTTCTGAGGAAAAGTTTCAGATCAGAGAATTCTGTAGTTGCTGAGCTCTCAGGTCCTACTGGCAACTGAAATCTCAGTTTACACACCAGACCTTTTGCTGTATGTCGTATATTATAAAACTTGCGGAAGTTGCTTTATTTATCATTCTTTCTGTTAGCATGTTTTTAATGTCTTTTTATTGACATGTTTAGGATTTAGAGTAATTTAACCTTTAAACTGAATTTCTTTAAAAAATTCAGTTTATTCCTGTAAATAATGCTTAGAACTCTTAAATTGAAGTTAGAATTACTCGCATTTAGAATTTACCAATCTGCCTTTGATTGCGCCACTCTTGCCTGTATAGAAGTCAGGCCAAATATACACATCATTCGTATATGCATGTAGATGTTTGCTGCGGCTTGATATAGGTCTGGCTGGATGCAGGGGCAGGATTGTTGGATAGAATACTTAGAAGAATATATAGTTTCTGCCCCACAGGTGTTACCAAATTTGGAAGATAAAAATCTACACAAAAATGTAAAAGCTGCTGATATATATCAAATGAATGTTATCAGTAAATGGAATATAGCAGGACAGAGAAGGACACAGCTGTGAATTCTTTTAAAAGGGTTCATTGAGATATTGAGACTTGATTTGGGCTTGAAGGGAAGGGAGTATAAGTATATTTTTAATAAATAAGAGAAAAGGCATGTGGACTTAAGAGCAAAGGCATAGAGGTGTGAATGAGTGTACTCTATTGGAAGGATAGGATTAAATACCAACACCAATTGCATTACCAATACCCTATTGCATTAGGGTAACAGTGATTATGCAGAAAGTCCAGTGTGGGGGAAAATAAGGTGTGTGTGTGTGTGTGTGTGCATACTCAGTAAAGTAAAAGATGATCAAGAGCTAGATGTTGTAGCAGAAGTCCTGATATTTAGTAATGCATGTCTGATACATACTTAAAAACAAAAATAAAATATCTTCTTGAGTGTTTTTGCCTTTGTTGTAAATTCCGTCATTCAAATTGTTGTCTTTCAAGACCCAAAAATGCTAGGGCATTGCCAGCTTTGAGTTTATCCTGAAAAAACAAAAAGGAAAGATTTTAATTCAAAGCATTATTTAATGATTTTTTAAATAAATATTTATTAAATATCTTTATCAGATTAAAAAAATCAATTCTCTCATGTGATAGAAAAATATTAGCAGGTTAAACAGTAAGTCTCTTTACCCATGTTTTACCCTACTACTATTTTTTTTTTTTTTAATCTTTTTGCTATTTCTTTGGGCCGCTCCCACGGCATATGGAGGTTCCCAGGCTAGGGGTCGAATCGGAGCTCTAGCCACTGGCCTACACCACAGCCACAGCAACGCGGGATCCGAGCTGCGTCTGCAACCTACACCACAGCTCACGGCAACGCCGGATCGTTAACCCACTGAGCAAGGGCAGGGACCGAACCCACAACCTCATGGTTCCTAGTCGGATTCGTTAGCCACTGCACTACGACGGGAACTCCCCTACTACTATTTTTAAAATTATAGTCATATATTTGTATTGAATAATTTTTTAAAAGCAAAAATATAAATGATGTATGGTATATTTGTGCTTTATTATTTTCCCTGCTTCTCAAATATGTCAACAATCATGGACAAAACAGCTGGAGTTTTTGAATTTCTGAACATGGAAATAATATGTATTTATGTTACAAGCAAAAAAAAAAAAAGAAGAAGTCCTGATAGCTTAGGAATTAGAAGAGCTGAGCTCTGTCACTTTTGATTTCTTTGTACTTAGACTGCTGTTCTCTTTGAATGAGCAGTTTAAACCAAGATAGTCTGTAGACTCCTTTAGCCTAATCTTCTTCAGTTACTGAAGATGGGAAATGGCAGCTACTGTTTTGTATTGCTTGGGGAGATTGGTGTAGCAGATTGGGATAACCTGCTGTAAAAATCTCCTGAATCATTCTTCTATTATTGATTCATTCCATTGTTCACATTCAGTGCACACATACCTAAGGGAGTTTTAAGCTTATTGGCCCATTCCTTCTAGAAATTATTTCTATTAGTCAATTAGATTACCTAATTGAGGTCATAAGGAATCGAGCTTACTTAGTGTAAGGCAAACAGTAGAGGAATAGTTTTGACTTAGGGAAACCTGGAGTGCCAGCTTTGGCAGAGGACATCCGTAGCTACTGGGGGTAGTAGAAGGTTGCTCACACCTGGAAGAGGACTGAATGCTTGGATTATTGCAAAGGCTGAGGTGAAACAGTCCTCTCGGATCTCCACAGCTGCCAGCACAGCTTATCTTCCTCTTCTTAAACATTCTCGCAGTCCTTGGGAGGATAGCTTTTCCAGTGTGCCTCTTTCTGTTTTTTTTAATTTTGTTTATAGCTATCAGTTAAGCATTTACATGACTTGTTTGCAGTTGTAGAGCGACTATTTGATATGTAAATCTCATAATAGGACCTAGTACTTTCATCTGTCTTGCCCAACAGGTTCTGATTATGGGTGTACATTTTTCCTGCTGATTGGTGTCTGCAGGGAACTGGTTCCAGGATTCCCCTGGGTACCAAAATCTACCCATGCTTAAGCCTCTTATATAAAATAGTGTCATATTTGCATATAATCTATGCATACTTTAAATCATCATTAGATTTTTTGCACTATCTAATACAGTGTAAGTACTATTATGTAAATAGTTGGTGGGATACAGCAAATTCAAGTTCTGTTTTCTGGAATATTTTTTCCTCCTCATATTTCAATCCTAGTTGTTTGGATCCATGGCTGCAGAACCTGCCCCTAAGGAAGACTTTGGCGTAGGAGCTTTTTGCTTGTGGAAGAAGGAAACAATGACAAATACTAAGTTAATGTAGGGTTGGGCCACAAGAGAGATAAAGAAGAATCTCTTGCCTTAGTCATCAAAGTGGAAAAGGACAAGGTATTCGCAGTTACTGGTGCTGTTGGTGTTTATTTTACTATATAAGGTCACTTTGTTATCATAGGTATATCTCATTGAATTGTTACAGGAAGTTTTCCTTCAGTCTAAAGAATCTGGATTTTACGATTGAAGAATGTTATTTTAGAACTGTACTGTTGGAGTTCCCTTCGTGGCGCAGTGGTTAACGAATCCGACTAGGAACCATGAGGTGGAGGGTTCAATCCCTGGCCTTGCTCAGTGGGTTGAGGATCTGGCATTGCTGTGAGCTGTGGTATAGGTTGCAGACGTGGCTTGGATCCCACGTTGCTGTGTCTCTGGTGTAGGCTGGTGGCTATAGCTCTGATTGGACCCCTAGCCTGGGAATCTCCATATGCCGCAGGTGTGGCCCAAGAAATGGCAAAAAAGACCCCCCCCCAAAAAAAAAAGACCTGTACGGTTTTAAAAACTTATGAAGAATAAGTGAATTGTCTAAAAATTGGGAAAAGGACAATTTCAATAAATAATAGCCACTGTTTACTAAATGACTATGTTTCAGGCACTTTACATACATTACTGTAATCTTTAATCCTCATCAGATTGCTGGTATGTAAGTGATGTTATCAGTGTTTTACAGGGAAAAAAATCAGACCTGGAAGACTTAAGTTCTTGCTTTCCCTGGGGTCACACGGTTTGTATGAAGTAGAGACTATATGCCCAGGTTTGTACCTAGGTTTCTACTCAGGTCCTTTGGACTTGAAAATACGTGTTTTCACTAGACCATTAAAGCTAGTAAGGAAGATAGACACACACATAGGTAATTTGAGTGCCATGTACTATATTGCAGTATTCAAAGTATCATCAGAGTACAGAGGTCACACAGGAGGAGATGATTAAGTCAGCATTGAGGTGGAACATTGTGTAGTGTTTAGAGAAGGATTTCTGGAGAAGGGTGACTCCTGAGTGAGATTTTGATGACAACCTAAAAGTTCTTTAGGATAGAAGAGAGGGAACAATAACATTAGTGTTTCAGTATTTCTATACTTAGCTTTCAAAGAACAGAGAAACCTAGCTCATTTCTGCTTTTTGTTCTCTTCTTCCATCCCCGTCTTCCTTTTCCCTTTTATGTGCAATAGGATCGTGCCATTCTCATCCTAATTTTTGTTATTATATCATTTTTACACTTTTGACATTTCTAATATTTATATACTACAATAATTCCTGCAGTTGTTTACACTATTCAATTAAAGAACATGTGTGGTGTACTACCAGTGTATGTGTGTATATATGCACGTGTGTGCATATATAGGTATGTGTGTGTGTACATATAAAAATCACAGCTTGTCCATTCCTGAATTCTTTATTTTGGTTAATTTCTTGGTTGGGTCTTGAGTCTTTGAACTTTGGAGGCTATCAATTACTTGAGTCTCACTTTTTTTTTTTTTTTCCCTTTAAGCATTCGGAGCTCCCCCCCCCCCCCCCCCCCCCGCCCCACGCACACAATGTGTCCCGAGTAAAACCTATATATTATTCTGTGAATATTTCTGGGACCAGTATTATTTCTGCCATTCTCCACCTCAATTGTAGACATCTTACGTTTTATGTCTAGATATTCACTAGGATTCTTTCTCTACTATCTTTGATAATTTTGTTCCATCCTTCTGGACATGGCATTCTCTTCTTTGAGAGAACATATTAGCCTTTTGTTTTCCATACATTTCATCTTTCTTCACATCGCTCTCATCTCATGTCTTTTTCATAAATCTATTTTCCATGTCAGTGATATTTCCGTAGCTGTTTCTGTTTTCTTCTTCTTCTTCTGTAGTTTTTATTTCTGTTACAAGTTTATGATTATATTCAATGTATTTCCTGAACTATTTTCCTGAGTTAATATTCTAAGTTGTCTAATTCATCTGTTTTTTTACTGTTTTGTCTTCCTTAAATAGTAGATTCAATGCTTCAGTCCCATATTGAATCCTTTCTTAGTATTCATTGAAGAATGGACCCAGTTGTAGTTGGGCCTGTTGTTTGTGAAGACAGAGTCGGGGAAAGGGCAGAGGAAGTGATATGGAGCAGCCTACAGCTTCAGTTGAGCTATGTTCCTACAGAAACTTTTTCACTAGGCTAATTTTTTCTGTATTCTTTTTCCTTTTAAATAGTTCAAAAAAGTAAGTCAATGTAATATATGTATATATCTCAAAAATATAGAATACTTCTAGTCTTATAATAAAAATCATTGTTCTCTTGCCTGAACCTTCTCCAATACCCGATTTTTATTTTCTGGGGACAACTATTTTCAATACCTGTAGCTGTTGATTATAACGTTTACTTCCATATTTATAAATAGTGTGCCTATATTCCTATTTTTAATTTTTTAGATGCTTTAACTGCATATTATGGAAGATGAGGATTTACATATATCACCTATCTTTATTTTTATGCTTCTGCCTTTTGAATGTCTTTTAAAATGACAATTTGTTTAAATTGATGCTCATTGTTTATGACTTTGGATTGCCTTTTCTATTCTGCATCCATCTTGTGTTGACAATTGCCTCATCCTTTTGTTTACTTAATTTTCCAGGTTCCTATCAGTTTTTCCCAAACTTGCCCAAGGAATTATGAAACTGTCTAATACTGTTTTCTACATGATTAAACACATCCAAAAACCTGATCAGTTCACTCCCCACACCTACCCCAGTCCCCTCCTCCCTGCGCCTTCTCTCTCCTCCTCTCCCTTCATCTCCCTCTTGCCTTCTTTCGCTCCCATCTTGAACGCTCTACTTGGCCTTACAGTCTAGACCTGCTGCACAGTTACCCAAGGACTGCCCTTCAGCGTTTTTCCTGTGAGAGGTCTTGTCTCCTTTATCTTGCTCCTCTTGTGTTTGCTCCCTTGTTTTAGAGCACAGATTCTACAAGTTTCTCGATATGCACAGGAAGGAACGTTTTTGATGCTCTTTTAATCAGGAAAATATGTTTTTATTAATCAAATGTGAATATGTAATCGTTTGTGTATGTAGTCTAAGTGAAATAATTCTATGATTTCAAAGTTAACTGCGTGATGTCTTCTTTCAAGTATTGCTTTTGAGAAAACTAACACCATTCTGATTCTGAGAAACAGTTGGCTTAGAGTCTCTAAAAATATTAATATGAAAGAAAATTTAAAAGTCTGGGAAACTGTTTTGATATTTTACGTTGATCTTTTTTCTTTTTGAAAATGTTTAGATTTTTTTTCCTTCATCCCCATGTTATTTCATGGTAATGTATTTGAGTATGGCTATTTTTTTCGTTTGCTGTGTGGATATATTCTTTCAGTCGGTATTTATGAAATTCATTTTGGGAAATTATGTCTTTGACCGTTTCTTCCTCTTTTCTCAGCTCTGTTTCAAGTTGGTTAGTTAGACCTGCTGGATTGATCTTCTGATTTTATTATCTACTCTCCTCTTTGACTTTTGCTTCTACTTCTTGGGAGATTAAAAAACATGTGTAGAGTAATGGTTAAGAATTAAACTGGAGCCAGAAGGCCTGTTTGAATTCTCCCTGGCCAAGTTCTAACTCTGTGACCTTTTATGTTTTTCATATGTTAAATAGCTTTAATAGTAGTGCCTAACTCAAAAGATGTGGGGATAAATAAGTTAATTCATCCAAAGTGCTTAGATAATTTCCTGGTGCATAGTACATGTTAAGCCTTATTATCATTTGGCGTCATTATTACCGCAAAGTTACTATTTTAATCATCTGTTTGAATTCTTAATTTCTACCAAAAGTTTAATTTTCCGAAGCTGCTTTTTGCTTCTCTGCTCCCAGTTTATAATTTTCTTATTTCTTGGGCGCAGTATCATCTTGAAATATCGGGACAATTGAGGAAATTTAGAAAAAACCTCCAATATAAAGATGGATGCCAAAACAAATAAATAGAAGCAAATGTAAATAAATAAGTAGGAACAAAATTAAATAGAAATCTTGGAGTTCCTGGTATGGCTCAGTGGGTTAAGAATCTGACTGCAGTGGCTCAGGTCACTGCGGAGGCACTATTCAATCCCTGGCCTGGCACAGTGGGTTAAAGGATCTGGCATTGCCGTAGCTGCGGCACGGATGCAATCCCTGGCTTGGGAGTTTCCATGTGCCGCAGATGAGGCCATTAAGAGGAGGAAAAAAAAAAAAAAAAAAAGGCGGTCCTGTCATGGCTCAGTGGTAATGAACCCAATTATTATCCATAAGGTTGCGGGTTTGATTCTTGGCCTTACTCATTGAGTTAAGGATCATGCTTTGCCATGAGCTGTCATGAGCAGATTTGGCTAAGATCTGGGTGTTGCTGTGGCTGTGGCATAGGTCAGCAGCTGCAGCTCCAATTTGATGCCTAGCCTGCGAACTTCCATATGCTGCGGCCTTAAAAAGACAAAAATAAATAAAGTAAATAAAAGTCTTCCTTTAAAAAAAAAAATCTTGAAAGATTTGGGGGGGGGGCAGCATTGCTAAAGTTTTTTTCCTATTTTCTATATTGACTGCTTTATCCTAATTCCTCTTTTATATTTATTTTGGTATACATCTTATATGTTCTAAATTTCCTCATAATTAGGTTCAAATTCTATTCGGCAGGAGAACATGTAAGTATCATGTCTTCAGTGAGTCACACTGGGGACTACAGATGTCAGTTTGTCCCTTTTTTGGTGATACTAAGTTTGACCATTTGTTTAAGATAATGTCAGCCAGTTTCTCCATTTAAAAAATACCTTTTAATCTTTTTTAATTAAGTGATTGAGAGTTGATACTTTCAGAATGTATACTTATCCATCTGTACTTTTGCATTCTTTTAAAATTTATTGTAATTTATTATGTCATTGTCCATTTTGATGTTTACATTGTCCAAATTTGACTGGGAGAATCCCTTTCAAACTGGCTTCTGTGCTTTTTTGTGTATCTTTATCAATTTTTGAGCACTTCCTTAATCTGGCACAAGGTATTTGAGGCTCACCTTGTGCTCCCAGACTTAAAACTGGTCATTTCTTCAAGGATCCCTGGTACCTTTTCATGGGGGGAATGATATTTAGAAATGCAAGACCTGGGACTTTTTCCTACTGAAGTGTCATTGCTTTTAGGCTCTTTTAGTGGACTGAGTGTGTGTGTGTATCCTTCAGCACACACATGCATGTGTGTATGTGTGTATTTTTGTCTTTTTGCCTTTTCTAGGGCTACTCCTGTGGCATAGGGAGATTCCCAGGCTAGGGGTCTAATCGGAACCATAACCACCAGCCTATGCCAGAGCCACAGCAACGCAGGATCTGAGCCACGTCTGCAACCTACACCAAAGCTTATGGCAACGCTGGATCCTTAACCCACTGAGCAAGGCCAGGGATCGAACCCGCAACCTCATGGTTCCTAGTTGGATTTGTTAACCACTGCGCCACGACGGGAACTCCAGTGTGTGTATTTTTCTTTGTATTGTGAACTGGAGATTGGCACTTGTCATCTGCTTCTGAAGAGATTGAATCTTGAGCCACTGCAGCTGCTGACCCTCCACACCCTCTGAAAAAGCTCAGGGTGGAGATCAGGAGTGAGGCGCTCTGTGCTCTGGGAAAACTGGCAGATAGGTCTTCGGATAGATGATTTCAGGAGAAGATTTTATGAGCCCGATTCTTGCATCTTATATGTAGAAAAGCACTAAAATCCTTTATGGTCATGTCTGCTTCTTGTGACTGGCAATAACCTTCACGAGACAAGTGGCAACCTTCTGTAAAATGTGTGCTTGTTTGCATGTACCTCCCCCTTCACCAGAATCACATATATACATACTCGCATCCCCCCTACCTCTTCGGAGCGGTATTTTAGAGCTACCTGAAATGCTGGCTCCTGGGTCATAGTCTTCATTTTGTCCCAGATAAAACTTAACTCTCAGCTTCTAGGTTGTGCATATTTTTTAAGTTGACAGTTTCTATTTGATATAGAGTTAAGTTCATTTGTTTACATTTATATTTAATTTTAGGAGGGGCTTTCCCTTAATCCTTATTTTTAATTTTTGAATACACGTATTATTGACGCCGGAAAGATGGTACCAGAATCCGGGTTCTTGTTCACGGCGGTCAAAGAATGAACTCCACGAACACGCAGGCAGCAAGCAAGAAAAGTTTTTATTAAAGGAAAGCAGATAGCTCCCAGGGTTACGGGAGGGGGAGAAGAGCTCCCCTTCTCTATTGTCCTATAAGGGGTTTTCATTCCTTAAAGTTGGGGGGGTACCAACGTGGGGTCCAGAGAGATGTGGTCTTCTCCCATCGGCCTTCTTCAATTACCTATATGAGTCCTTGTTCAGTAGGGTCTTAGGGGTGGAAATGGCCTATAAGTCTCATAGTTTCTTTGTCCCTGTCGTCTTGTAAACTGAGTCATAGGGGATTAGGGATTAATGTCCATCTGGGCGAAGGTACACTCCCTACAGTAAACAAGGCCTATGGGGATGTTACTCCCTGGAGCCCTTAAGCCACAAATGTTAATCAATGGCCATATCAAAGAATGCATCAAAGCCCATTCTCCTACACTGACTACCTGAGTTAATATTCTGTCTCATTATTAATGTTGTTTGAAAGTCAAAAACTTAACTAAAAGGTGGACTCAGGAGCACCTTCTTCCCTAAGTTTTTCTTTCACTACATTCTCATTTACCACTTGTAGGTAACATGTATATAAACCTTAATTTGGAATTTATCCTTCCTTGTTTTTCTTTTTGCAGATATATACATACAAATGTATTTTTATTTATTCTTTTTAAGGTGATTTTTGTTTTTTTCCATTATGGTTTGTTTACAGTGTTCTGTCAATTTCTGCTGTACAGCAAAGTGACCCAGTCACACACACACACACACACACACACACACACACACACACACACACACATATATAGATTCTTTTTCTCATATTAT
This sequence comes from Phacochoerus africanus, assembly GCF_016906955.1. Lineage (NCBI taxonomy): Eukaryota > Metazoa > Chordata > Mammalia > Artiodactyla > Suidae > Phacochoerus > Phacochoerus africanus. Next base: position 42,588,109 of record NC_062559.1, on the reverse strand, counting down.
CCTCCATGTTCCATCATAAGTAACTAGGTGTGGTTCCCTGTGCTATACAGCAGGATCTCATTGCTTTTCCACTCCAAATGCAATAGTTTGTGTCTATTAACCCCAGACTCCCAGTCCATCCCATTCCCTGTCCCTCCCCCTTGGCAAAACCAAGGGGTCTGTTCTCCAAGTCCATGAGTTTCTTTTCTGTGGAAAGATTCATTTGTGCTGTATATTAAATTCTGATATAAGTGATACCATATGTTATTCACTTTCTCTTTCTGACTTCACTTAGCATGAGAGTCTCTAGCTCCATGGATGTTGTTGCAAATGGCTTTTATTGGCCGAGTAGTATTCTATTGTGTATGGATACCACACCTTCTTAATCCATTCATCTGTCAGTGGACATTTAGGTTGTTTCCATGTCTTAGCTATTGGGAATTGTGCTACAATGAACATACCAGTGCATGTATCTTTTTCAAGGAAAGTTTTGTCCAGATACATGCCCAAGAGTGGGATTGTTGGATCACCATGGTAGTTCTATATTTAGTTTTCTGAGGTGCTTCCGTACTGTTTTCCATAGTAGTTGTGCCAGTTTATATTCCCACCAACAGTGCAAGAGGGTTCCCTTCCCTCCACACCCTCTTTGGCATTGTCATTTGTTAACTTGTTAATGATGGCCATTCTGACAGGTGTGAAGTGGTACCTCACAGTAGTTTTGAGTTGCATTTCTCTAATAATTAGTGATGTTGAGCATTTTTTCATGTGCCTGTTGGCCATCTGTATATCTTCTTTGAAGAAAAGTCTATTCAGGTCTTTTGCCCATTTTTCAACTGGGTTGTTGGTTTTTTTTGCTGTTGAGTTGGATAAGTTGTTTGTATATTTTAGAGATTAAGCCCTTGTCAGTTGCATCATTTGAAACCATTTTCTCCCATTCTGTAGGTTGTCTTCTTCTCTCTCTCTCTTTTTTTTTTTTTATGGTTTCCTTTACTGTGCAAAAGCTTGTGGTTTGATGAGGCCCCATTGGCTTATTTTTACTCTTATTTCTGTTGTCTTGGGAAACTGACCTAAGAAAACAGTTGTATAGTTGATGTCAGAGAATATTTTGCCTATGTTCTCTTCTAGGTGTTTTCTAGGAGTTTTATGGTGTTCGTTATGCTTAGCACAGTACCTAGCATAACATATGCCTCCTTCTTCACATTGTTTTTTCCACTTAGTATAGCCTGGGTATCTCTTCATATCAGTTTATGGAAATTGTTCTCATTTCTTTTTCATAGTTGTGTGGTAACTCCATTGCATAGATGCATAATTGTTTATTCATCAAATCTCTTACACGGTTCCAACATTATGGTATTTTAAAGAGTTCCAAAGTAAATTACAATGTGTATGTGTTTTAATTAAAACATAGATGTATTATCTCTTGAAGTTTTCTGAATAGTCTAGGATTCTCACTAGAAGTCTCACAAGCAGTTGCAGATGGAAGTTGGGGCTGGAGTCATCTGAAAGTCAGAGTAACTCAGCGTTGAAGGTAGCTCACCCAGTATGCCTGGCAGTTGATATTGGTTGTTAGCTGAGAGCTCAACTTGGGCTGTCAGCTGAAATGCCTACTCATGACCTCTCTATGTGCCTGGAGCCTCCCAGAGCATGTCAGCTGGGTTCTGAGAGGGAGTATTTCTAAAATGAGCATCCCAAAAGGCCTAAATGGGAGCTTCAAGGCTTTTTAAGATTTATCTCAGAAATCCCACATCAGTTATGCATTCCATTAATCAGACAAGCCATTAAGGCTGGCCCAGATTCAAGGGGAGGGGAATTAGATTCCTTAATGTGAGGAGCAGGATGCATGAAATTGACAGCCACTGTCCTTGGAGACGATATATCATTGTTTGATTTTTAGCAAACTCAATATCCTTTCCATATGTAAAATAAAGTCACTTTCTTCCCAAGACCCAGACAGTCTCATCCCATTAGGGCATCAATTTGAAGTCCAGGATCTTGTTATCTAAGTCAACTCCAGATGTGGATGAAGCATCTCAGGTGCAGGTTCTCCAGTACAACACCTCCATAACAGTTTCCCTTGACCCAAGGACCCTTACTTTATTTCTCCATATGGCTTTGAGTTACTGTGTAGTATCCTTTCATTTCATCTTGTAGAAGTCCATTGAACATATCTCCTAGGGCAGGTCTAGTGATAACAAACTCCCTCAACTTTTGTTTATCTGAAAATTTCATAATTTCCCCCTCACTTTTGAAGGAGTTTTGCTGGATATAGGACTCTTAGTTGACAGTTTTTTCCTTTAAGCACTTTAAATGTACCTGCCTACTGCCTTCTGGAGTACAAAGTTTATCATGAGAAATCTGCTTCTAATCTTGTTGTGGCTTCCGATGAGTCACTTGCTGTTTTCATGTTTCTCTTTGTCTTTTGAATGTTTGATTTTAAAGTATTCTAATGGCTTTATCTCACATGAAGGTTTGTCAAGTTTTTCAGATGTTTATATTCATGTCTTTCATCAAATTTGGGACGTTTTCAGCCATTATTGAAATATTTTCTCTGCTCCCTTCTCTGTTCCTCTTCTAGGACTCCCACAATGCATATTTTGGTCTCCTTGTTGGTGTCCAGAGGTCTCTTAGACGCGCTTCATGTTTTTTCAGTCGTTGTTTCTTTCTGTTTCTCAGACACAGTAACTTCCATTGTCCTATCTTCATGTTCACTGATTCTTTCTTCTGCTTTTTCAAATCGGCCTTTGACTCTGCCTGGTGCATTTTTCTTTTCAGTTATACTTTTCAGTTCCAGAATTTCTTTTTGGTTTCTATTTAAGTTTTCTGTTGATATTTTGTTCATACATCCCTTTTTTGGCTTTTTTCACATCTTTCTTTAGTTCTTTGAGCATCTGTTAAGACAAGCATTTTAAAATCTTTTTCTCATATATCTGCTGTCAGGTCTTTTTCAGGAACAGTTTCTACTAATTTTTTTCCCCTTTGAATGAATGATACTATCCTATTTATTTGTATGTTTTGTATTTTTTGTTGTTGTTGTTATTTTTGTTGAAAACTGGACATTTAAATCTAATTGGTAGCTCTGGAAATCAGATTCTGCCCCTTCCCTTGGGTCTGCTGGGGGGTTTTGTTTGTTTGCTTGTTTTGGTTTTTTTGATCAAACTAGTAGTATTGGCACTGATATAATGCAGAATATAAGACAGAGGTAGATCTGCACATCACCGCATCAAATTACAATTAGAACTGATTCTCTTTGAAACATCAATTTTACATAAATGCTTATCCAGTAGCACATCATAAACTATATTTCTGTCCTGTAAATATAGAATTAAGGGCTAAAACTGTTAAAGCAACAGATGAATTTTTTCCAAGAGCAAAGAAATGTGCAACCCATAGGACTTGCGAGAAAACCTTAAACTAAATTGCTAGTCATCTTTAGGGACATTGGTTAAATTCTGTAAGTGTTGGCCTAAAAACAGAACTTAGTTTTTTCAGGTATTTAGAGGTTTTCATGCATTGTGTATCTGAAGCTTTTGGTTTCTTGATTTTCTTTGACTCTCACCTCTTCCTCTCCTTGATATATGAAAAACCTTCTTGGTGTAAGAAAAGCCCAGTCCTGGAAATTTTGCACTGAGTTTAAACCATAATATTTGATCTAATTCTAAACCAAACACCACTGTTCAGGGTTCTCATTAGTGGATTATTCAAAGGTAAATGCTTCTCCTGTTAATTATTAATTTACATAGTATCACAAGGATAAAAGAGATCCTTTCAGGAGTGGCACTGTTTCATGAAAACACGAAGGTGGAATGGGGTGGGTAGAGCAATCAGTAAGCTGACACAATGACCTTTCACACAGTGTTTCCTTAAAAAAGAATCAAATTGCTTTTAATTTTATGAAGTGAAAATGGCAGCATACATAGGATATTAAAATGTTTTCTTACATATGGTTTGCTGTTGGGCTCACAGATGAGGGCCTTTCTCATAAGGTGATATGCATACTATTTGCATAGCAGGAAGCAGGTTTTTGGGTACGCTCTAGTTAACAGGGAATCTCCCAAGAAAATGAAGGGAAGGAAGGGGGCTAATGAGCCAACCCTGTAATAACACAACCCAAAATTCTAGAAGGGAAGAAAAATAAAGCCATTGGAATAGTTGACTTAGCAATATCCTTGAAGGTCAGTGGTATTTCCATAGTACTCGATATGGCACAGATACAGAGTCTTGAGTGTGCTAATACTTCAGTTGCCAAAAAGAGAGCCAAGTTGAGGCACAGACTGAGAAAATTTAAGAGCCTGAAGATTTAGTCTCTGCTTTCTGCTCAACACTTCTGAAATGTTGTTTTTTGCTGAGCTTTCATGCTGTTTGTTTTCATAACAGAAACAGAGGTCTTTGAAGAATTGACCACAGTATTATAAGTCTCCGATGAGACAGCTTTATTCAACAATGAACTACAGGTGGTGGTGACTGAACTGCTCATTCAACATACAGTTCTAAAGGGCCTCGGTGTCAGGTTGTGTTCTCTAGACCCTTAATCTGACTTCCATACTGCGGAACCTCAGTCTCAGTGTTTAGCAGCCCTTTCAGGAGGATTTGCCTTTATTTCTGTAAATAGATGCTTTATGCAGAAGTATGTCTTAGTGAAAGGGACAAAAAGACAATGGTGTGAAATAAATTAACTAATTTAAAAATGTCAGATGGCTGACAGCCTAGGTAGCTGCACATGAAATGTAGCCAGACACCAGAATCTTGTGGTAAAAGAAAGAGCAGTCTTAAGGGCTTGTGTTAGAGCTTTTAGTTTATATTTTCCTAAGGCACAACAAAAGTTCTTTTAGATTTATGTTTTGGCAAGTGTTTTTCCTGCTGGAGGATCATAAAAGTAGGGGCGAATATCTGCCTAATGGCGTGTTGGCATGCTAAAGTAAGGAAAATAATACTTGGATGAAAACTAAGGCCAGCAGGTGAAGAAAAACAACAGAAATTGTATTGGTTTTAAATTTGTACCAAGGCTAGTTCCTGAATACTAGAAAAATGAAAAAAGTGTTTCATACCTTTGCATAAGAATAAAATGATTTTCCTTTAGAAGCTGTTGCTCAGAATGTAATCTGTGGCAATGACACCATGTAGTAAAAACAATCTGGATTTTATAATAATGTTATAAGAAGGAAAAAGTTATAAAAATTCTAGACGGTACAGAGCTACAAATATGGTGATACGTGAACAAAGGGGTCAACTCAGGTTTTTACTCCAGAAAGGTTTTATGTTTGTGAAGGGTGATGTAACTTGTTATACACTGAAATCCAAGTTAGAACTAGCTGCCTTACCGTGAGATTTCACTGCCATTAGCACTTTAATTTTTGGTAGTTCTGTTACAAGTTCAGGTAAGTTAGAGCTCTTTTCAACAGTTAAATGCATTTCTTTCAAAAAAAAAAAAATGAAGGAATAGGTACTCTGATAAGCTTTCTGTAGATAGGATTCTGATCATTTTGGCTCCAGTTAACCCAGCATGTTTCCCTGGACGTAATAACTATGGTCTCTCTGAAAGCTGGGAAACATTGCAGTTTAAAAAGTCAGAGTATAATGACATTGATTTCAAATAAATTACGCTGGGAAGATAGGAGGATGAAATATGGATTGGTCAGACCACCAATCATGTTTTCCTAGACATAAAAAGTGATAAACATCTGCAAAGATCAAAGGAAAGAGAGCAACCACATTCAAGTAGCAAGAGGCGCAACGTTCTACAGGTGTCCTGATGGCCTTCATAAAGGTTCCAAGATGACATATCCGCTCTGCAGGGCTGTAACCACACACAAACCCCAGAGCCCGCCCCAGATCTGGAATGCGACAAGTAGAGAACCCAGTGGCAAGTCTGAGCTTGTCTCGGACGCTCAGACTAGCACAGAGGCAGACAGTGAAGAACTACCAGAATCCTACCTAGAGCCCTGAGCTCTCTTTTACCTTGGAAACACACCACCCGTGAGGTTACCGTGGCAAAAATATAAATCAAGGCTGACATGGCTAAGTGCAGCCTTACAGCTGGCCATCTGGATATGGGGTTTTGCCAGTCCTTAGCTGTTTTCATTGTTTAATCAAATATTAAGAGAAGTTTAATTCATAGTCAAGCCTTGCCAAAAAGAAAGAACAGTTAATTTCCTATGATCAGCACAGACTGTTAACCTGTTAAGTAAAGTTCAATTTTTACAGTAAATTTCTTTTTAAACATCTTAGGGTGAGGAGGAGGGAAGACAAATGAGATAATAACAAATTAAAACACTCAGCAAGCTCCATTCCTTATTCTGTGTGTGGCTGACGGCATTAATCTGAAAGTCACTCTGCAACTGTGATGGTCAGATGTATTTGAACATGTAGATCCCTAAAGATTTCCTTATTCATTTGGCCAGGCCTGTGGTATAGGTTGTTGTTGTGATTTTAGGGCCGCACCCGCAGCATATGGAGGTTCCGAGGCGAGGGGTGCAATCAAAGCTATAGTCACTGGCCTGCGCCAGAGCCACAACAACGTGGATCCGAGCCGCATCTGCGAACTGCACCACAACTCACGGCCACGCTGGATCCTTAACCCACTGAGCGAGACCAGGGATCGAACCCACGTCTTCATGGATTCTAGTTGGCTTCGTTAACTGCTGAGCCATGACAGGAACTCTGGTATAGGTTTTTTTGTTTTGTTTTCTGAACAAGCAGAATAATTCATCAGTGCTTCCTGAGAGGCTCAAACAAGATCACTGGCCAGATTCTAAAGAGAAACTTTACTTTTGGCCTGTATCTCAGGTAAAGTGTTGTATATAAGCTGAAAAGGATGTGAAGAGAAGAACCAAGGCCAGTTAAAGTATGCCACCATGCGTGAAACTGGGTAACACCTATGATAGGTGATACCTTCTTTGAAAAGTTCCTCAGTGAATCACAAAAGATGTTGTCTATGTTCCATGATAAAAATCCCAATAAAAATATACCCAAAGATGTTTAATCTAGTCCTCTAAGCCATGGATAACAATTTAGATTTAGCCATGTAACAGTTTAGATTTAATTTAGATAAATTTAATTTAGATAAACTCATGTAACAGTATTCCATACATGACCTTATGAAAAGAGGCTCCTTTACTGTAAGGTAAACTGGTTATTATTAAACTGAATAGGACTGAGGTAGAAAGCAGACGGTAGTTTATAGAGTTCTTCATCTGGAAACATTCAGACATGCAGTACATAGATAACAACAGCTGTCAGTTGTTGGGAGTTCTTCTGATAGCTGCATTTCATATTTCAGCGTCATGTGGAAGCACCTGGATCCCCTTCTTACCACTTTAAGTGCTAAGTAGGAAGCGATGTACTGCTGCTTTCCCAGTCCATCTCTTAACACTCTGAAATGCACCAAAAATTGGAGGTGTAATCATAATCAGCTTACTCTGTTCCAGGACTCGGCAATGTACCAGGTCACCAGGTAGTTCCCCTTGCACTGGTCCAGTGGGGGCCCCAGTGCCCCCAGTAGCGCTCGGCCCCAAGGACTCCCAGGCTGACTCAAGCCCTGTTCCCTCACTTGCCTCGCACCCTGCCTACCCCCTCTGCTGTTTTATATTCTTGTTTTTTTGGGGTGTTGTAGGCTCTCTCTGTGCTGAGAGGCTGTACAGACTTCACAGGTCTTTTCTGACTCTTTTTTCCTGGATAAGCATGGTCATTTTCTAATTTTCCTTTTATATGCGATTGTTTTAAAATGTGCTCGTCTTGGTGTTCGGCTTGCGGCTCAGCAGTAACAAACCTATCTAATATCCATGAGGATGTGGGTTTGATCTCTGGCCTCGCTCAGTGGGTTCAGGATCCAGCTTTGCCCTGAACTGCAGTGTAGGTCACAGATGCTGCTTGGATACAGTTTTGCTGTGGCTATGGTGTAGGCCGACAGCTACAGCTCTGATTCAAACCCTAGCCTGGGAACTAGGCCCCTGGTGTGGCCCCGAAAAGAGAAAAGAAAAAAAAAAAAAGGGAGTAGTCTTTAATGTCCCAAAGAGAAAAAGAAAAGTGGAAGGGGGTACAAGCCCTTTAAATCCCCATGAAGTCTCTTCAGCTAGAAGGGGAGGGACTTAAAACAGTAGAGGGAGGCCGGACGACTGTGATTGCCTTTTTCTCTTTCTCTGTACATCCCAGATCAGAAGCAGTCATCAGATCCCTGTATTTGGAGCACAGTGTCCTTTTTGCCCACCCCGCCTCCTGGAAGCTGCGTGCAAGGTGCTGCCTGCCGTGTGGTGCTCAGGCTAGGAGAAGGGTAACTGCCTCTGTGCTAAGAGCTGAAATTAACCAGAGTGTACTGTCCACATCTTCCCCTGGAAGTTGCAAGCCTTTAGTAGACTCCAGACTTCTGAAACAGTCACTTCAAATTCTGCCCATGCTGTTTTTGTCCAGATGGGGAGGTGGATTCCCTCAGCACTTCCTACTTTGCCATCTTCACATAATGCTCTATGTGTGTGTGTGTTTTGGAATTGTTTGAGACATAACCTTCAAAGAGAGATCCTAGAAATGGTGTTGCAGAATCAGAAAATAAATACACATGTAATCTACTTAGATATTGCCAAATTACCATCTGTAGAGGTTGTACAAGTTTGCATTCCTGCTAGCAAAGTAGTTATTTCTCCACAGCCTCACCAGCAAATATTGTGTTGTCAAACTTGTGAGTTCTTGCCAATCTGAGATGAGTAATAATATGTTAACCCAGAGATAAATTAAAGGAGAGAAAACAGTGTATACAAAGAGTCACCTGGATTTCTAGTTCAGACTGAGGAGATTAAACACATGTGTTTCTCTCTCTTTCCTCCTTAACTCACTAAAATGAAGATCAAGAAATAAACAGAAGAGGCGTTCCTATTGTGGTGCAGGGAAAAGGAATCTGACCCGTATCCATGAGATGTGGGTTCAATGCTTGGCCTTGCTCAGTGGGTTAAGGATCCACGTTGCTGCGAGCTGTGGTGTGGGTCTCAAATGCAGGCTCGGATCTGGCATGGCTGTGGCTATGGGGTAGGCTAGTAGCTGTAGCTCCGATTTGACGCCTAGCCTGGGAACCTCCATATGCTTTGGGCCCTAAAATTTCGTGCCCCCTTCCCCCCCCCCCAAAAAAAGGAAAGAAAGAAACCGAACAACTTTAGAGTACTTTTTTCACTTTGATACTGTGCAGTTTTTCATTTATTCAAGCTTCAGTTGCACACCTTTCTTTTCGGTGAGATGTCTGTGGTGTTTGGTTTTCCTCGGTTTTTAAGAGTTCTTTGTATGTTAAGGATATTGTCATTTTGTGATATATATTGTATTTTCATTATTCTTTTTAATTTGTTTCTACTGTGTTTTAACCATGCAAATTTTTTCTTTTATTACATTAAAAGCAATAAAAGAGAAGCCCTTAAAAGCTGTTTGGAAGCTTTATATGTAACATTGGGGCTTATCAACAAAGATCTTACTGTTTCCTTCGGTGGAACTTCTGATTTAAGAGAATAGTCTACCAGCTTCTTGGTAGAGGAAAGGAGATTGGTTTCTGTACACAGATATTTATTCCCTTGCTTTCTTCTCTTCCGCTTGCTATGCTTAGTGTCCTCAAGTCAATCAATTTTGGGTCTTTTTTTTTTTTTTTTTTTTTTCCTGTGGTAAACCTTTATTGTCCTGCTCTAGTTGGAGAACTGTAGTTGCTTGGCTGTATGTCGTGAGTTGGAGACTTGAGGATCTTTTTTTTTTGTCTTTTTTTTTTTTTTTTTTTTTTTTTTACTATTTCTTGGGCCGCTCCCACGGCATATGGAGGTTCCCAGGCTAGGGGTCGAATCGGAGCTGTAGCCACCGGCCTACGCCAGAGCCACAGCAACGCGGGATCCGAGCCGCATCTGCAACCTACACCACAGCTCACGGCAACGCCGGATCGTTAACCCACTGAGCAAGGGCAGGGACCGAACCCGCAACCTCATGGTTCCTAGTCGGATTCGTTAACCACTGCGCCATGACGGGAACTCTTTGGGGATCTTTTTTATTCAGTTTTTTAATCAGTCTAGATTTTAAACCTCATGTTTAACCATTGTCTTGGGAAGTTATTGGAGGTAAATTCCCGAGTCCTTTGAGAATTAGGTAGTGAGAATTGGCTTACTTCTGCAGACACTTAGAATATCTTATTTTCTCAGTCTTGTTAAATTCCGTCATCTGTTTTTGTCATCTGCTGCTGTCTCCTTTCAAGTTCTTTTATCTTATTTTTATTATATTTATTGTCATTTTACTGGGTTTTAGATGTAAAGAGAAAGCAACTCATTAATTTATTGCACCTAACTAGAAATGCAGTGGTTCTTTATACATAGAGTTTTTTCTCCTTCGGCTCTACTTTGTGAGCAGTTGGGTGGCTCCCAGTGGTTCATTGGTATTGCACTTTTGTTTATGTTCCAGGACTCAGATTATTTTTATCAGTGTTTGGAAAATTGGTTACTTTTTTCCTCCCTGTGTCCTGTTTAATTTCAAAAGAAGAAAGTTTTTAAAGTTTTAGGGAAAAGATTGTTATTGGTCCTGGAAATATGAAAGCTGCTTGTGAGTCTCATTGTCTTTTCCCCATCTCATCCACATTTTGCCTTATAGTCGGTGTTTGGGGATTGTGGCTATTTTGTAGTTTAATTTTAGATGAATCCTCTTTGCTTTTTCTTCTTTTTCATCTTAGTGGTTTTCAAGAAGTGGGAAATAAACATACCTTTAATCCTTTCTTTTAAAATGCATTTAATACATTGTGGAAAAACAGTGCTCAAAGACATATTTCATTTACGAGATTGAATGAATACCTGGATTAAGTACCCATGCCAAAACTTTTTCCTGTTCATATAGATCATACCATAGGAGGTATGACTCTAGGCTGACTCATTTTGGTTGCAGTGAGTTTCATGTCATGACAGGCAGGAGAGTGCCTGTAAGAACATGCATGTACTGGAAGTAAAGAGCCGCAGAATCTGAAGCGGCATCAGGGGTGTGTTTAGTTTCGCTTGGTTTTCCACCACCCCTCTTATCAGTTGTTCTCTCTCATGGCACTTTGCTCTTCTCTGCACATTTGCTCTAAGATCTCCATGTGAGCCATTTTCATGTGCTTGCTAATAGTTTCCGTTCTCGTAAAGAAAGTTCATCCTACACATGACCTGGAATAGACACCCCAGTCTCTCTGTTACCTACTGTGGCCTCTCTGCTGCTTCTCTCTACAACTGACCACTGTACCCTGTTGCTGTTTCTTAGTCATTTTCCAAGGAAAATGAATTGACCCAGACCACCTTTTTGTACCACATGTGATTTGTTCTTCCTAACCAAACTGTGAACGGACTTTCTCGGATCGGTTCAGTGCTCCTGAAGCAGCTTGGGGATGGTGGGGAAGGGAGCAGTAGGTCAGGAGGGAAACTGCAAGGAACCATGAGTGGACAGTTCCCCTTGGTAAGTGAGGGAGCAGCATAGAGCTGAATAAATACATAATGTACTCCTCCTTGAGCCTACCATTTCATTTTTAATAGAGCACATCAGGCAGCACTTAATCCAAATTGAATATTGTAGGAAACTAGCCAATATTTAAGGGTCAAAATTGACTGCAAAACCTGCTGTTTGGTGCTGTTTTTTCTGTTTGCATTGTGACTTTAGTAGTATGCTATGGCAGAAAGACCACTATCTTAGAAGTCAGGAGTCTTAGATTCCAGACCTGATTTTGCTGTTCTGCAAAAGGCTTCAGTTTCTTCAACAGATAAATTTTAAAAATCTCAGTGGAGTAGAAGAGTTTTTAAGGTAAAGTTTGCTACACCAAGCTGGGAAAGGTGCTTTCCACAGGGTCGTCAGAATGCAAAACTATTAAAATGAAATCATAAGTTCCGATTAATGTAAATAGTTAGAAATGAAAATGCGTGGACCCATGCATTAGAAAAGGATATGAGAGTTTTATAGTGAGCCAAATTCTCCTCATTTGAACTTGTTTGATTTGAAATCGGATGGTGTTCGTGAACTGATTTAAGTCAGGTATTATGGTCACAGACTCTTTTCCCAACTTGAGTTGCACATAGGTAGTGTATTAATATAAGTTTAAAATGCCTTTTTCTTCCTTGCTTTTTTAAGAAGCGGAGTTGGATATTCGAAATAGATAAGTAACATGGGTTTCTTTTCCTTTTTAGGATTTAAGTGCCCAGTATGCTCAAAATTTGTACCCTCAGATGAAATGGATTTGCATCTTGTGATGTGTTTAACAAAGCCAAGAATAACCTATAATGGTAAGTCTAGCACTTTAAAATTCTATTTTAAATTAGAATTACCTTAGATTTATGAATTTCATGTTTTAGGTAAAATTTTAAAGGCAAGGAAGGACTGTCTATGAGCCCTGAAGCTAACCGATATCCTAATTATGTCTAGTGCTCTGGCTGTGCCATTCTTACCTGAGCACAATCTCCGGATATTCAGAACTGCAGGAGAGATTTTCAGTGTAGTCTCAGTACATTTTGAAATAGACTTGGGGGAAAAAAGGTGAAAAAGTTTATTCCTGACTTTGATGAACTGAATAAAATAAAGAAAAAATGAGGGCTTTTTTCAAAATTTTCTACATAGAAAGACGAATTTCAAAAACTCTGGAGAAGAGTTCCTGTCGTGGATCAGCAGAAACGAATCTGACTAGCATCCATGAGGATGCAGGTTTGATCCCTGACCTCGCTCAGTGGATTAAGGATCCAGCATTGCCGTGTGCTGTGGTGTAGGTCACAGACTCGGCTCAGATCCTGCGTTGCTGTGGCTGTGGCATAGCCCAGCAGCTACAGTTCGGATTCGACCCCTTGCCTGGGAATCTCCATATGCCACAGGTTCGGCCCTAAAAAGACAAACAAAACAAAACAAAACCCTGGAGAAATTTCAGATTTTTCAAATCTAAAATTTGGTTTGAAATAGAATGACTAAGATGAGTACCAGTGAACAATGAAGCCAGTTGAAGGACTGGCTTCTTGATCAACAGATATCTTTGTTGTTGAGTACCTATCAAGTATGAGGCGTATATAGTGTTACAGCAGTGAATAAAACGGGTGGCCCTACAACCTAGGATCAGCCGAAGGTTAATCAACCGAAGTGTAGTAACATTTAGTTAACAATCTGAGATTTCTCCTCAGATTACAGAAATTTTGTGGGGGGAAAATTTAACATTGAAATTAGCACGTTATTTTGAGTAGCTTTTTTTGCAAATTGATGTAGGAATTTCTCTCTCCTGAAGAAGAGAAAATAGTGCTTCAGCCATACTATTACAGTAGTGATAGTTGGGTACTTTTCCCCATTTTCCAGTGAATAAGTAAAAGTAGCTTTAAGTAATTCCTTTTAGTAGTAAATGTACCTGTTGATTGTATGTAAACCTTTCTGCATTAAGAAATTGAATCAACAACTTTGCATAATCTAGATAAAATTTAGTCACTTAAGAAATAAAATAACAGGAGTTGCCATTGTGGCACAGTGGTAACAAACCCCACTAATATCCATGAGGATGCAGGTTCAATCCCTGGCCTCACTCAGTGGGTTAAGGATCCCGCTTTGCTGTGAGCTGTGAAGTAGATTGCAGATGTGGCTTGGATCCTGCGTGGCTGTGGCTATGGTGTAGGCTGACAGCTGCAGCTCTGATTGAAACCCTAGCCTGGGAACTTATATGTGCTGCACTGGTGGCCTTAAAAAGAAAAAAAAAGAAAAAAGAAAAAAAAGGAGCAAGGAAAAGCAAGCAAGCAAGAAAACATTCATGTTCAGTATTTGAGGTAACACCTATTAGGCTTGTTTCTCATACTTTTATTCTATTACCTTATCACCTTCCATAATTACTATGTTTATTGCAAGTGTTTTTAAAATAAATATCCTTAAATCTTAAGACTCTGGCCTTGAATTTTAAAATCACAAATGTGTTTCCTTTTACCATATAATATATTTGCACATAATCTTAATATTCTATATATTTACTTTTATGTAGTGTATTTGGATATATCTTTCTTTATGTTGATATTGGGCAGTTTTTAATTTCCTGATTTAACGGTGATCAGGTCATAAAAGTTTTCTACTAGGTCACTTATTTCGTAGTTTAAGAACAATATGTAACCTGCTTCGGGAGACTGTGAACCAAAAATTCAGGTTTTAAATATTTGACAGTATCCCAATTTTGAAGTTAATGCAAAAAGTACAGTTGCAGCCATTTTGAAGAATGGCTACCAACTTTAAGGTAGGTAGGCCTGAAATTTTTTAATTTGTTAAATATATTTTAATGTGTATAAATATTACAGTGAGAAACAAAAACAGCTTCTTTATAAACATTTGATTCTTGAAGTTTTAAAATGTGGGCAGTGGCTAACTATGAGGTCCGAAGAAGGAGCCGCTTTGATGGGCTGGTTTATTAACCTGATGGTGGCAGATTGTGGTGGTGGCAGGTTGTGGTGGTGTGCTTGCCTGTCACCGGCTGTGGCAATGTGAAGGTTTTGAAGGCAGAGCCGTGTAGGGGAAGAAAAAGTAATCCTTCCACCTTTGTGAGTTCTTGGCTGAGACTCCTGTAATAAAAGTGGGATTAATAAGAGGAAAACTAAAGTTTATTAACATGTACGGCTCCTGTATTCATAGGAGATACCCAGAGGAGAATGAGCAAATGTTCAAGGTGGTTTAAATGTGGTTTTAAATACCCTCTTCAGTTAAAGACTGAAGAAGGCGAAAAGAGGGTGAGGGTGAGGATGGGCATGGGGAGGCCAGTGGTGGAAAGTTACCAGGAAAACCCTGGTAAACAAGGAATTTGTTATGTGAGTATAAATTAGTGCCTTCTCTATTGATAAGATTCTCTTGTAGCATCTTTTGTGATTTAGAGCCCTCCTTCTCTTCCTGGTACTGGAAGCAAATGAAGAGTTCCCTTATAAATGTAAATTTCCCTTACAAAAGGGTAACTTCTACTTTGTTTTCAGAGCTCCTCTTGTGTCTGTTGTTTCTCAGTCATTTAAAAATAATCCTTTTGCCTGCTTGGGGAAAAAAAGAATAGATATATTTATATGTATGGCTGATGCACTTTGCTGTACACCTGAAACTAAAGCAACATTGTAAATCAACTATGCTCCAATAAAATTACATTAAAAACAAAAAAATAAAGACAATTCTATGCTACAAATAATAATAATAATCCTTATGCCAAAGAAGCATATTTTAGGGTAGTATATTCTGCCACCCTTCGGTCACCAAAATCTAATCTGTCATCGGTGATGAGCCTGAGTGAAAATTGGCCTCTTGAATACCTAAGCAATAATGCAGAATTATTAAAATGTTTAGAACAAGATGAGTCAGAGAATCTCTGAAACAAAATCTTTTTAGTCAGCTGGACTCCTCACAACTTAATATTTGAATATTTGTTTATTAACTTAAACCTTTTGCACCCTCTCCTAAAGTAGTTAGATCTATAATTTTAAAATTTATTTGTTAAGTATGTATTAATATAATTGTGTATAAAACATTGACAGCAAGGAGAATAGTTGAGCCTGTTTTTTGGGCTGGATATATTTGTAGTCAAACTCCTAAATAGGAGGAATTCCAGAAATTTCTGAATAAAGTTGGTGATTTGGAGTTTCAGATTTTGTATTCACAAAAATGATAGTCCAAATATTGGTTTGGTCTACCAGACTAGCCCACAGAAGCTTCCTTATTGTTTTGTTTTTTGGTTTTTTTTACTTGTTTCTTTTTTTTTCCATTTTTTTAATTACTCAAATGAGTTTATCACATCTGTAGTTGTATAATGATCATAACAATCTGATTTCACAGGATTTCCATCCCACTCCTTACTGTTTTTTAATCTGTAGTATATTCAGATACCCAAGTCCTGGTGACTAAGAAAATTGACTAGCCAGGTGGAAGCTCTCAGGGTTTAGGCAGCTGGCTCAGCAGAGGTTCAGGTCGGAGGCCCAAAGCTGTCAGGCAGGGAGTGATTTATAGTGATGTAAGTGGTTATCCCTTTGTAGGTGGTATTTTGGCAGGATGGGAAAAAAGTCAGAGAGCCACAGCGAGTGTTCGTATGTAGAAAGATAGTTGCCCTTGAATCAGGGACCGTCTGCTTCATATGCTTTTCCCTCTTTCATGGGCTTCATTGTTGAGTTTTACGAACCTGGTAATTTGTTGTCTATGACCCTAAAATAAATTTTATGGAGTTTCTATTTCCTTGTTCCTCATTTTCTAAAATATTTCACAAGAAACAAAAAATGAAATAAGTCTGTTGGCAAAATTTTACTCTTGATTTTCTTAGTCTTTAAACTTTATTGGATCATGGAATGTTTTGCATCATGTAAAATACAGTTTTCATTTTAGACTTACAGGATTGAACTCTGTATTTACAACATCTCTGTGTTATTTCTCATTAGTACTATGTGTGTGCATGTGCACTGGCAGGCAGTGTAACTTGAAGTAAATTTGTTTTCTGAGAGTTAATTATAAACTTATATAGTGCATCAAAACAGCTTTTCAAAATTGTCAGGGAGAAGACTGACCTTTTTGGACAGAATAAGATGGGAATGTTACTCTTTTAAAGGATTTGTTTCTGGGAGTTCCTGTAGTGGCGCAGCGGAAATGAGTCTGACTAGTGTCCATGAGGATGCAGGTTTGATCCCTGGCCTCACTCAGTGGGTGGGGGATCTGGCGTTGCTGTGAGCTGTCGTGTAGGTTCCAGATGTGGCCTAGATCCCACGTTGCTGTGGCTGTGGTGTAGGCTGGCAGCTCTAGCTCCGATTTGACCCCTAGTCTGGAAACTTCCATATGCCATGGGTGTGGCCCTGAGAAAGCAAAAAAAAAAAAATAAAATAAAATAAAAATAAAGGAATCATTTCTGAAAAAAGATGAGTCCGTTTGGAAAGGACCCTGTTCTGTAATGAATGTGAGGGAAAGGACCCCATCTTCTGTGCTGTTGCTGTCGGTGGGAGGATGTATCTTACACACTTGTTTGGATGTTGAGTGAGGTTGCAGCAGGCAGTCAGCACTTTGATTCCAGTGTGCACCTGTAGTCTTTGAATGACCTGGCTTTTCTCACTCTAGCATGTTTGCAAGAAAGTACATATTTTCTCCCTCTAGTTACTGTCTGGCTTTCCAGGCAGTCACGATTTTCATTTTAAGTTATCAATTTGCTTTCTGCCTTACATACTACATTTTTTGGGTTCTAAGATTCCTCCCCCACATTTTAAGCTTTCTGAATTTAAGATGCTTTCTGAATTTAAGATGCCTTCTGAAATTGGCATGTCTCTTATAATGTGAAAAAAATGTATTTGTCAGTCACCAAGCAGAATTTTAAATAAGGAGGTAGTTATCATTACCTGAGTTTGTTGAACTTTGCCTTCTGTGGAAGATATCTATTGTCTGATTCGATGTGTCTGTTCATGTATTTGCATTGATTTCTGTGTTTGAGTTTTAACTTAAATGTGGATTTCTTTTTTTATATATACATTTTATTGGAGTAAAGGTGACTTACAGTTTGGTATTAGATTCAGGTATACAGCAAAATGAATCAGCTATACATATACATATAGCCATTCTTTTTCAGATTCCTTCCCTATATAGGCTATCACAGAATATTGAATTATTTCCCCAAGCTATGTAATAGGTCCTTGTTACTGATTTATTTCATATACAGTTGTGTACATTTGCCATTCCCAACCTTCCAGTCCATCCGTCTTCCCCAGCATTTTCCCTTTGATAACCATGTTTGGTTTCAAAATCTTTGAGTCTGTTTCTGTTTTGTAAGTTTTTTTGTATTGTCCATATTAGTAATCTCATGATATTTGACTTTGTCTGCCTGACTGACTTTATTTAGTATGATAATCTCTGGGTCCATCCATGTTGCTGCAAATGATGTCATTTCTTTTTTTTTTTTGTCTTTTTGCCATTTCTTGGGCTGCTCCCGTGGCATATGGAGGTTCCCAGGCTAGGGGTTGAATCAGAGCCGGAGCCACAGCAGCGGGGGATCTGAGCCTCGTCTGCAACCTACACCACAGCTCATGGCAACGCCGGATCCTTAACCCACTGAGCAAGGCCAGGAATCAAACCCGCAGCCTTATGGTGCTTAGTCGGATTCGTTAACCACTGTGCCATGGTGGGAACTCCAAATGTCATTTCTTTTTTATGGCCAAGTAACGTTCCATTTTATGTATGTACCACATCTTGTGTGTGTGTGTGTGTGTGTGTGTGTGTGTGTGCGCGCTCGCGTGCCAGGTCATCTTTATCTATGAATGTGGATTTCTAATTGTGGTTTCGTAAAGATTACATATGGGGCAGCATTGAATTGAAGTTATTTTTAGCTACTTTAAATTGATTGTCATGCTAGGCAGTGAAATTAAAGGCACACACACAAAAAAAAAGTCAGATACTTTATGCTATATTGTAGAAATGTCAAAGTAGATGATAATTCAGAGGATGGTGGCAAAACTGTTCTAAAACCCATGCGGGGTTCCTATAGAAAAACGCAGTCATCTTCTGTTAAAGGTGGACTTCTGATGAAAAATTTAAAAATACA
The DNA here is from genome assembly GCF_016906955.1 of Phacochoerus africanus. Taxonomy (NCBI): domain Eukaryota; kingdom Metazoa; phylum Chordata; class Mammalia; order Artiodactyla; family Suidae; genus Phacochoerus; species Phacochoerus africanus. Next base: position 42,569,628 of record NC_062559.1, on the reverse strand, counting down.
CAAGGAGTGAGAATCAGCAGATGTGATTAGAATTACTTTTTAATTCTTAGATTAAAGAACTTTAGAACATAAATATTTAAATCATTAACATCATTAAAAATGAATGGGAAATAGTAAAAAAAGAATAAGACACATTGTGAATAGATATGAATTAAACTCTTTGGACATCAGCTGCTGAAAATATCAACTAATATGTTAAGTATCAGATTAGATAGGGCTGTAAGGAGAATTAGTGAAGTGTAAGGTGGATCTGAGGAAGTTCCACAGAGTGTAATAGAGAGGTACATGGCATGGAGCCTGTTACAGATACATCCACCATACATAGAATAATGTCATAAAAAGAGACGGAATTGACTTACAGTTTCCAGTTGCCTGTGTAAAAAGTTTAGAAGTAGCTACTCAGTCCTAAAAACAAGTAAAAAGCTGAATGAGTAGACTGAAAAATCAACTTCTCTTTTTTTAAAAATAAATTTTATTGGAGTATAGTTGACATACAAAGTTCTGTTAGTTTCAGGTGTACAGCAAAGCAAATCAGTTGTACACATACATATATCCATTTCTTTTCCCACAGAGTACTGGGTGGATTTCCCTGTGCTATGCAGTAGGTCCTTGTTACCTATTTTATTTATAGTAGTGTGTATATGTCAATCCCAGACCCCTAATTTACCCCCCCCTCCGCATTTCCCCTTTGGTAACCATAAATTTGGTTTCAAAATCAAAATGAGTGATTTTGAGTCTGTTTCTGCTTTGTAAATTCTCTTGTATCATTTTTTTTTTTTACTAGATTACACATATTAATGATCTCATATAGATGGGAGCTCACAGGACAAACTGCCACCTGAAGACAGGCACAGATCTAGACCCTGAAAGGATTAATAAGATTTGCAGAGAAATGGAGGGTGTGTTAAGAAATAACAACTTGGTAGGAGTAGTCTGGGGCAATGGAGGATAGTGAAAGAGAATTGAAGGTAAAAAGATAGATTAGGGCTGAATAATGAAATTTTCTAATAAATTATTTGGAGGATTAATCTTGCGTTCATGTGCAGAAATGTTTGTAAGGAAAATAAGTTCTTTAATGCCAGTTTGGAAAATGGTATGGTACCATGGTGTGAAATGTGGGAGGTGGTTAGGTGATGCTGGGAAGAAACAGAGACAGATGTCAGAAGCATTATAAAGAAAGAATGAATTGGTTTTAGGGATTGCTGGAAATAGGAAAGGAGGGGTCACAGGTGACTTGAGGGTTGGCAGTGGAGGACTCACTTGGGCGTAAGAGATTGTAGGAGAGGACCTAGCCAAGCTAAGCATTGTGCCAGCAATGTTGATCTTTGCAAAAGGTGACAGTTGTGAAATGTGATTCTTTTTTAAAGGATTTTTGCCAAAATGAAGAATAAGGATTTTGCAGAGGGTCACTGAATATTTTGTTGAGTTCAAGAAAGATTTTAAAGAAATGGCTTATGAATATTTTTTTCGGTGATCATTTATTACTTGTACAACTTTTTTAAAAGTGCTTTTTCTCTCCCCCCTTAAGTCATCTTGGCCCTGATAATTCAAAACATTCCCCTGGAAGAAGTTCCCACGTGGTGCAGCAGGTTAAGGCTCTGTCATTGCTGGAGCTGTGGCACAGGCTGCAACTGTGGCACGGATTTGATCCCTGCTCTGGGAACTTCCACACGCTGCGGATGCAGCCAAACAAGACAAGACAAAAAAACAACAGCAACAAAAAAACCACTGCTCTGGATTTGCCTCAGAGAAGGCTTCGAGAAGTTATCTTCCCAGCCACTGAGAGGTTTGATTGCAGGAAACGCAGTGTTAACACAGTAGCTTTTTGGGGGATCCTATTTAATTCTTACCATTTTAACAGTATATTAAGGTAATAGAGCAAGAAAAATAATAAAGAAAAATATACTAGATAGTCCTACTCCTTTGCTGTCTACATATTTAAAATAATTGATTTAATTTCTTAAATGTTTTACTGGATTGATTTTGCAATCTCCAGGCCTCTTGACATCTTAGCATCTTCTAGATTATTGTTGCTTAGGGCTCCTTTTATCTTGATCCCTTCAAACTGTACTCCTTAGAGTCCTTCTCAATTCTTAGGTCTTTTCTTGCAGTGCTTTTTGGTATGAGAGACTTACTTATAGCTGAAAAATCTTTGACACCAAGTACCCAGATCATAGTTTCTAAATACCATTCTAAAAAAACAAGCAAACAAAAACACCAAACAAGGGTCCTTGGAGAAATGGCTGACTCTAGGGCTGGAGCAGAGAAAATAAAGTCTAGAGGTCTTGTATTATCTGAAAGCATGGAAGTGCTCAAAAATAAAAAAGATGAGGGCATGTTAAAGGGACACAGGAGCCAACCTGAATGAGTTCCCAGTGAATAACTGGAGCAACAGAATTAATATAGCATGCTGTTGGATTATAGCTCAAAGCATAAGATAAATATGTCTGTTTCCATCAGACAGTCATAAAATTAATAAGGAAAAGTAAAAGTTTAACCTGGAGATTAATCCTAAGAGACAAACCATGCATTTCTTTTCCAAAAAAAAAAACTTTTTAAAAATGTTAACATTCCCATTAAAAAATTTTTTTTATTGAAGTATAGTTGATGTATAGTGTGCCAGTTTCTGCTGTACAGCAAAGTGACTTGGTTATACATACATAAATATGTTCTTTTTTATATTCTTTTCCATCATGGTCTGTCCCAGGAGATTGGATATAGCTCCCTGTGCTGTACAGTGGGACCTTATTGTTTATCCATTCTAAATGTAATAGTTTGCATTTCCTAACCCCAAACTCCCAGTCCATCCTCCCCCGCCCCAAACCACAAGACTGTTCTCTGTGTCTGTGAGTCTGTCTGTTTTGTAGATGGGTTCATTTGTGCCATATTTTAGATTCCACATGTAAGTGATATCATATGGTATTTGTCATTCTGACCATTTAATACGATAATCTCTAGTTGCACCCATGTTGCTGCTGCAAATGGCATTGTTTCATGGCTGATTAATATTCCATTGTATTATGTACTGTGTCTTCATCCATACTTCTGTTGGTGGACATGTAGGTTGTTTCCATGTCTTGGCTACTGTAAGTAATGCTGCTATGAACATAGGGGCGCCTGTATCTTTTTGCCTTATAGTTTCGTCTGGATGTATTCCCAGGAGCGGGATTGCTAAATTATTTGTCGCCTCTTGTAGGTTTTTTGAGGAACCTCCATACTGTTTTCCGTAGTGACTATATCAGCTTATATTCGCACCAACAGTGGAGGGTTTTCTTTTCTCCACACCCTCTCCAACACTTATTTGTAGACTTACTGATGATGGCTGTTCTGACCAGAGTGAGGTGATGCGTCATTGTAGTTTTGATTTGCATTTCTCATGTGCCTGCTGGTCATCCATGACATTTGTGGTCGTATAAAAGAATTTTCTTCCAAAATTTTTTATTTTTTAAAATTGTTTTAGGAGTTCCCGTCGTGGCGCAGTGGTTAACGAATCCGACTAGGAACCATGAGGTTTCGGGTTCGGTCCCTGCCCTTGCTCAGTGGGTTAAAGATCCGGCGTTGCCGTGAGCTGTGGTGTAGGTTGCAGACGCGGCTCGGATCCCGCGTTGCTGTGGCTCTGGCATAGGCGGGTGGCTACAGCTCCGATTCAACCCCTAGCCTGGGAACCTCCATATGCCGCGGGAGTGGCCCAAGAAATAGCAACAACAACAACAACAAAAGACCAAAAAAAAAAAAAATTTAAAAAAAATTTTAAATTTAAAATTGTTTTATTTTTTGCTTTTTAGGTCTGCACCCACAGCACATGGAAGTTCCCAGGCTAGGGATCAAATTGGAGCTATAGCTGCCAGCCTACACCACAGCCACAGCAATATTTGATCTAAGCCACACCTGTGACCTACAGCACAGCTCACAGCAACGCCGGATCCTGAACCCACTGAGTGAGGCCAGGGATCGAACTTGTATCCTCATGGATACTAGTTGGATTCACTTCCACTGCACCACAACAGGAACTTCTTCCAAAATTTTTTTGTTTTGTTTTGTTTTTTTTAGGGCTGCACCTGCACCATATGGAGGTTCCCAGGCTAGGGGTCAAATCGGAGCTATAGCTGCTGGCCTACGCAACAGCCACAGCAGCGTAGGATCAGAGCCACATCTGTGACCTACACCACAGCTCACAGCAATGGTGGATCCTTAACCCACTGAGTGAGGCCAGGGATCGAACCCGTGTCCTCATGGATACTAGTTGGGTTCGTTACCTCTGAGCCGAGATAGGAACTCCCCAAGATTTTTTAATGTGCCATATCTGTTCTCTGATTATTTATTTATTTACTTACTTATTTATTTATTTATTTATTTTGGCCATGCCTGTGGCATATATTGGCCCATTCTTGGGACAGGGATCGAACCTACTCTACAGCAGTGACCTGAGCTACAGCAGTGACAATGCTAGATCCTTAACTATCTGACCCACCAGGGAGTTCCCTCTGCGCTCTCCAATTTTAAGTATACCCAGAACACACCATATTGTATATGGGACATACATAATTTGAAGTGTATAATCGTAGTTTATTATCACCATTACAATAGTGGATGAAAGGGATTTTTAAGAAGATGAGAGCTACTGTTGTAAGCCCCGGCAACAGATGACTTTGTAATTTTCTCTTCCTCAGGCTTTAAGGGAAAATTTGAGTTAAGTTGTTAGATTTCATGTTGTGGAATTCTCGTAGTGAAGGGCTCCTATTATGAAATCTTTCTAACTTCAGACATTTTATGTTTATTGTGTGTAGAATACAGATGAGTGAATGTGAAGTATAGTTTATTGTTCATTAATATAAGACTCAGCTAGATTCTGTTTTACCCTTTTACTAAGTGATGTTCACTGCCTTGCTAAATGCTGGTTTGGGAGATTTTCAGTTTACCTACTAAGGAACATGGTTTGTCTCTACAGTTGTTGATTGTTTGAGAACCTAATATTTTATAGTTGTGCTACTGTTATGAATGACATTTGCTTACAATTTGAGTTTCAAATTGGTTTTGCTGCTTTAAAGAGAAGCTGTTGGTTGTAGGCTGGTATTTGGATTTTCTAGGTATGTAACTGTCATCTGCAAATGAAGATGATATTTTCAAGTGTTTGAGCACATGTGTTGTTTATGTGTCCTACAGCATGAGTTTGAAGCCTAAAAATGATGTTGATAATAGTCTTATGTGTCTTTCGTGTTTCACTGTTTCGTAGAGGCTTGCTTAGAGTTTTGGTAAATCATCTTTATTGTGTATATGTCATTTGCATCTCATTCTCTTCAAGCAAAAAAAAAAAAGATTAATTTTATTAAAAGATTTTCCCCCTTTTTATTATTGATAAATTACACCGATTTTTCTAATGTTTCAGTTGAATTGTGTTGATTCCTAATGTTGGGTTTAATTCTGTTTGATCATGGATTAGTACTCTTTTAAAACATGCTACCAAATTTATGCTAGCTGAAGATTATGCTAATAAAATGAATGGGAAGCTTTCCATCTTTGCTCTGGAATACTTTGTAAAACCCAGAAAGGACTATTCTCATCATATCAGATAAAGTTCAGCTATACAACATCCACTTTTTTTTTAAGGTAGATCTTTGACAGTCTTTATAACTTCCGTGATTATTTGTATATTCAGGTTCTTCCACTTCCTCAGTCAATTTTGAGAATTTGCATTTTGCTAGAAAATAATCAATTTTCTTCCTGAATTTCCTAGTTAATTGCTGTAGCATCGCATAATAACATTTTCTTTCAAGTATTTTAATCTTCTTAATGTTTTTGGTTATACTGTCCTTTTCATTCTGCTGTTGTATATTTTTGTTTCTGTACTTTTAAACCTTACTAGTTAATAGGACTTATATTTGATATTTTCAAAGAAGCAACTTTAGCTGTAAATAAAGCTACTAATTTATTAGTACTATGTACTGAATAAAGCAACTTAATTTATTTCTTTTCAGTCTTTTGATTTTTAAGGAAAGTATTTTAGAAATAGAAATATTTTTCTTATAAGGGCTTTAGTTGTATCTGAGGTTTTACTATGAAATTTTTTTTTTCTTTTTTTTGCTTTTTTAGGGCCACACCTGCAGCATATGGAGGTTCCCAGGCTAGGGGTCCAATCAGAACTGTAGCTACTGGCCTGCGCCACAGCCACGGCAACACCAGATCCGGGCTGCATATGCGACCTACACCATAGCTCATGGCAACACCAGATCCTTAACACACTGAGCAGGGCCAGGGATCAAACCTGCGTGCTCATGGATCCTAATCAGATTTGTTTCTGCTGCACTATGACAGGAGCTCCAAAATGTTCTTTTTGTTTATGCTAGGTAATTTCTCATTTTAATTAAAAAAATTTTTATTTTGTAAATTTTTTTATCAGAGGAGGGGTCTTGATATTAGATATTTGGTCTTGATATTAGAGAATGATGTTGATATTTGGTCTTGATATTAAAGGATGCTACCCACAATATCTGTGTTTTTGAAATTTATTGATGTTTTCTTTGTGGCCAAGTACATCACTGAGCTCTGTAAGTCATGAATATAAGAGAAGCATGTATATTTTCTGTAGAGGAAAAAAATTTACTTCTACTGTTTTTCTTTATTATTTAATGCATATGTATGTAAGTCCTTCCAGTACATGGAGTTTAATAGTATTATTGAAATGATCTGTGTTCTTGCTTGTGTTTGGTCTACACAGTCTGACAGATTTGGGAAGGTTGTTAAAACTCTACAGCTATAGTTTTACTATTTTTTCCTTATATTTAAAGTCCTTTAAGTTCCTTTTGGTGATAGATGCCTTGTAGCAGTCTTTTCCTGGCTTTGTACTTTTCATAGCTCTGTTATTTATTTGCAGGAATGTTTATAACTTTCCTTTTGGATTGAATCTTTTTATGTTATCAAGTATACTTCTCTATTCTTTATATAAAATTCCGATTTATCTAATATTATTTTGACTTATGCTCATCAGAAACTGTGAAGGCTCTGAAATTTTACCATACTTTAAATTAGCCTGCCGCAGTTTCATGAATTCTGACAAAAGAGAATCAAAAGACTTACACTATTAATCATAACAGTAGCCAGAATATTAGCATTTTCTTGTGCAGTTTCCTCAAATCCCTGTTCCCACAGGGTGATGGTGAAGAGGACAGGGTGATACCTGCACACTCAGTGATGCACATTATATAAAGAGCAAACCCGAGCTTCAGGAAGTAAGCAGGCCCGCCCTTTGCACTGGAGGGGACACTGTCTCTATCTTTCACAGCTGTTTGCTATACAAAGATCCTTGAAAAGATAGCCCAAGACTTGCAGAAATGCGAGACCCATGGAGAACTGCCTCCCAACAATTTCATTTTATTTTGCCTGCCATCTTTCCTCATTTCTTTTTTTTTTAAGTTATATTTTCATTTTTGAAAAGGTGATATGTATGCCAAAGCAGAGGGATAAAACGGATATAAACTGTTAAGTCTCCTTCTTTACCTCAGTCTCTCAGTCAGGTTCTTAACCCATTGCACCACAGTGGGAACTCCTAGAAGTTCACTTTGGGACAACCGTTTCTGATTTTTTTCTACAAATTTGGACTTCTGCCTTTATTCTCTTTTGTGTCTTAATACTTCCCAGAAAGTTATCTACTTCTTTGCTGTATACTGTTAACAAAGTAGTCTCTTATGGCTTCTTTATTTTCTATGATAATGTGGTTGCTTCCCCGTTTTTGTTTTTTACGTGTTTGTGTTTCAGCCCTCGTCTTTTTTATTACTGACAATTTTGATTGTTTTTCTTTCAAAGAGTAAGTTCTTAGATTCCTTGAGCTGTCATTTCCCCTGTTTTCTAATTCATTTATGAAAATTTTGTTTAAATTATTTATTCCTTCTCTTTCCTTAGGTGTGCTTTCCTTGGTTGTTTTGGAAGTATTAATCTGTTTTCTTTCATCTTTCCTTTCTTCCTTTCTTAGTTTTCAGCATAACTATGAATTTCTCTTCTTCAGCCTAAGTATGAATTTCTCTCTGAAGATGTTTTAACTCTGTTCTATAGATTCTGATATGTAGTACTTTTATCATTGTTACTTTTTAAAAATTTTCTTTAGATATCTGTATTTTGGAGGGAATACTTTCTTTGACTCAAAAGTTACTGAGTGTGTTTTAAATTCCCAGATGTTAGATCCGTCTAGTCTTTCTATTTGTGTTCTAGTTTTACTGTATTTTGATCAGAGGATATTATTTTACCACTTCTATATTTTAGTTTACTAAGATTTTCTTTGTGTAGTTTAATATGTGGTCATTTTTGGCAAATGTTCCATATTTGTGTTCAGTTTAAAAGTTCTTTTATATCCATCTCTTTTTTCACTTTGTCATGGACTGAGGTTAATTAAAGGCTTTTACTGCTAGTGTTCCTGTTTTTATCTATTGCCTGTACTTTTTTGCTTTATGAATGCTGATGCTACCTATGAATATTATTCCTAATTATTATAACCTCGGTGCAGTTTCACCTTTTAGTACTATAAAGGGTCCTGTGTCTCTTTTAGTGCTTTTCTCAGTATATTCAGCCTTATATGATGTTAAGATTATAGTTATTTTTCTTTTGGTGTCTATAGTTTGTATTTGCCTGATAAATGTTTTTCTTTTACTTTCAACTTTCATCTTTCTGTCTCAGATATGCTTCTTATGTACAATGCAAGGTTTATTTCATTTGGAATCCAATTTAATCCTTACTTTTTTATTGTATTGATTTAGTTCATTTACATTTCTTAATGTGAGTACTTCTATCATATTATATACTTTCTGTTTTTACAGGTTTTTAAAAATGTTTGTCACCAAGTGGCCAGTTTTTCTTTGTTTTATATGCTGCTGCTTTTAATTAGAAAGAACCACTATTCTTTTTTTTTTTTTTTTTAGAGATTTCTTTCATAACTATAACTATTATCTTTAAGGTCATATTTTTAGACATTGTTAATTTCTTTCTGCAGGCAGTGATGAAATGAGTGTTTCTTCTTTCTCCCTTTCTTATCCCTATGTCCTAATTTTAGTTATTACCTTATCTTAATCTTTACTCTTATACTATTAAATATGTCTGTACTTCTGTTATTTGCCTTGTCAGCTTTAAATGATACTTATTTACACCCAATTATTATAGAGAATTAACTTTTAATTTTTTAGGTATACAGTTTATACGTTATCTGATCATAATTCCCCACATTTGTTTCAGTCTTGCAATTAAGTAGATTCCGTTGTCACTGCCAGTCTTTTTGTTTTAGCTTTTCCAGGCATCTCTTGGTTAGCTGAGGTTTATCCTCATGAATTGTTTGTGAAGAGCTTGTGGAAACAGTTTACTAGACTTTTTGCATGTTTAATGTTGCTTGACTGTGTTTTTGTTTTTGAGTAACTGTTTGGGTATAATATCTTTGGCTTACACTTCCTTTACTTGAGGATATTATAAGCATTCTTCTAGTCTTATAGTGTAAAATGCTACTCTGGAGAAGTCCGAGAGCATCCTGATTTCACCTTCTTTCAGAATTGACAGTCTTTTTGCTGTGGTGCCCAAAGAACTCTGTTTTATGACCTAAATCTACTGGGATATATTTTAAATGGTGTTGGTTTCTCATCATGAATTTTTTCTAGTATTGAGTGTACCTTTTATAGATCTAGATCTATTTTTGTTTCCATGATGTTTTCTTGAGTTTTATTTTTGACTATAGATATGTCTTCTGAGGGTAACCTTTTTTTCTGTAAAGCTTTTTCACTTCTGATATATTATTCTCATTTTTGACTCACTGTGTTCCTAACTGTGATTTCAGGAATGTCTGTTCTTTGTTGTGCTCCATCCAGCTTCACCTCCATCTTGAAACAGGTTTTTTTCCCTCTTTTTCATCTTCACTCACATGTGCTTTAGAGCAGTTGCTTCCCTGTGTTTCCCTACTGTTTTTTCTTTTTAATTCGTTGTGAGTAAGTTTGTTGTCTGGATAGCAGATACATGATGTTCTGTTATACTGTTCAGTACACATATATTGTTCTTTTTCTTATTTTGTGTTTATTGTCTGTTTTACTTTGTTATTCCCCAGCCTTCTCTGGATTGCTCAGGTTACCTTCCCTTTCCTTCAGATTAATTCGGAACTTTTACATCTTTTATTCCTCCATTAGTTACCTTACTTTAATGTGTATCTTTAAACACAGGTTTCTATTTTATTCTTTCAAAGTTAGGAGTTTTCTTTGTGCTTGTCCCCTTATATTATTCTTGTTCACTTTGCTGTCTCCTAGTCCCTTCCACCCTTTATCTGACTCCTGGATGTTATGAAATAATTTAGACTTTACATTCTGCATTGCACTGGCAGAATGTCCCTTTTGTTTCAAAAACCCCTACCTATGTTACAGTTACAATCACAGGATTATCCATCTGTGTGTGTGTGTGTGTGTGTGTGTGTGTACATGGTCTTTGCTTATAGATATATGGTCTTTTTAGGGCCGCACCCATGGCATACCCAGGCTAGGGGTTGAATTGGAGCCACAGCTGCCAGTCTCTACCAATCACAGCAATGCTGGTTCCAAGCCGTATCTGTGACCTACACCACAGCTCACGCCAACGCCTGATCCTTAACCCACTGAGCAAGGCCAGGGATCGAACCCCCGTCCTCATGAATATTAGTTGGGCTTGTTACTGCTGAACCATGTTGGCAACTCTTTTTTTTTTTTTTTTTAATCTACTTAGATTTAAATTTGACTTACACATATTTCATTGTTCACTGCTGTTTTTTATACTCTTTAATTTTCTTTCTATATGTTGAGGGTTTTGTTCTTAATTTTCTTTTTTGCTAAAAGCATTTCCATGAATAATTTCCTTAGAAACATTTTCATGGATGATATACTTAATGAGCTATTGGACTCCCCAATTTTTTGTTTTGTTTTTATGACTGCACCTGCAGCATATGGGAGTTCCTGGCCCAGGGGTTGAATTGGAGCTGCAGCTTCAGCCTACACCACATCCATGGCAATGATGGATCCAAGCCACATTTGAGACCTACACCACAGCTTGCAGCAATGCCAGATCCTTAACCCACTGGGCCAGGGATTGAACCCACATCCTCACAGAGACAGTGTCAGATCCTTAACCTACTGAGCCACATAACAGGAACTCCCCAAATGTTGTTTGCCTTCATGTATGGTTACTATTTTCACTAAACATAGGATATTTTTATTTCATTTTTTTCCCCTTTAAGTCTATAAAATCGTTCTATTCTCTCTCAGTATCATGGATGAGGACTCTTGCTGGATCTCATTATTTTTTTCATTTTACATTACTTGTTCTTTCCATTTGGAAACTTAGATTAATTTCTGTTTTTGAAGGTTGGAAATCTTTTCCCAGGTGCATCTGTTTAAGTGTGTTTTCACTCTACTCCAATCTCCAATTAATCCTGCTTGAGACTTCATAGCCCTTTCAGTCTAGAAACTCATATTTTCAATCAGCCCAGGAATTATTTTCTTCTAGTATTTCTTTGATTATTATTTCTTTTTCCATTCCTTTTTCTTGTTCTATGATTGCTATAATTTCAATAGTAGAGCTTCTGGATTTGTTCTCTGTGTCTTATTTTTTGTTAATGATTTTTGGGTTTTGTTTTGTTTGCTTTTTTAGTTACATGATATTTATTCTAGATTACTAACTCTATTCTCCCTTTCTCTGAAATATTAAATTAAAAAATTATGGGTTTTGGTTCTAGAAACTTTTACTTATAAAGTCTTTACACCCTCCATCCCTCCTTCCCTTTATTCCATCCATTCATTCATTTGTTCCGATCCGTTGTTAGTATTGCAGTTTCTCTGCTTGGTTCACCTTCATTCATGTTGCTGTGAGTACTTAGTTTATGACCTTTCTCTGTTACGTCGTATCAGCACACAGGTAGATCATACTGTTAGTTCTTTCTTGAATAGAAAAGGTTAACAGGGTATTCTTCTCTTGTGAGCCTTGTGGTCATTAGCTTGACACACACTAGCACTTTTTGTCTAGAAGTGTGAGGAAAGAAGTGTCCCTGTTTGGGGTGCAGAGAGAGTCGTAGTTCTTGCTGGTCCTTGCAGTGGTACAACAGCCATCTTCCCTTGTCCCAGTGGGATTCACTCAGGTGCTGAGGTTGCCTGGGCAACTTAAGGATTGGTAAATGTTAAGCTGAGAGAAGGAAACCTCTTCTTTGGAAATTAGTGTGTTTTCCCTCTCCTTAAAACAATTTTTTTAAAAACGAAAAACCATTTTACACTTGTTCTTTCTTGATTTTCCTAAGATTTCATTACTCAACGTTTCAGATGAATCTAGATTTAGATTCTCCAGGACTCAGTAGTCACTGTTATTTTAGTAATTTAGTCACAGTATTTTGTCATTTAATAGCAGAATAAAAGGGGATCAAGAAAGAACTCTCAGAGTTCCCATTGTGGCTCAGTGGTAGCAAACCCACCTAGCATCCATGAGGATGCGGGTTCGATCCCTGACCTTGCTTTAGTAGGTTAAGGATCCGGTGTTGCCATGAGCTGTGGTACGGTTCGCAGATATGGCTCGGATCCAGCGTTGCTGTGGCTGTGGTGTAGGCCAGCAGCTGCAGCTCCGATTCGACCCCTAGCCTGGGAACCACAGCCATATGTTGCACGTGCAGCCCTTTTAAAAAAAAAGAAGAGAGAGAGAAAGAAAAAGCTCTCAGTGGTTAACGTTACATGACTGTTATTATCAGAGCTGGTGGTTCTCAACTTCCTGCTTTTTCCTACAGATACATTTGAGTTTCACACTCAAATAAATCCTTAGGAGTGGACACTTAAAATATCTCTCCTATGCCTACATTGTGCTTTTAATTCTTTATCCATACATATTAATTAACCTGTGATTACTGGTTATATTCAGTGCTTACTGGTTGACTGGCTGATATGAACCATCTGGATAAAGAAGAAATTAGTACACTTAAAAACAAGAAGGGTCTGAGCTCAGCTGAGTCACCAGACTGTAAACAAAGTACCCAAGTCACTGAAACACCAACCTCCTGACTTTGGGGCATTTTCTCTGTCCGTTGTTCATTTTTTGCTTGGTGCTTTCTTTAGTCCTCTGAGAGCGTTTGCTTCATTGGTTGTTCAAAAAATATTTATCAAGCAGTTATGGTGTGCAAAACACCATGCTAAGTGCTGAAGTAATGAGAACCTACAAGGTTCCCTGCCCTTGCGGCATTTACTGCTTGTTATATATAGAGGCTGCAAAATATTGGCTCCATCTGACTCACAGACATTTTTTTGTTTGCTTACACAATATCAAAAATGTTTTTGAGTCGATATTTTGAAAATGAAGAAATTTCATCTTAAAACCTAACTTTGCAGCTGCTTGAAATGTATCTAGCCAGACTAACCCTTTATTCCCACAGCAGCTTCCTCTTTAGATAGGACTGCAGGCACCAATTGGTTGTGACTACCTGTTAACCCCTAAGGCCGAGGCCAGATTCAGTTGACAGTCCTTGTCACTACTGTGCTATTCTTTTTCTTATAAAATAGTTTAAAAGATGAGCTACCTGAATGTTTTCTGGCTTATCCCCCTTTAGGCATTTTGAGTTTATGACCCTGGGACAGTATTTACCAGTCAGCTTGCTAATTATCTTGGCAGAAGGAAGAGACCACACTTTAGTTAATGAAAGCAGTATGCATAAACATTATAATACTCCTTCTCAAATGCATTCTAACAGGATGATAAATAGAATCCTGGTTCATAAATCTGATGATAGTTCTGATAGGTTTTATCGTATGTTGTAGTGCCATTTTAATTGACATTTTATAGTTTTAGTACTATAGTAGTTTTAATTTAACTAATATGTAGAGTCTTAAGCTTTTTTTTTTTTTGGCCAGCACCTGCAAGCATGTAAAAGTTCCCAGGCCACAGATCAAACCCATGCCGCAACAGTGACCTGAGCCACAACAGTGACAATGCCAAATCCTTAACCACTAGGCCACCAGGGAACTCCTCTTAAGCATTTTTACATCCATTATTTCTTTTAATCATCAATATTAAAGACTATGTGAGATGCAGATGTTATGATGGGATTTATTTAAAGAGAAGGAGGCTCAGAGAATTTTGTGCATTGTCCAAAGTGCAGGCCTGTTGTGTCTGCGTGGGACTGCCTTCCATTTGTGCTATTTCATGAGATCTTCATAACACTCTTAAGACACAAGTTGAGCAGGTTTCATCATTTCTTCAGATTGGAAAAAACAAATGCAGAGGAAGAGTCCTTTCTTGCGAGTAATCGCATAGCTGCTATTCAGAACATACCTGCTCCTTGCCAGGTTAAGTGCTAGCCATTTAACAGATAGGTATTATGTTATTTAGTTCTTAATATTACACTATGAAGCAGGTATTGTTATCCCCATTATACTCCTAAATAGGTTGCAGAGTTGGAATTTGACCCCGGAACTGTCTACAACACTTTTTTTTTTATTTGCTACATTTTAATTCACCAGATTTTAATTCACTCTTTTGTTCTTGTCATTAAATCTGACATTATAATTTAATACATTAATTTTAGAAGTATACAATCATAAATTAAGTTTGAAAATCAGCTTTTTTTTGTTTTTTTAGGACTGGTATTTTCCTCTTATAGTGATTCTAAACAAAAATGGACCTGAAACTTTAGGTTCAGCTCAAAGTGTATTTCACTCTATTTTTGTACATATTTAGCAGGATTTTTTTTTTAACTTTTTAAGTGGACAGCTCATTTTAGTAAATACTTGTTTAGGGTTTAGCAAATCAGTGATTTGTTGACAGGAAAGGAATATAGGAAAGTCATTTTAATTTGATTTGGAGATTGAGGAATAATTTGGTTAATAATTTCTTAGGTGACTTATATGACTTCTTCTTACAGCTTATTCGGTACCTGGTTTTATAAAATACTTAATCCTGAGCTATCTCTTTTTAAGGCAAGTTAGGAACAAAAAGGCCAAGGAAGCTAAATTTATTAGTATCTAGTGCTGGTTTTACATATTTTGCCTTTTAGCATATATAGTTTGGGTTCCATTTTATTTTACTAAACATTTTCTTGGAGAAGGTACCAAAGGTCAATTTCCACAATATTCCCAAGAGGACACATTTTTCCTTCAAAGTCATCAGAAGAGTCACAATTTCTATCTCCTTTTGAAGAAGAGTCTTAATTTAAAAGTAGGTCTCTAACAATGCAAATGAAAAGTGGCTGTGTTTTAGTCAATTTAAACTAAAGAAAGCATTGATGCGATAAATGTCAGTGGAATCTAGTCAGAGGAAGCCAGTAGTTCCTCATTGAAGCATAATAAGTTTCTAAAAAGGATAAAAGTTGACCCTGATCATGAACTTTGAGTTTTTAGACAGTTTAATAAAGGTTATTCCCATGTTTTTCTTGACATACTAGTTTTACAGTGAAAATGGCAGTTTCCCTTTGTTAAATATCATTTCTAATTCCCCTCTTGATATTTGAGTATAGTAACAGCTCGTGTTATCTATAATCTGGAATATTAATGTTAACATCTTTTAAGTCTGTTAGACATAAATTTATATCTGAAAGTATTTATTAATAAACTTTGTGAGCCCCAATTTTTCATTCTTTGAGTAATTGCTTCTTACTAATGTTGTAAATTTATTTAATTCTTGATTTTTCTAGGGATTATTTCACATTTCAGCTGCTTTTGTTTTCTACTGCTATCATTGAGGGTTCAAGAACAAAAAATAAGTCTTCAGGTAAAATTGCCTGATCCATAATAGTGCTTGGCATTGTATTTTGCTGAAAGGATCATATACCTTTGGATGCTTGATCTGAAAATAAAGTTGTGATGATTATGAAATTTTCGCATGGAGTTTTCATGGCTGCCTCTAACGAATATAGTCTTAATTTGTTGTTTTTCTCCACCCCCCACCCCCGTCGAAAGGATTTTGGCTGTCTGCTTTTTTTCATGTTGTCTTGATCTGCAATAAGTATACGGATATGTGCTTGTACTTGCTAAATATTTTAATTTTGCATATTTGGCTGCTTGAATTTTAAGTAATTTTCTTTGGGCAATGCAAATTAAGAGCTTGAGGCTATAAGTAAAATAACAATTTACAGAAGTTGTTAACCAGTTTATAAATGTCTGTTCCTTATCTACTATATTAAAATATATAGATAGTGTATTTTGCTAAAATTAAATAAAATGTAAAGTTGAGTTCCTCCTTCCACTGGTCACATTTCAAGTGCTATTTTCAGGCCATATTTTGGACAAAACAGATAAAAAATTGTTTCTGTTATCATAGAAAGTTCTATTGGACAGGACTGTTTTCCTGTTCCACAGAAGGAAGTGGTAAAGTGTGAGCTCATTTCTGATAACTAGTTTTTGTAGCAGTTTAATAACTCTAGAAAATAAAGCATACTTCCTCTAAATAGGTAGCCATTCCCATTTTAAGTATTTCAAATCAAAAGTTGCCTAAAATAGTTCATCTGCTTCTGTATTCATACTGTTTTAAAGTGAAATTGTTTCTTGTAACAAAATACCTGAAGTTGTAAAAAGTCCAAAGACCTAGCCTGAATTTGAATCCTGACCCCAGAACTTACTAGTTTAGTAACTTCTGGTAAATTAATTTATATGAGCTTTAGTTTCTTTATCTGTAAAATGGAGATAACTTTAGTTATCTCATAGGATTAATAAAAGACTTAAATAGGTCTAAAAGAATGTAAAAAAAAAAAGTGGGCATTTATTATACTTTTTAAATGCAGAATGAAGCCAAACCACTTAAAAATTATTAGGCTGTGTCATTTGTATGGAGTTATTCCCAGGCTGGCAATTGCAATAAGTTTCTAGAAGTAGCTGAGTCAGAGGCATCCTGCAGAAGTTTCTGGTGGCCAGGGATTATTTATGACATGATATAAGGTTGAAACAGCTAGAATACCAGAATGGGGAGAAAAGAAAAGAGAAAAATGACCAATTTTGTTTTTGGAGAAGTCCACAAAGTTTTTTCTAATAATAATGATAAAAACTAATATTTTATATAGTAGAATTTTTTGTAGAGTAGGATTTTTATATGTCTTTAAAATTTCATCTCTACAATATTTTGAATACCTTTATTATACTGGTATTAAAGAAGAATAAAAGGAAATTTAATCAACATTTTGGAGGTTACGTACCTAACTAATAGAATAGAAATTCCTATCAAATTTGCAACTTTAAATCTTATGCTCTTTTTCCTTTAGCATGCTGTTCCCTTGACAGCAGTTGTATTTCAGAAATAGGTACATATTTCAGAATCTCTAGGGATGGAGCCCAGGTATATGCAAATTTTTTTTTTTTTTTTCCCTGTATTAAGACAGCACACATACCCAAGTGATTCTGGTACCCACTTTGGGATAAAATCATTGCTCTCTTCCAGGTTTAATTCTTTTTTATATATCAGTACCATGAGAATAAATCAGAGAATTAGACTGATAAGCAATAGACTGATTTTTCTCTTCCAGATGTTTCAACAACACTTTTGAAAAAGCAACACAAGTTTAGTTTCACAGTCTTGAGTATCTCTGCACTGATCAGTGCTTGTGGGGAGGGGGATTCCAGACTAGCCAGCTGTGGTAGTTAAATCTCTTTGGGTTCCCTGCTTAGCTTTTCTCACATCTATTTGGCTAGTTAGTAGTCTGCCTTCAAGGTATTCCATTCCTAAAGCATTGACTCCTTATTGCCTTAGGTGGGTTCTTCAGGAGTGCTTTTAATTGATTGACTAAAGAGTTAATAATCTTTAGTCTCAGCTGTCTTGAAGGTGCTTCACTGTCCTGGATTTAGAGATATTCCTGGGACCTATTTAACTCTGAATGTATTTCATTACTAAGCTGGAAACTCCCTGTCAATGAAATTACAGTGTTATAATTGGGGTAGAAGAGGGAAGTACTCTAGAAAATTCCTAGACAAAAATTAATCATGTTGTGTAGTGAATTTTCAAAAATATTTAAAAAAAATACTTTCAAACATACAAAGGCAAATTCTATTGGAAATAAGATTTTAACACTTGGAGTTCCCGTCATGGCTCAGCGGTTAATGAACCCAACTAGTATCCATGAGGACGCAGGTTCGATCCCTGGCCCTGCTCAGTGGGTTAAGGATCTGGCATTGCCGTGAGCTGTGGTGTACGTCACAGATGCAGCTCAGATCCCATGTTGCTGTGGCTGTGGTGTGGGCTGGCGGTTTGGGCTCTGATTGGACCCCCTAACCTGGGAACCTCAGTATGCTGCAAGTCCGGCCCTAAAAAGACAAAAAAAAAAAAAAAACCCGAAAAAACAACTTTCACACTTGAAAATTAAGCATTTGCTATTTGAGGTAGTAACTGTGAGGTTTTATAATGAGATTGAACTTGCTTTTAACTCAGTTTCTTATCAAAATGAAGTTGAGCAGTGGCTGTAATATTGTTAACATTAGCTTTTAATTTTCTGAGCAGAGGTCATTTCATTAGAAGCTATTTAAATTGGATATTAGGCTGCTTCTATATTGAAATTAATGTGTTCGGAATGTTCTTGAATATATGTATATGTATACCTTTCTAAATATAGAAAATATAGTTCAGCTTAGTTTTCATTACTTGGGCTTAGGAACCTTCTGATAAAAATGACTGACTTTGGAGTTCCCATTGTGGCTCAGTGAAAATGAATCTGATTAGTATCCATGAGGATGCAAGTTTGATACCCGGCCTCACTCAGTGGGTTAGGGATCTGGCATTGCCGTAGCTGTGGTGTAGGTCGCAGACGGGGCTCAGATCCCATGTGGCTGTGGCTGTGGTACAGGCCAGCGACTACAGTTCTGATTCTGCCTCTAGCCTGGGAACTTCCAAATGCCAAGGGTGCAGCCCTAAAAAGACCAAAAAAGGGAAAAAGAAAAAAAGAAAAAGACTGACTTTAATACGGCATTCTAGATTAAACTAAAAAGGTTTTTTTAAACTTAGAAACTGAGAAGCATATCATTATATTCTTAAAATACAAGCTATTCTGATGATTTTATGCAGATTGGATTTGTCTTTGTTACACTGTAAATAAATTAATTCTCATAAACTGGATAAAACCAAGGCTTTTTAAGATACTAAAAATTCCCAACTCAAAGATTTTTAAAACAAACCTCTTGCAATAAAGAAACAAGAGTTGATAGTCATAGGTCAACATAAAAGTATTATAAGACACTTATTTTTCTGTGAATGAATGAATTCAGAAGCTTGTAGTAATAGATTTCTACCTATTTGTGTATAGTTGAGACTCTGTTACATAGACTTGTATGGCAAAAATGTGGCAGTACTTTGTATTTTTTGAAAGCTGGTCTGTCTCACTGATTTATGATAATTGAGGTTTTATGGTTCATTTAGATTTAAATCTATATGCATTGTTAATGTATTCCAAGAGGTAGAAAATTTGATACCCTCTCCCATCAATTCTAGGACATACTTCTTTTTAAAAATTTTTAATAGCTATAGAAAGTGAGATGTCTTAAAATTGATTTATATATGGAAGCCTTTTTTTCTGGGAGTATAAAACTAGTGGTGCATCTTATTATCATTTATGTCTTCGACTAGATAAAAAGTAATGGTTAATTTTTTAAAGTTAGTTGTAAGACTTAGATTCGTATTATGGTGTGGGATATCATTGTGGTGAAAAAACGTAAGTGGTGAGAATATGCCATATTATTTGGAATTAGAGACTTGTACTGTGATGTTCACTTGTACTGTGAATTTAAGTTTGATGCCCTTTATTCAGGAGAAAACAGTCCATAGATTGGAAGACTACAGTGCTCAGCAGGCACTTCTCCAGGGGATTTTGGGCAAGAGTGAATTTTATGGGACCTTGGAAGAGGCACCACAGAAACAGGACATGATTGGCTAGGAGGATAGGGGTTTCCTTCTAAGGCTTAGCAGGTCCTATTTTGGGGGGCAAGGTAAAGCTAGCCAAAGCTGAGTTGGAGCATCGTGAATGGTGTTAAGTTTCCTCGACAGTGAGGTATTCTCCGTAAGTGCGTGGCGACTGTGCTACAGATTTGTGATGTGGTCGGGGCCACTGGAATGACTTCCGCTTTGTGGGTTCCAGTGTACCAGTTAATTTCAGCACTAGTTAGGTGTGTTACCTTAAACTAGTTCCCTATCTGTGGAAAGCTATCCAGAACAGTAATAGAAAAATGTAGGTCAAAAGAAGGAGGAAAGCTGCAGTTGGGGCAGGGGTAGTGGTTGGGATCTCCAGGATCCAGAAGAGAAAAATGGGGAAAGGACTTTTGAGGGCGTGTTAATTAATAAATAGCACTTTTCACTTATCCAGTTATACTTGCCCAGAAATCTTTTTCTGGATAAGTCCGATGTGATATATTTGTGAGCTACCCAGTAGTTAGCTGAAATCACTTTAACCATATTCCCCAGATCTGAAAGCATAAACCTTCTTGCCGAGGCCTCTCTTTTTCCGGTGGAAGTTGCTCTGGTACCCCCTCTAGCCTCATGGGTAAACATCTGCTGATACTTTCCCTTTTAAGGACCAAATAGAGTCTGTGTTTCCTCTTAATGTGCTGTCTCAGAATGAATAGAATGGACTTTGTACAAGGAACTATTACAGATCTGTGCACAATGAAATTTGTTGGTTTTAGCAGCAGGTGTGGAACCACCAGACAAATAATTTTAGGAAACTTTCCTACCTTGATCTGTGTTTTAAGTATTTAGATAAAGATTGATTCAGTCTTTCTCCTTAGCTTGTTTGATTTTTCACTTCCCAAAACAGTAACATGTCTATTTGTGGTATAAATGTATATTGCATGTTCCTGCTTTTGTTTTTCATTCTCACAACTCACTGAGACTGTATACTGTCGAGCAGTTTCTCCATGCTCTACAGTAACGGCATTGTTTTAGTTATTCCTCATTTAAACAGAGTCACAAAGCTTACTCTGTTTTTACGCAAGATCCTTTTAAAAATTAAAATTTAACATTAATAAAACAATTTAAAATTTCGGTGTAAAACATAAATTGAGATAACTTTTTTTTCGAAAGGAATCTTTGCTTTATAAAGAATTTCACAACAGTTATTTTAAACACTTTGTTCAGGGCCTTCTGAAAATAAGTCTCGTGAGTGCGTGGATTAGGCTTGGCATTGTCATGGAAAAGGATTAAGAAGAATTGTTCAGTCCACTGTCTGGAATCCTCAACTTTCCAAAAGTCCCTTTCAGAATCTACATAAAAGCTTTGAGCTGCTTTTGCATTTTCTTGAATTAAGCAGATTTTTTTAAAGTTTAATATTCGGGATCATTTCTGTAACTTACACAATTTTATTTTAGAATTTTAAAAATTCATGATAGTATTTTCTTGTTTTTTTCTGCTGTGTTCTATTTATACACTTTTTTGAACTAGCTTGGGCACCAAATTAATACTGATTAGTAGGATAAGGAAAATAAATTACAAATAACTGATTTACCAATAAAGTTTGATAGCAAAGTCCTTTGCAAGTAGGAGGATTCTGTGCACTTCTTCCTTACTGTAATGCCTCAGGGAAATTTAAATGGAAATGAAAGACACTGTCCATAATAAAGGTAAATATTAGTCGCTGATTATGAATAGTTTTTCAGTTGTAGGTGCTGAGTTTTATGTATTTTAACAAAATATACCAGTTACCCCTTTTTATAAATTACCATCCACATAATTCTTTCAGTTCTATTACCCTAAATTCTTTCTCTTTTCTCAGAGGATGTACTGAGTAAAGATGCTGGGGAATGTTCAATATGCCTTGAAGAGTTGCAGCAGGGAGATACGATAGCACGACTGCCTTGTCTATGCATATATCATAAAGGGTAAGTTTAATTTTATGGTAATAACCAAGTTGATCTTAGACTAAAAGACCTAAGTTTCAAACATTGTAGCTAGGGCTCAAAAGGTTTTTTTTTTTTCCTTAATTTAAACTCTCTTTCCCCATTTCTTAAAGAATAATGGCCTTTTTTCCTTATAGTACTACAGTTTAAGCCCGCATCTGTTTGGATCCTGAAGTCTATCATTTATTCAGCATTTACTCTGACCCAGGTGTTGTCCATCACTTCTTAAATAGGTTATTTTATGTAAGCCTCATAACAGTCTGACTTTACAGTTGAAGGAATAAGCTGGGGGACCGACCGTAGGCAACATCTGCAAGGTTACATGGTTAATAGTAAATGGAAGAACTGGGATTCCAGCCGTGTCTCTTTGACTCCAGAGCCCATCTGGTTCTTATAAAGTGTTCTTGGTTGCAGAACAACATGGAAAAAACTTAGGTAAAAAGATGATTTAAGGTAACGTACAAAAAGAATGGAAAACTATAACTTTAAAGGCAAGAAAAGGAAGAAGGTGGAATTTTGTTTAAAAGCAGGGCATGGAGATTAGGGCAGACATAAAGAAAACAGTAGACAGTACCAAGAAACAAAGAGGCAAAAATAAATTCAGTATCGGCAGTTAGAATAAATCTAAACTCACCACTTGAAAACAAAAGATTGGGATATGCTATTGATGAGCAACACATTTAAACATAAGGGATATAGAGAAATAAGGAAACAAAAGGATAGAAAACTATATCCAGGCAAATATTAACTAAAAACTGACAAAGCAATTAATATTGGACAAAACTAACTTTATTGTAAAAGGTATTATTGGTACAGTATGGTGATAAAAGCTTATAAAATGTAGTTCTTTGTGTACCAAATAACACAGTCTCAAAGTAAGATATTTATAGAACTGTCAGAAAAAAATTGAGTCTGTCATGATGATGGGAAATGTCAGCATATTTCTCATTGAGTCAACCAGACGTACACAAAATTAGTTAAGACCTAGGAAAATTGCTCAATACAGTTAACAGTTTGGATCTAATGGATGTGTATGTGTGTACATGCACCCAGCAACTAGAGAGTCCATTTTCTTTTCAAGTACATAGAAAGTATTATAGAAATTGATCATGTACTTGGCAATAAAGAGTTTTAGCAGGAGATCCCGTCGTGGTTCAGTGAAAATGAATCTGACTAGGAACCATGAGGTTGCGGGTTCGATCTTTGGCCTTGCTCAGTGGATTAAGGATCTGGCATTGCTGTGAGCTGTGCTGTAGGTCGCAGACGTGGCTCTGATCAGGCATTGCTGTGTCTGTGGTGTAGGCCAGCAGCTGTAGCTCCAATTAGACCCCTGGCCTGGAAACCTCTATATGCCGTGGGTGTGGCCCTGAAAAGACAAAACAAAAACAAAAACAAAAAAAAACTAATTAAAAACAGGCCTACAGATGACAGTTTGACAGCAAGTTCTACCAGATACGCAAATAATACCATGTTGATGATCATAAATTCCCCCCAAAGTAGAAGATAAAAGATTCTCCCACTTATTTTATAGACTGGCATAAACTTGATACCCATATCAGACAAGGATAGTGTTAAGAAAAGAAAATTAAAAGACACTTTATTTGTGAACATAAACACAAAATCCAAAAACATATTGGCAAACCAAATTCATCAGTATATATTTAAAAGAATGCCTCTTGACCAAATTGGATTTATGCTAGGAATACGAAGACACTATAAGAATAGAAAATTTAAGCAACATCTTCTCAGATCCACCTCTTAGAGTATTGACAATAAAAACAAAAATAAGCAAATGGGACCTAATCAAACTTCAAAGTTTCTGCACAGCAAAGGAAACCCTAAACAACACGAAAAGACAACCTACAGAATGGGAGAAAATCTTTGCAAGTGAATCGACTGACAAGGAATTAATCTCCAAAATTTATAAACACCTTCTGCAGCTCAACAACATAAAAACAAACAACCCCATCAAAAAATGGGCAGAAGATCTAAACAGACAGTTCTCCAAAGAAGACATAGAGATGGCCGAGAAACACATGAAAAGATGTTCAACATCACTCATCATTAGAGAAATGCAAATCAAAACCACGATGAGGTACCACCTTACACCAGCCAGAATGGCCATCATCCAAAAGTCTACAAACAATAAGTGCTGGAGAGGGTGTGGAGAAAAAGGAACCCTAGTACACTGTTGGTGGGATTGTAAATTGGTGCAATCACTGTGGAAAGCAGTATGCAGATTCCTCAGAAAACTAAACATAGAACTACCATTTGACACAGCCATCCCCCTCTTGGGCATCTCTCCAAAGAAAACCACAACTCGCAAAGACACATGTACTCCAATGTTCATTGCAGCACTCTTCTCAATAGCCAAGACATGGAAACAATCTCAATGTCCATCGACAGAGGAGTGGATCAAGAAGATGTGGTACATATGCACAATGGAATATTACTCAGCCATTAAAACGAACAAAATACTGGCATTTTTAGCAATATGGATGGACCTAGAAACTATCATGCTAAGTGAAGTCAGCCATACAATGAGACACCAACATCAAATGCTTTCACTGACATGTGGAATCTGAAAAAAGGACACAAACTTCTTTGCAGAACAGATGCTGACTCACAGACTTTGAAAAACTTATGGTCTCTGGAGGAGACAGTTTGGGGGGTGGGGGGATGTGCTTGGGCTGTGGGATGGAAATCCTGTGAAATCAGACTGTTATGATCATTATAGAACTACAGATGGGAAAAATTCATTTGAGTAATAAAAAAAAGAATAGAAAATTTATATGTCATAATGCACCATGTTGACAAGGGAGCAAGACTATATTCACTTAATAAATTCTGTATTTATTATCAATAACTTAAAGACAATAAATATTAGGTAATTATTAAAGTTAACAGGAATTTAGCCAGATTGCCAGATATGAGATCAACATATTAAAATCAGTTGCATTCATATCCTAGTTAGAAAAATATACCTTTTTTTAAGAATAATAATATTAACAACAACAGAAACTACAACAGGAATAAGGTATATTTAAGAATAAATCCTGTATGAGTTCCCTTGTGGCTCAGCAGGTTAAGGATCCAGCATTGTCACTGCTGTGGCTCTGGTTATGGCACAGGTTTGATCCCTGGCCTGGTAACTTTCACATGCCTCAGGTGTAGCCAGGAAAAAAAAAAGAAGAATAAATCCTACAAAAGGTATTCAAGACTTTAAAACTTTATTGGAAGATATTATAGAAGGTCTAAAATAAATATGGAGGCATACTATTTTGTGGATAGGGAAACTCAGTGTCATAGAGAGGTCATGTTATCCTAAATCTAAATAGTTAATACTACCCCAATCAAATGTCAACTAGTTTGTTCATGTATCTTGACAAGGTGATTCCTAAATACATGTAGACAAAAGAACAAAGGGCCAAGAACAGCTGAGTCTCTCATAAAGAAGAAAAGCATGCTGGGAGGTCCTTGTTCTATCCAAATCAGTGGGGATGAGGAGAGGCCACAGCACTCATACGTGTGTGGAGAGACAGCATATATGGACAGCCTGGAGGTTAAAAGCACAGCCTGTTGGGAGTCAAGCCTCAGATTCGAATCCCAGCCCTGCTGCTATTTCACTGTGTGATCTTAATCAAGTTATATAACTTTTCTCTCTCTTATCTGTAAAATGAGGCAAGAGTACCAACTTCATAGAACTTCATAAGTTTTAAATGAGTTACTTTTAGAAAGTGCTGGCACATAATAGATGCTGTATAAGTGTTTGTTTAACGAATGAATAGAAAAATTGGTTTCCCAAAGTTGGTATTACAGTGTAGTAAAAATAAGAATGAATTATTCAGCGAATGGCACTGGAATCATTGACATGAAAAAGTAATAGAATCCCGGGAAAAAAAAAAAAGAACTAGAATCCCTGTTTTATATTTGAAAGAAGAATTAACTCCATATTGACTAATATCTGCTCATGGAAACCACAATCTGAATTGTTGGAAAGAATATGGAGAGTGTTCTTAACTTCATAGTAAGGAATTATTGGGGGGGGGGACTAAAACAACCCCCCATAAAAACTTAAAAGTTGATCATTTGACTACTTTTACAATTTAAAACTTTTTTTTCATCGTGATACTGTGAAAAAGTAAAAAATGAGACCACAGACAGAATGGTTTTCAATAGATATAACAACAAAGTTTTGATATCTGAAACAGTGCTTTCCTTCAGCAAATTTTTGTAATGCAATTTACTCATTAGAATTGGGAAATGGTTATATGGTGACAACATAATGACGTGATCATACTGGATCATATATAATGTTTTTTAGCATGTTAATGTTTTACTCCATCAAAAAAAGCAGATGAGGAAACAAGTCATGGAAGAAGACATTAACTATAAGGATATCCATTCACTGAATGTTCTCACACCCAATTCAGTTAAGCCTTGGGATTTATTTTGGAAATGCTTGCTTACCTCATAGTTCTTAAATTCTGTGCATTGCCCTTTGTCTCTGTATCCAACAGTATCAACCCTTCCTTTAATCCTCCTTACATTAAGCTAACCTGACCCTTAAAAAAAAGTCCTGTTTACAGAGCTATTTTTCTTATTTAGAATGAACACATCTTTGTTCTGATTACAAGGTTGTATTATTTGAGTGGTCTGCCTTTAACCTGTTTTTTTTCTCTTAAGTCCTGTTGTTTTTAGTGCACAGTTTTGTAGGAAGCAAGATTCATCGAAAACATGTTTGTTATAGCTGAAATATCTGGGTAATAACTTCTATAAATCTATTTTTTAAAAAGACAAATCAAAATAGAAAAACTGGCAAAAATTGTTAACAACCAATTTACAAAAAGGAACGTCAAGTGACCAGTAAGCACACAAATATGAGTTGGCATACTTTGCAGATAGCTCTGTATTACCTGTGTGCTGTGCATATCCTGTAGTTAGGAATTCCTGATCTTGCTCCATGACAGTCCTTAAACTACTGCTAAGTGTGCAGATACAATGTGAGATCAAAGATCTTGTGCCAGAATATTAATCAGTACAAGGCTGTCTTCATCGAGAAAGTCTTGCAGTGATTTTTTTTTAAGCTAATCAAAGTAGTGTGTTTATTTTTTTTTAAAGCCAATCAAAGCAGTGTGTTTAAAGAACTGGTAATAAGTGGCTATGGATTAGCATTGGGAGGACCAGCCTTTGAGTCAGACTGCTCAGAGATGTACAGAAGTTTTCATAGCCTAACTGAAAGTGCCCATCAGTAAAAGAAATTCCAATGTGCTTATATGTAGAACACTATACACAGTGAAGATCTTAAAATTAGATCCTTTTTATTAACAATTGCAAAACTCAAATCTACTGAAAAAAACTATTAGGAAAAAAGCATACTTCATGGTAGCATTCAAATAAAATTTAAAATATAGAAGCCACGTGTTGTTTTGGAATACACACAAAAAGTTATAGAGTAAGAAGAGGCCTAAAAATGAAAAGCACCAAAAATCCGGAGAGATTTCCTGCTGGAGGTGGGAAAGGGAAATAATAATGTTTTAAATAACGTGGGTTGACAGAGCAATTTATGTAAGAAGGACCTGGGATTTTTGAGTAGTTACTCTGTCAAGATGAAGTGAAATCACACAATTGTAAAATGAGAAGTAGAGGTTGCAGAGGCACTGTTCACTCGCACTGGGAATTGTTCACACATCTGGAGGATTTCGTTCGGCTCTCAGTGCTTCGTGGTGAAAGGTACTCTTGTAGACCAGGTAATCCTATAGGTTTGCGAGCAGGCTGAAAACAGTGTCATAAGGCAAATTTGGCCTGTTTATTTAGACAGCAGAATTCTTAATGGGCACAGAAATTATTTCAGATATTTGAAAGAATATCATGTGCATGAGATCTTTTTTGATCTCTTTTCCTTTTAAATTTATCCATCAATTTTACCTACCAAACTATCCTGTCAGGATATGAGAATGATAAATATTAATTTTGCCCTTCAACATATTAGCCAAGTCTTCTAACTTTGTGACATGCAAATTTGACATGCATCAACAGTGGGAATATTGGACAGTTTAAATTCTGCTCAGGTACTTTCCTAGCTGTTAGGCAAGTTACTTAACCTTCTTAAGGCCTTGGGTTTATCTTTAGAACTTCCTACAGTGGGGAAGTGTTCTGTATCTGTGCTGCCTAGTAGAGCAGCCACTAGCCATGTGGATGTTGAGCTTTCAAAACATGGCTTGCATGACTGAGAAACTGCATTTTTATTTTATTTTTCAATACATTGATAATATCATTCACTGTCTTTTGTTTTTGTTTGCTTTTTAGGGCCGCACCTGTGGCATATGGAAGTTCCCAGGCTAGGGGTCAAATTGGAGCTATAGCTGCCAGCCACAGTCACAGCAATCCAGGATCCGAGCCATGTCTGCGACCTACACCACAGCTCATGGCAACACCGGATCCTTAACCCATTGAGTGAGGTCAGGGATTGAACCCGCGTCCTCATGGATACTGGTCGAGTTCATTAACCACTGAGTCACAATGGGAACTCCCTTTTGTTTAATTTTAATGAATTAAAATTTAAATAGCATATGTGGCATGTGGCTTACTGCCTTGGACAGTGCAGAGCTATAATGATAATTAAATATGCACCCTAATATTTAACTTTTTATAAAATCATGAGATACTTTATAAATGGATGATGATATATTTATTTGTATATGCATATGTACTATAGGAAGGAAGGGTTAGAAATAAAATAAGTTTTCAGTACTCATATCACATATAAATACGGCCTTTTAACATGCAGTGCACTATTGTCAAGAATTAAAATTTAAAAGCTTGATCTGTGGCATGAACTGGTTGATATTTTCATAAATGAATAACTGTCTTGAAGAGAGAAGTATCTATCCAGATTTGTCATTTAATTTTGAAAAATGGTAGTGTTGGTTCCTTAGGTCCTCTTTTGGGAATGGTTGTTGTGTTTTAAACTTTAAAGTACTTTATAGCTTAATTTTGCAAACATTTATTTCCTTAACTGTTTAGAATAATCAAAATGTAATAAACATATCCTTTTTGTTACCTATGTATGCCAAATATGATCATTTAAAATATTGACTTTTCCTGCCGAGATATTAATGTCAAAAGTGAGCATTTTAATCATGGCTGTCATGATATAAACAATTAAACATAAGTGTTTCAATTTTCTGATTGTTTTTTCTTTTCTAGCTGCATAGATGAATGGTTTGAAGTAAATAGATCTTGCCCTGAGCACCCTTCAGATTAAGCATTTAGCTTCCTGTTTTATAGGTAATTCTCCCTTTTTTGTTGTTTTATTTGCTTTTTAAACTGTTAATGTGAGTTAGATATTCTCAGCCACCATTTTTATTCATTGATTTATTCACTGAGGGGTGTGTGTGTGTGTGTGTGTGTGTGTGTGTGTTCTGCTCTCTGGTATAGTTTCTATTGTGGGGAGGAAGGCTGTGCAGTGGCTATTTTTTTGTGACAGTTTTAAGCTTTAATTGATCCTGCTGTGTCATTGATTTGGTTTTTTAGCAGAACACAAATTTTATGAGTTTTTAGAATACTAAGTAAGTGTATGAAAATTTACCGTCTAAAGCAATGTTCAGGGAGTAGTGGACGTTGTATTTTGATTTGTGTTGCTGTTACGGATCACTGTTTAAATTAAATGTATCCACTTTTGCACAGGTTTCCTTGTCTTTTCAAGATGCTTGAAAAACTGAGAGGATATGAAGATCTGTCTCTGGAAAAGCAAAAACAAAAATGCAGGCACACTCAGCCAGAAATCTAAGTTCTGTGAAACTCAATATGCAGAGATGGACAATCATACAGGAAAAAAAAAATCCCACTCGAGAGGACAGTTGCCACAGAACTCAGTGTACCAAACATGCATATAAAGGACACACAGGGATTTTGAAAATGCTGCATATCCCTTAATAGTCATCCACATAGGTAATACTGATGAACATTTTGTATTCAGACGCCAAAGTTAACTGATTTAAAAGTTGATTTACTTTTTATTAAGTTCTCTTGAACTGTGCAACTAGCTGTGTTTGATTTGTTTTGGTTTTCACTTTGGGGTCCCTTTATTTTCCCCAACATGATGTTCCTGCATTCATCTGTTCTGAAATTGAACACCACATAGTTTACTTCTTTAAAACTAAAGTTTTAAATGTGACACCAAGAAATGTAATCAAGCAGTAAAACATTCTCTGAATGTAGACAATGATCTCAAGTTCTTCAATTTTTTTTTTTTTCCAAGAGTGGAAAACAGACTTCTACATAGGAAAGCTAAAGTATGTTAATATTTTAAATTAAAGGTTTAACATTATCAGAATGCAGTCCAAAGAGTGAAAATCACGTTACCTACTTATATTTTAATTGATTAAATCTAGGATTATCTACTGAATTGCAATTTCTTAAATATATTATTTTCTTTTAAATAAAACTGTTCAACAGTTAATCAGCAATGAATCATCTTGCAGCTATGCAACTTAAAAAAAAAAAAATCACCAGTTTTAAGTGCTGCCAGCTATAGTAACTTTGTTTTAACGGGTATGTTTGTTTGTTCTTTTAATGTAATTATTTTATTGTGCTTTGCATCTCTAGGCAATTTTCCCACATTTGGGTAAAATGTTTAGCAGGTTGTAAACTTAATAACTTATGAAAAGGGTAAAATAAAATTTCTTGAGTGGAACTTGGAATAATTTGAGGGGCATTTTTATATACTTTTAAAAATCAGAATTTAATTGGGATGCCAGATTTATAGCAATTTGCATCTTTAATTTTCCAGATAATCTGGATGTTAGCATTTGATAAATGATTTTTTAAAGCAAACATGAAGATTTTGTTAATTTATAATTTATTAATGTTATTACTGTAATTGAAAATGTTGGAGACTTTTAAATTCAGTCTGTGTAGAAAGAAATGTATTAAGCAAAACTATGCGAATAAATATTCCCACAAAATATATCTGAATGGTTAAAAAATACTGGAAGAGAGCTCTCAGGGCTGTAATAGTGAGGGGTTTTTTTTTGTTGTTTTTTTTTTAATATCGAAGACACCAATAAATAGATTTTGTGTTTCCAACATAGGGAAAATGTTATCAGTGAACAATTAAAGCAGTGCACTTTACTAAGTATAATTGAAAGTTGCACAGTACTGTTTCCTTATCTTAAGCTTTCTTTAATATCTTTAAGTATTGCTTTTCTGTTTACTGCTGCTATTCTTAATCCTTCTCAAATTTTTTCCCTACTTTATTGCTTCTGATTCATTTTTTTAAAGGGGAGGTAGAGGAGCAACCGCTGCTACCCGTAGAAATTTGTGTATTTTAAACAATTAGAAGAGTTTTTAATGGCTTTCTGTGTGATTCTAGACCAGATAACATTTTTCCTAAAGTTAATGCTGTGAAATGCCTTTTGTTATGCTGCAATTGATAGAAGAATCCAAAACCTTCATTGTGACAGCCAACAGCACAGTTTCATAGGTGCTTTCTTAACCAGTTACAGAAAATATTCTTTCCTCAAGGAAAATATTCTTTTCTTAATTTTTTCTGTTGTCGTGAAATCTTAATATGAATGTATCTTAGTTCATGTTTTCAATTTTCTAAGCTCTGCTCACACATTACACGAACATTCACACACGCACACGGAAGAAACCTCTTGGAATGTGAATAATTCATTTTGTTTCTCCTTTTCTAATTCTAAGAATTATTTTGTTGGCTTCCATTCTTAAAGGAAAAGATTTGCTATAGTTGTGGTAGTAAACTTTTGATACTCTCTCGGAAGTTGATTTTCCGATATAACTTGACTCATTATCTTCTAAAGTTGATTGGCCTGAGTTAGTTTTCCTTCTTTAACCTGTATCATACTCTCAGAGTCTCGTTCACTTAGCCTCTCTTTGCATGAGGTTCTGTGCTGCGGTTTCTGCAGTAGAAGCTCCTGTGGTTTAAAAGGAAGTTCAGTGTTTGTCCGTGTCAAGTGCTGCTTGATTATTTGTCTAGAACAGTATTTACTTAAATCTGCTTATAAAAGTCGTTTTTTTTTTTTGGTTAAAATTTAAAGAAGTTGGCTTTATTCTTTTTTTCTACTTTAAAATTGAGTCTCCATCAATTACTTCCTAAAAAGAAGAATTTAGAAATTGAAGTCAAAAGATTCATAAAGCCTAGATACTCCAGTTTTTACTTAAAATTACTATTCTGAAAAAATATCATAAGTAATATTACACATAGTATCACTTGTAATGTTTGTAAATTTATATACAGACATTGAACAGTGTAACATAGGACATCAGGTTACCCAAGATATTTAAATGCATAGCTGAAATTACTGACAACTGAATATTATGAAGACAAATAAAGATTGAAAGCCTAGGTAATAGTTTTCTAGAATCTTTGTAAATACTTGTTTTCAAATAAGATCGCAGTTGGGTATATAGATTTCCTTGAGGGCCACCCTTTTCTTCATAATGGATTTTTTATTGCCAATTTTGACTCATTTTATGTTAATCTGGCTCCCCCCCCCCCCCCAGAATGTATAAGAGAGTGTAAGAACGTATAAGAGTACAATTATTCTGTCTTCTTCTGGCTCCTTCCCAGAGAAATAGACTAAGAATAGTCTTAATCTGTGTTTTCCAGGTCTGGTTATAAATCAGATATAGATTGTGTTTTAAAAGTGGTGTTTTGATTGAAATATAAATAGCGTTTTCTATGACTGATTTTTTTTTTTTTTT